>NC_050176.1:14235782-14568282 GCF_008315115.2 Sander lucioperca
GTATTGTTTTTATAGTTGATTTGTCAGGCAGAAGAATTTTATTCCACATTATTTATCAACTTCTTTTACAATTTGTTTACGCTCGAGCGAGACTTTCGACTGTTAATCCCATATTGGTTAACATGCGAGAAATTCTCTAGTTCCTGTCTCTCAAATTTAAAGATTTACTGCTTTTCTTTGACTTCTCTGATAGGAAATGGAATATAGTTAGTTTGGTCTGTTTTTATCTAAGAAAATGGAAATCATTGGTAGCTGCTTGTTATCTCAATTATGGATTCTTGTATGTAGATGGAGCTTGCAGACTTGTCAACAAACATGACGCTCTCAGGTCGAAGGAAGCGGCGCTGCTGTGTGGGCGCTACTTATTTTTCTGTAGTGTCTTTGCGTAGTCTTTGTAGCTTACAGACTGCATTTACACTATACCTGGTTGGGATCTGTGCAGTGCAAACCAGAACACCCACAGGTTAGCAACCCGATCGCGTGCCCGATTGCATGCATTTACACCTTGCATTAACATGCCTTTTTGCCTTATCCAGATAAGATATGCAGTAGTAGATTGCATGTTAACATCAGGTGTAAATGGGGTCTAAATGTAAGTGCTAACTGTAAGCTACACACCCTCCAGCCTACTGCAAAAACAACCTTCGTCTCTCTTTGACATATCCCCTTGCAGTCCACTGTGTGTGAATGAATAGTGAGTTGACATTTTGTGAATCTTGCTAAAGAAAATAAATCATTTTTGGAGGTGGTGAATTTGTCTGCCTCTTGTGCGAAATGAAAATGTTGTCCCTGTCACCAAAGCTATGCCTTTAGCACCCACACAGCACTAGAGTGATTGCGACATTCCTGCTGTATATGCCACCGCCTGCTGAAAAGATCCCAGGAGAGATGGTTTGTTAAAAGTTTTAGCAGTGCAGAGGCTGTGCGACTCCTTCTGCTCTGTGACTCCACATCAAGTGTTGTTGGTTTTTTTCCCCAGGGAAGATAGAATTGCATGACTTGGCCATGAATGTCTGTTTTTCACATTTCAAGTAGCGTAATGTGTGTCTAAGCCTTTCTCAGACGATTTTGACCTCGGTGAAAGAAAGTTGCAGCCATGAGCAGTTCAATACATTTTATAAGCTTTGATCAGGCATAAAAGGTAGTAACACAAGCCAGGGTTATATCAGGATTTGGTCGTTTCACTTTATATCACAAGTAATGTATCATTATTTGCTTTTACATCCATCTAGTGAATACATATACATTAGATTAAAAGTGAAACTCTCCTGTCCATCACAATCCAAAATTACAATCCGTTACGTTAATATGACTTTTTTGAATTTTGAAGAGTTCAGGACATTTTTTGCTGTGTTTTATGACCCATCACTAAACAGTAGTCTACCTGAAGAGAACATTCAGAACTCAGGATTTTTTAAGGGTTTATTTAAGATTGTTTAAAGGTATGCACTTTAGGAACTTTGCATGATGGGATAATGGAATAGCATGCAGCATTTCACATTACTTAGCTACGGATTTACGTATGGATTTACTTGTACCACGAGTACCTGAGAAGTTACACTTTTTGGTTTGTTTTGTACTTGAGGCCTCTAAAAACAAGTGATACATATTGAGAAGGTGTTTGTACATTATGTGCAGTGAAGTGTCTGAGTTATAATGTATTTCATCAGCACACAGTATGCCATGCTGATGAAACAAGCTGCATACATACATTTTCAGGGGTTTTGCCCAAGGACACCTTGTTTAGACTTTCTGGGTGATCACAACTGTTATTATTAAAAATAAATATTTTAATATTTGCCTTGCTGATGTGCTTTAGCTCAAATAGCAAATATTAAAATTGTGTACAAGGCCAGTATAGCATAATTTCTGTGATTTTTTTTGTGAACTTGGGCAGTAACTTTTTAGTATGATTTCTCATCAAAACCTGGACTTTCACTCAAAGCCTATACAGCGTGATCGCTCCCAGGAAGTTTAAAGTAGTTAACTCATATTGGGGGGTGGGGGGGAATGAAGTATTTTGCTTAACATTTACAGTGTTCACAGTTTTGCTTTAGGTGTTAGGTTTTAATATGCAACAAAAACAACATTGTGAGCCAGTAGTCGCTCTCCACAGTGAGGAAACTGCTGCAGAGCCCCAGCCAGGGAGAGAGACTGCAGAGTAAGGAGGACTAGCTGTCACCCCCACCACCCCACCCCCGCTGATTAGCTTGATTAATTAGACCGAGACTTTATCAAAGTGACATTTGGAGTTTGTATGCAAAGAGGCCCCCAGTAACGATAGCAGTTGTTGCAGCATTTGTGCTGTCATTGTGCCTGTTTGCTTTGCTCTCTTGAATGGGAAAGCGTGTCCAAACGTTTGACTGGTACTGTACTACAGCCCTTTTAAAAAAAATGATCCTTTCCCTTTTAAGTCTTGATTTGTCAACATCACTGTTTAACAAAATGAGTGTCGCTCTGAGATGTTGTTTTCTTAATATATCAGAGTTTTGGCTGTCATAGCTAGCTGGTGTTTTTTTTTTATAAACACTCATTGACTCCTCTTTTCAAATCACAAGAGAAGCCCTCTTTTTTCCAGCTATGCATAGCTTGTAAGCCTGTGCCAGAGCCAGGGGTGTATATGCTAAATACCAAGATATTCAAATGTTCTGGACATGTTTTACTCCTACCAAAAGGTCTCCTGTAGAATACACTGGAGAGAAAGGGTGAAGGTGAAGATAGACTATATTATGTTAAACATCATCAAGGCAGTGGTGGGATGTAACTAAATACAAGTTACTCAAGTACTGTACTTAAGTACAATTTTAAGGGTATTTTTGCTTTAATTGGGTGGTATTTCCATTTTATGCTATTTTATACAGTAGTTCTATTTTTCAACAATTTGGAAGCCAATACTGTACTTTTATCTGACAACTTTAGTTACTGTACTAGTGACTTTGCAGATTAAGATGATTAAAACTAAATTGAAATCAAGAAATAGAATATGATATGATCATATTATGATCAAGCTCACCGTAAAAATGTTACCGGTAGTACCGGTAGTTGAAATTAGCTCCCTTTACCAGCTGCAACATTAAAGTAATGTACACATAAATGCATCAGTATATTATAACCCAGTGATACAGTATAATGTATAATGGACCGTTCTGCATAATGAGTACTTTCACTTTTGGTACTTTAGGTATATTTGAAGTTAATACTTCTGTACTTTTACTTAAGTAAGATTTTGAAAAAAGGACTTTTACTTGCAACAGTTTATTTCTACAGTGTGGCTGATTTTAATCAAGTAAAATATCTGAGTACTTCTTCCAACACTACATCCAGGTTAGGTTGAACTCACACATCTTGGTTTCCTCTTTATTATGGCCACAAAAGGCTTTAAGCTCCTCCGAGCCACCTTTGCCAAAAACACCATTGTTATATCATTACACACAAACCGAACAGAACACATGCAGTGTGCTTGTGTGTTTGTGAGCTGGAAAGAGAGTAATGTTGTATGTGTTCCTTTATCAAGTTTGTTAATCATGCGTGCAGATAAGCCTTTCAGACAGACTGGCAGATGGGCTGCATCTGAAATTACTTTTTTTCTTTTGCTTTCCAATAACTTCATATAATATGTTCCATTTCTCTTCTTGTGCCTACACTCCCACACTTTGCTTCTCTTTTACACACACACACACACACACACACACACACACACACACACACACACACACACACACTCAATTACTCTCTCTCCCGGACACATATCGCTTTACTCTCTCACCCTTTATGTTCGATCAATCTCCCCCCTGTCTCTCCCTACCGGCAGCCAATAGTGAAGCTGATGGTGTTTAGGCCATTTTCTGTGAATCAGAGCGTTGTTGTGTCTTTCCCATTAGCTATTCATGAGCTCTCCTGGCTCCGGTCTGTATACCTGGATTGGTGCGGGGTGCGTTCAGGAGATGCAGTGGCTGACTGAATGTGGATTAACGAGAGTGTCACCTTTAATACAGGCATGTGACGTTACCAGGAGAGGGAGAGAGCGGGCGAGGGAGACAGAACGCTTGTTTATCTCATCAGCAGACTAAAGGAAAAGCAGGTCTTGACCCGCACCAATTTGTTTTGTACAGCTGAAACAGAAGATAGATTAGCCGGGTCTGTGGATGTGTCTCCGTGTTAAACATTTTCTAGCAAGGTACTGTGTGCACTTGTTGATATTTCTGCACATGTGCTGCGCATGTACAGTATTTCTCAGCGCGCACCTTTTGTCATCATAACCATAAAGGCAGGTATAATAAAAGGAATCAGGAGAGATTGAAATGAAGGAGGGAATGAAAAAGGGGCTGACTGCGTGGGGAGAAGGCATGATGGAACGCTTAATCATCGGCCCGCAAAGCTAAATGACAGCATGAGAGAGAAAGAATGAGACAGTGGAGAGGTACAGTGTGAGCTGGAGGTGATGGGGCAGCATGCCTAGGTGGAGAAGCAAAGAGACGAGGGAGGGTGTGAGCTCGAAGAGCAGGAGGAGGAGGAGGAGGAGGAGAGAACTGAAGTGAGAGGGCATTTAATAAAGTGAGAAGGAAAGAGAGTAAGTGAGGAGAGAGATGGTGTATGTACTCACCTGAAATCACTCGTCTTGTTTTTATTTGTAGTTGAACTGAGTCGGACTATAAAGGACAAGAAATACCAGGAATACTCTGTTGTATCTCACTCACATATTTTAAATCCACAAGCTCGTATATGGACTGCAAGATACTTGCGTGATCTACAACATAGCTTTGCTCTTTCCGCACACTCACATGAATATATGCACGCACGTGCGCGCGCACGCACACACACACACACACACACACACACACACACACACACACACACACACACACACACACACACACACATATCCCCACATTGACTTACAAATGGCAAGAAGAGTCAAGGAGATGAAACCGAACTTTGAATTCCTGACTAGCTTTGAAGTTTTCAAACATCTGTCTCTTTCTACCTTTCTTTTCCCTCACCCATAATGTGCTTGCGAGAGAGTTCTCCACGGGGAAAGCTTTTGTAATTGTAAAAAAAAAAAAAAAAAAAAAACTTCAAGCTCTCTGCTCCCAACTACAGCTTTCTCAATAAATTGTCCAAAAATTGAGGAGAATTCTAACACGATTTGGAAATAGACAAGAAAACAAGTCATTGTGTAATCATATTTCTTCTGTGTTATTTTGGTCCAGTGAATCACTAACTCATATGCACACACAGACACAGATTCAAAGTGTGTTTCAGTATCTACTCTGACATGAACGCAGGTTATACAGAGTTTGAATGAGTTGTCCTGTCTCTTTGCATTATGTGCCGATGCCTGTTTTCTTGTCTGACTGTGAGTGGACATTTTTGAAATGTAGTTTTCTCTTGAGCCCAGGCCAAGAGGCTGTTCAGTTACCCCTGAAAGGCTTTTATTCCCCACTGGAATTTACTCGTGCAGGCTTGTGTGGCTCAGTATTTTGGTGAATATTAGTGCAATGGCCTGCCATTTTCTAGATATCAGTAGAAAACTGCAGGTAGCTAGAAGCATGTGGTATGCCTGCTATTAAAAGAAATTCAGTCATGCATTATCCTTACTTGATGAAGAGAAAGTAATGACTGACTCGCCCACCGCCCTGCTTGTTAAACAAGAGACAACTACTGCTATTAATGACTTTTTGGTGAATTAGTGAAAAGTATACCTGCAAACAAGGGCAACTCAAGTTTGCCTCAAAGAGTATTTGTGACTGCCAGATAATTAAAGATATTTTTTTTAACAACCATCGCTTTAAACCACCTTCGCAACTATCTCATACATTTTCACCTAAAATAAATCTAAAAATACACACTCCTTCAGCTCATCGACACGCTGAGAAATCCAAAGCTAAATGATGAATCATTTGCCAAACAGTGAGCACAAAGGCCTCAAACACTTCTTTGTCTGTGCTGTCTTAGTCATTATAAGTTGACTTTTTTGCTATTACTGGAAACATCTGTGCTGAGACAGGTATGTGTCTGACCTTCTATATATTTGTGCATAAGCTCTCGCATATGTGTAAAAACATGGAAGAAGTAAACACTCAAAAGAAAGTCATATTGTATCTTGGCAAGGACATTTGTCAGTGTTATTGAATTAATTTGAGTCTGTAAAAGAAACGTTTACCAAGACGGAGTCTGCCCTTCAAATGGTGTGTCACTGAGCTGCCCTTGTCTGAGGAGGGAGGGAGGGAGGGAAGGGGGGAGTGTGGGAGGGGGGACGACGACGACGACGACAACGAAGACATGGTGTGTCTTGCAGTTGGTGGCAGATGTTGTCACTGTGGAAAGGAGGAAGTAAACATCCACATATGCACACACATACTTGGTTTACTGAGCATATGGACTCATGCACAGTCAGGCATAGGCACGCCTGTGCGCGCGCGCACACACACACACACACACACACACACACACACACACACACACCCTGAAACGCCTCCCACGTACCTCACAAAAACAAACTAGTCAAAATGTATAAGGAAAAGGGCAGAGGGACAATGACAGTGAATGAGTTAGTAGAAGTAGGAGAAGTGAAACTTGAAGCTAACAAGTTTTTCGCGCCCCCACAGGTAACAGGTAAATGGCATAGCCAGTGGACATAACATGCAATCCTTTTGAATAGAGAGCTATGCTTCAGTCCAACTCGAAATCAATGCTCCAGGGGTAGAGATGAAAAGAGGATAGAGGTGAAGACAGGGCGAGGATGGTGGAGACCGATGAAGGCAGATTTTTATAAATGGCTGGAAAGGGAGATGAAAGAGTGAAGACTGTGGGACAAAGTTCAGAGTGTATGGCGAGGATGGACAGTGGAGACGTGCTTCTGGTTCTCACTTTAATTTTAATTTTTTTTTGGCACCAGTATAAATGAGCAGAGAAAAATTACTCGTACTTATCACTAGTACTGACGTCAGTGTGTCCCTCTGGGGTCAATTCCACAGTCTTCAGATATATTTCCTTTTTGGGTTGACGTCAGACAGTCAGAACCGCGCATTTTCAGGTGTAAAGGTATGCTTTGAAGTCACTTTCTGTATAAGTGTTGTCAATGACGAATGATCTCGTCCATCCTGGTTCATCCTATTTTTAATTCTTCTATCCACTGGATCTGGACAGTGTGTACATGTGAGAGTTTTTCTGAGTCACATGCATTAAATTAGGAAGAGGTGTGAAACCGCCTGGTAGTCAGGATGCATTGTACGTAGCTGATAGCCTAAAATATTTAGGCTACCTGTTCAAAATGCCCCAAAGGTGGAACACCCTCTGAGTATGGTGTCTCTTCCTCAGGTGATGTGAACTTAACCCCTCACATGTGACCCCAGTGACATTTTGGTCTGAATGACAAGCAGAGGTTTAGATGGGGCTAGTCTCGCTTTGCCAGACCCTCCTCCAAAGCGCGCTGGAAGAGAGTCTGGCTACTCCACGTAGCATTCGGGTATGGGAGGAAAACGTGATCTGGTTTATTGGCATTTCTTTAAAACAATCCCAATCGTCTTGGGCGGTGCTAAGCACCGGAGAAAAGCCGCGGTGCCGCTGCAAAATAGGCTCGGAAGGAACTTGTTTTGGTGGAACGTGTACGTTTAAAAGTTGTTTTAGTCCTGCAACCGAAAACTCAAATTGGACACATAGTCTAGCTCGCTGACTGGATTTACCCTGCAGAGATCTGAGTAAAGGTTACCATAGTCCTCATAAATCGACCGAGTTTAAAAATGCCAACACAAAGGAAGCCCAAGGCAATGGATATCCGGTCTAAATGAGTGAAATCCGGCGGAATTTCTGGCTGCAACGGAGCAATCCCGGAAGTGGAACGTCAAGGATATAGACTAAGATGGGGTCATGCATTTTATGATAAGATAATATCAAACTTTATTATTCCCCAGGGGAAATTGCTGTACAGCAATTACAGTACAAAGTAAAAAACGAGAGCAGACATAAAGAGTGCAAATATAAAATATCAATAAACAGATATCCGATATCCACAAACCCAAAATACACAGAGTGCCAAGTTCATCAGTTTGATAAAGGTCTAATTCCTTTTGTAGGATTATTACAGTAAGTGGAGAAAGCCGTATTCACCTTTTCTAGTTGCAATCTGGCTTAAATATAATGTTTAGCTCTTTGATGCTTTTTGTGAGCAGAGGGCTGGACACAGACTGAGCCGCAGGATCTCTGGCTGCTTTTTAGGATGCTCCACCTTCCATACGTCCAATTTTGCGGCTCCCTCTACGCTTCCCCTCCCACTCGCTCGCTTCTCACCTGCACTTCTTTGCTCAGATTACCTTCCTCCCTCTCCCACGTCCTCCTGCTGCTCCCTTCCCTCTTAACCTCTGTCTGGTCTGCCGGGGCTATGACGGTGATATTCTGGGTGCCGCGGTTTTGATCTCCGCCTTCAATAATGAATGAAAGGATACGATTCGTCAATCACTTCAAAACCACGTAGCCCACAATACCCAAGGTCAGGACAGTGGCAGCTGTCAGAGGGGATGATGACTAGCACAGACAGGTGTGTGTGTGTGTGTGTGTGTGTGTGTGTGTGTGTGTGCGTGTGTGTGTGTGTGTGTGTGTGTGTGTGTGTACGCGCGCGTGTGTGTGTGTGTTTGTGAAGGGTTCCTGGGCACATGCACACACTAAAGACAACACCTGCAAAGGATGGGCAGACAAATATTCAGCAAAACAGGGAAGTAAAAGAAAGAGGAGCTGAAGACTGTGAGATTTGGATAATAAAACAGCGGGACAATTAAAATCACTGGCTGACAGAGAATGAGAAGGAAGGAGGGAGATTAAGGGATACTGTAGTTTACTTTCTCTAAGGTCCATAGACTCTAGAAGAACCACACATACGTTCTCTCTTCTCATTCCGTATGTATAGGTTTGTGTGTGAATACATGAATGTGTTGAGTGAGACGGACCCTGGAGTCACGTCGTCAGATTATCACCCACATCTGGGTCGTGTGTATGTGTGTGTGTGTGTGTGTGTGTATGTGTGTGTATAAACACAAGTTTGTTTTCTACCTGCAAAAAAGACTATGTTTTTAATGATGAAAGCACAGAGAGTAAAATAGGGGAATAATTATTGTCTGTGTGTGTTTGTGTGTGCCATTCAAAAGTATCAGGGTGTTTTCACTGTCGCTTGTGTACACAGCTTTCTTCAGAGAGAGAGGAGGCTGCCGTCTCAGCGGGAGGTATTCATTTCACTCCCTCCCTACTCGCCCATTCACCTCCTCTCTTCTCCTGTCTGCCTGTCTGCTCATCAGGAGATAGGAGCTGACAGTTGATTATGTATGTGTGTGTGTGTGTGTGTGTGTGTGTCCTAGCAGATGTGCCCTGCAGTGTGGCCCACCTCTTAAATGTCACTGATCACAGCCTCTTCCACCTGATTACCCCCACCCCCATATCACCCCTCCATCTCACACTCCCTTCTGCCCCATTTACTACCCCCTTTCCATGGACCTACACTCCTATGACCATATGCATCCACAACATAACTCTGCAACAACTCCCTAAAACATGCAAGGTTTAGAAAGTACAGACAGACACACACACACACACACACACACACACACACACACACACACACACACACACACACACACACACACACACACACACACCCTCTTACTTGCAATGACATAATGTGCTGTTTTGTACTAAAGCAGGTTATTGCACATCAATTGCAGTTCAATTTAAGTACAACATATTAAAGATTGACATTTCAACTAGATTTCCGGTGCGCACACACACACACACACACACACACAAACACACACACACACAAACACACTCACAAACACAGTTACACTGACATTCTTAAATGGCCTGAGAAAGCAATACTTTGACATTTTAAAACGACTGCTCATTCACAGATTTAGTTAACATCTTGCTTATGCTAACCTCCAAAGAGAATTACACACTGGCCAGTCACTAAATAAGCACAGACCAAATTGGAAAATGGCCAGAGTCAATATAATAAGTTATTAATTGGGCCTTAATTTCACCTGTTACTGTACCTCAATCGAGCATGACAAAACGTTATTGTAAATCCAGACTGAAAAAGCTGCAGTTTGAGCTCAACCTGTTTTCCGAATATGTTTCTCCTTAACAACCTTTTGTTGTAGAAGTTGTTTAAGAAACTACAATAACTCTCAGCACATTATGCTATCACTGTCTTTGACACAAAGAAGCAAACACACTCACAAGCAAAGTCAAACACGTTGACTTTGAACTCTTTCTATTTAAGCCTAGATTGTTCGCCTCAGCTTGTATCTGCGTGTGCGTTTGGTTGCACTGTATGTGTTAGGGCTGCACGATATATTGTTTTTTTAACCGTCATCTCAATATTAACTGGCGCAATAAACATATCGCGAAAGGCTGCGACATATCGCGAAAGACACTCAGATTTTTTGTGTTGGCTGAAAGAAATTATCAGTAGAAAACTGCACTTTTAAATCCGTCGTTCCTGTTTTTTAGTGGTGCCTTTTATATTCAACTCAATGTTTAATTTGTTCAATAAAAGTGTTGGAAATTATTTAATTTTTACTTGTTTTAAATTCAACAAGCAGTTGATGCATTTTAGCAAAATACTTAAAGCAGCAAGTAATATCGTTAGGGATGCACCGAAATCCAGGATTCGGCTTCGAATTCGGCCGAATATTGGGCTTTTTGACGGGGTTCGGTTTCTGCCGAACCCAAGAATTTTTCGCCGTAATGACGCCGCCGTTGATTACGGGAAGGTGTTTACGTAGGTGGACCGTTCAATGGAGTAGGCTGTGAGAAAGTGAAAATGGAACTCGTGAGCAGAAAAAGTGTAGTTTGGCAGTACTTTCAGTCAAAAGAAGGCGATTGAAGTCGCGCTACATGTTCAATTTGCAATGCCGATTTGTCTCGTGGTGGCAAGGAACCTAAACAATACACAACATCGCCGCTGTTAAAACATTTGCGTATGAAACATCCGAAAGAATACGGGTTGTGCATGAAGGAATCTACAGACAGCAGCCAAAATGCAGCATCTTCAGGTACGGTAAAATTTGTAGGATTCGGTATTCGGTTTCAGATTCGGCAGAATCTTAACCAGTGGGTTCAGTATTCGGCCGAACCCCAAAAATCTGGATTCGGTGCATCCCTAAATACCGTTATCGTGATATTCAACAATGGTATCGCATATTTTCCTCATATCATGCAGCCCTAATGTGTGTGCATGTGTGACGGTGGAGGCAACATCTCTCCTGGTCTGGCACATCAGGATCAGTCAGTCGACAGTCACCTCCTCACAGACAGCTGTCAGTCAAGGCAAGGAAGGAGTTTGGAGGAGGGAGCTGTGATTGGCTGTCTGAGCAGGAAGAGAGGTTAGGGGGCTGTTATCCGCTCTTCAGTGAGAGATGCTTTGTTCTCATATGGAGTCTGACATTCAGTACTCAATTAAAGCAGCTGCCAACTTAAAAAGCCACAAGTTAAACTCCTGATCGAAGCTCTACACTCGCATCCTGTTTGCCACACCTCCCATTCTGCTACATCTGATGGTGGCTGAAGCAGAGGAAACATGTTGTTCTTTCTTTGAAGCTTTTCTGCTGTGTTTTTTTTGTTGTTGTTCTGGATTCTAGTCCAGAGAAGTTCAGTTCCCCGTGGACTCTCCATCTTCCAGTACAGCGCTAGCCTGCTGGGATCAGTGGGTGAGCTGCAGCCTAGTGTGCATCCGCTTTGATATTATCATCATCAAAGACAGCAGGTCTTTTGTGCTTAACTGACTTGTCTGGTCAGTAGATTCCTTCAGTTAGAGCTCTGTAATGGATGTGTGAGAGACAGAGAAACAGAGGAAGCCTATTGCGGTCAGTTGTGTTGACTTAACGCAGGGAAACACGTAGGGATTGTTAAGGCGATTATAGTCATGATTCAGGAATTATAACTGATCAGACCAAGATAAACTGATTCTATTCCAGTCTGGACCAGCTGGTGTTGATGTAAATCATACAGTAAGTGGTGTTAAATGATTCTAATCATTTGTCTTTTAATCCAGTTGCTGCCCGTCGTTCACATTATTTTAACATGTTTGATTTTTACGACTGGAATTGGGATTGTGAACACCACTTTGCAAGAGAAATGATTTAAAAGGGGAAAAAAAACAAAACAGTGCAGGGTGTCATGAGAGAGAATTATATTATAATCCAGTTCATCAGCTTTCAGGTCAGAGCCACAGCTCACCTGAAATTCACCTCACTCTCGTGAAGTTCACTCACCTACAGCTCCCTCTGCTAAGTACTTGTTGGCCATATTCTCATTTCAACGTTTCATCCACATTTTGCAATTCCTTAGTTTACATTTTCTTTTCCGTGCAAATTGCAGAATGAATTAGCAAGACAAATTGATGGATGTTTATTTCTGTTTTGATACATCATTCTCCAGTTGTCTTCCATTATGTTGATCCCTGTTCTTACTCAGTGGCGCAATATGTGCTTCTTTCTGAATGTCAAAACTAAAGCAATCTGTGTATTTTGGTGAAAATAGTCATTATGTGTAACGTGGGATGTCCAGTCATTTTAGGTTGCAGTAATCTTAATTTCTCTTAGCATTGGAGTATTCATCAACAGCATCTGCTTGTTAAACATTTTAGGTGCAGAACTCTGATACATTCGTGATGTTCTTTCTCCTGACTTGTTTGAGCTCTTCGATTGGGGAAATGAAATCTCATTTCCCAGCCTCTCCACTTTACATTGTTCAATTAATTAGCCTCTTTTTCCACCCTCTTTTTCTGACTGGTAGCAACACGCCAAAAACCCAACTCATAATTCTTCCTCTCGCCTCACACACTGTCAGTCCAATTAAGTGTTTTTAAATTCCTGTAGAAACAAGCGCTGGCAGACTTATTAGATTAAAAAGGAGTAGAACTCATTTGCACCCTATAATCAAATAGACTGCTGTTACCATGAAAAAAAAAACTGCCCAGCTATGCAACTTTTACCCTCATAGAGAATTTACTTGTAATAAAAGAGTCTGATTTAGTTATTTTCTCCCCTTCAACATCATGCGTCGAAAGGCATGGTAGAGAGTGTGTGTGTGTGTGTGTGTGTGTGTGTGTGTGTGTGTGTGAGAGAGAGAGAGAGAGAGAGAGACATACTATCAGTGAATCAGTATTCATAGACTATAGCCAGTTCAGCCAGGCCTGTCTCACAGTAGGGGTTCAGCTCTATGAAGATAAAGTGATTTCTCTGGAGTGATTGACCCTAATTCTGACCTGACACACACATGCGAGCCCATACCGTACACGCACATACACACACACATATCCAATAATTAAGCAGGCACTGTTGGAATGAGATCCCTGGCTCAACCTGTTTTTTTTTTTTGGCATTTTAGGCCTTTATTTATATAGGACAGCTGAAGACATGAAAAGGGAGAGAGACATGCAGCAAAAGGCCACAGGGCGAAGTCGAACCTGCGGCCACTGCGTCAAGGAGTAAACCTCTATATACGGGCGCCTGCTCTACCTGGTGAGCTACCCAGGCGCCCCCCTGGCTCAACTTTAGTTTTATCCCTACACTCTCACTCTCTTATGTCAGTGATCTTACAATCATCTACACCTAAATGGCCACCTAAATTTCAAACTTCCAACACAAAATAAATCTACCCGTGCTGTTACCGGTTAGGCAGCACCTTGACCTCATGTCGAGCCAGAGAAAATCTCACGTCACCGCAGCTGTTGCAGTAACATTCAGGATTAATTGTGGGATGTTAAATGCAGCACAATGTAAAAATAATGATCGTTACTGGCCCATTTGTAAAGGACATGTCATTTAGGGCCTAATTTCCACCACACTTACACTCACTGTAAAAGTGTAGAGAGACGAAGAGGAGAGGAGAGATGGCAGGATCGAAGTGGGCTATCAGCCCTGGAGCAGTGACCCTGCTCCTCTTCTTCTCCTGTCCTTTCATCCTCCTCTCCTCCCTCTTCCCTCTATCACAGCGCTCATCTCCCCGGCAAATTGAATTCCTCCCTAGAATCTGCCTAAGCAGCTTCATGAGACCGGCCCAGGAGCAGGGACACGCACATCGTTGCGGCGGGAAGAAGTGTGTGTTTGCATGCACGTCTGCCTCTTGACTCTCCTGTCACATTTGGAGGCCAATCTCTCTGTTAGGCGACATTTCTCGGAGACCTTGAGCCGCCACACACTTTGACAGAGATGGACCGAGGGGCAACAAGAGACTGTGGGGAAGAACAAAGAGAACGGGAGGTGGTCTTGATAGACAGACAGGAGGTTGGATGGTACAGCCTGTGAGAAAGACAGACAGGTTAGGAAAAGGGTAGACCGAGGGAGAGAGTGGGCCGTGTTGACATTGAGTGACAGAGAGACAGACAGCGGGGGAAGAGAGAGAGAGTCAGACAACATCAGTGAGTGAAACAGGCTGTTAGCTGACCTTGCTCCTCTCCGATGGGTGTTCTCCATCTGTACTTCCTAATGGACTCTCTTTAAAGTAGCGGAGTGGAGTGGGGGTCGGACGCAGTGTGCAGCTGTACATGGTATGAAGAAAGTGGTAGATAAGTGGAATAGATGGAGGCAGGTGCCACAGATCCACATCATTCTAGATTACATTTGTGCACCAGCCTTTCTAATTGAGGGTCATATTTGGTAAGCTGAAGGCTGAAGCTCTGTTGCTCTCTCTGTCTCACACACACACACACACACACACACACACACGTGCGTGCAGGCTGCGGTGAGTTATAGTGCTGGTCAGCAGTATGACATTGGAGTATGCATTGCCAGCCATCGTCTGTAGAAACAGAATATTCCAAATAAATCCTTACGCTCACATGCACACTCACACACCGTTTCTCTCACACTCACTCAAACACACACACACACACACACACACACACTCACACTCACACTCACACTCCCTCCCTCCCTCCTTCCCTCCCGTATAAATCTGTCTTAGATGGAACACTTCCCTCTTGTGCACTGAGCAGGCAGCTATCAATCTAAAAGAGAGAGAGAGGGAGAGGGTGAAACAGTTGAAAGTGGAGAAAGAGAGAAGAGGAGAAAAAGGGGGCCCTGAGACATCCACAGGAAATAAGGAAGGAAACGGGGATGAAGTGAGAGGGCTGGAGGAAAGACAGAACTGAGAATGTTGAAATGGCAGGGAGGAGAGAAGATTGAGTTGACAGGAAAAGGAGAGAGAGAAAGAGAGAATGTAAAACTCTGCCTTAGAGTTATGGACCTGTCCATACGTACTGTAGCAAGCAGATAAGCCTGCCCCCTCTAACCTAGCTTGTGCGTGTGTGTGTGTGTAAATGGTTGGTGGGTTGATTACATCTTTTTGTCTACATCCCCCACCCCCACCGTAAATCCAGATTTTTTTGGGGGGGATCCAGGACTCAACACATACTGACAGGTCCTGCAGCTAGTCGCTGTGGACAGCCTCTTTAGCCTTGATGCCTCTATGCTGTGTGCTGGTGAGCCAGGTCTGAACACCTGAGCCAAGAGTTAAAGACTGAATGGCATTGTTTCGACAGCAGCTACCAGCTGCAGCCATTCAGCAAATGTACCTTGCAAGGCAAGGCCAGCGATTCAACAGCGTTATCATAAGACGCAGTACTGCAAGTACAATCTCTATGCTTGTATACTAGGGGTGGAACGGTACACAGAAGTCGGGTTCGGTTCATACCTCGGTTCAGACATCACGGTTCGGTACGAGTTCGGTACAATGGAGAGAAAAGCAAAACAAAAATGCAGAAGGCAATGTTTTTTTTTTTTATTGTGCATGTCCAGTGTTTCCCACAGATTCGAAAGCAATGGGGGACGGGGGGTTGTCAGAGTAAAAAATGACATAACATTATTTATTATACGTTTATTTGATTCACAGCTGCTATATAGTGTTTTGACATCGACAACCCAACTGCATTTTACCGCAAACTTGTGACTAGTTAACTTTCTAAAGCAGGCGCAATCGCTTATTTGCTAAGAGTCAGGTCGGTGATTGTGAATGTGTGATTGTGTAAAGGTGTTCACGAGATAGATACCAACCTTTAGTGAACTTGTGAATTTGGCCAGCCGTCTTCTCTCTCTCTCACTTCTTTGACATAACCATTGCCGCGCTGCCTGGAAGGCGACATTGGGGGCTAAAAACACCAAACACCGCACGGTGGGAGGAACTGTGTGTGTGTATGTGAGCGAGACAAAAGTGACAGAGAGACGGAGGAGAGCAGGGAAAGGTAATGCAGAAGAACGTGTTTTAAATAGCGTTTAAAAAAAAAAATAATTATACCGAAACGCAATGTGCGGCGGCCGGTGTTGATAGTGAGGCGCACCGCCACACATTAGTCTATGTGTGGGAAACACTGATGTCTCAGGCTGTACCACCTAGTGTCATACAGTCTCTCCCCTGAGCTAGCTGCAACAGCCTGAAGTGTGTAAAGTAAGATGTAAACAATAAGTACCCCAAATCTTCTCCAGACTCCATTTGTAACTTGTAAACAAAATAAGACAATCAGCTATAAAACAGAAAATACAGCATCTCTGTTCTCTGCAAAGACGAACTAAATTACCTGATTAATGCAACTTTCTCACGACGTCTCCCGGCCATTTTTCATCGCAGAAAGCTGCTCCCTGCCTGGCTAAAGCTAATATAGTTAGCCTAAAGAAACAAGGCGTCTGTCCCAACTAACGTTACGGTTCGGAGCTGCGACGCTGGAACAGTACCACTAATCTACAACAGCAGTCTTATCCACCACTCTCTTGCCTGTACTACTGTAACTGACTGGTCCTCTAACTCTTGTGGGTCCCCACCACTCGCCATACTCGTCCTTAGTGCTGCTATCTCTGACTCATTAAAACTGCATACATAGGCAGAGATCGGCTGCATAGGCAGCGCGCCAATCAGCTTCAGAGCTAAAGCGGGGCTACAGATTAGGTGTCCCTAAAGAACCCGCGTATCTAACATTAGTTCCGCATTACATTAGTTCCACATTACATTAATTAATTTGCACGCAAGTTTTATTTATTTTTATACCGTGTATTCTCCGTGTAAATTCATGCACCGAACCGTGACGCCCGTACCGTTTCGGTTCAATATGAATACATGTACCGTTCCACCCCTATTGTATACTTGACCATCTAGCAGTACAACTTTTACTGTAAGTGGTAATACACAATGTCCTGTAATAGGAAAATAACAGATCAGCGTGAGTGTGACTGTATCTTGTTGATCACTTCACATCTGAAAAATAAGATGTCCAAACATGATTTTTGGTTGAAAGTGACTGTGAACTAGAGTTCACTGTTCAGACCTTTCTCTTTATACAAAGACTAAAGTGCAATATACACTGGCATTTGATACAGTTCAACTGCTGCCAGCAACACAGCAGACGCTCTGTGCAGACAGAAGAAGTAGTCAAGTTACTGTGTGTCGTTCCAGGGAGTAAATATGATAGATTTGCTGCTTTTCTGGACCGTTGATGCACATCAGTGCTGGGAAATAGGACTTGCTGACACAGTGATGCATGCTGCTGGTGTGTGGGCTTACATACAAAACATTAGGCGTGAGTGTTTTGAACATGCATCATACTGTATGCCATACGTTTTTTTTTTCAAAGGATACACCTTTATTGCCAGGTATATTTTAAAAGTAATGCCATAATCTGTGATATTGCTTAACATCAAACATAGCATACCATTGACTGTCAGTTGTAATTACTGGTCTTTTCAATGCCAGAATCTATAATTAATATCACATCAATTTAATAACATTGGGAGCATATTACAATAGTTACATCAATGTTCTCAGTTCAAAAAGTAGATTTTTTTTGGCACTTCACAAGATATTTTTGCAGAGGAAACCTTACATTTAAGTAGGTCCTGTCTGTAGGACTGCAGGAAGAGTTGGAGAGGAATGCAATGATAGACCTCACTAATGGAGTGGTGGTATCTCCAGAGAAAGTCCTGGTAAATCTTGTTAGATGAGTCTCGGCAGATTTTGATCCACTCTGTCACGCACACACATCCTGTTTCAGGTGCTCTCACTGCAACTGATGATAGTATAAATGAGTTATAAAGGTGAAAAGGTCTTGGCTGCAGGAGTAGGAAGGAAATACATATGAATGAAAACAGTAGTAGATAGCCAGTATTATTACATAATGTGCAGATTTCCATATGGAACTTTAAAATCAGGGTACTTTGGTATGGCATTGTATTTTGTTGACCCAGTCTTTGAGTGAAGGACAGAACATCTATTTAAATTGTTTGTGGTGGATGAATACAGATGAAATTTGCTCCACCGCCCAAGCATGGCTAACACAGACTTTTTCATATAACGAAAATAACACATTTTGCGTTCTCTGTTTCTGTCTCTCAGAGTCAGAGGTTGCTCCCTACCTGCGAGGGGCTGGACTGGGGCAGCAGGTGGTGTTGGAGGGAAACAGGCTGGTGCTGACCTGCCTGGCTGGAGGCAGCTGGCCTCTGCAGTACCGCTGGACTCTCAACAACAGCAACATCACCGACTGGACACCGCAGTACAGGTCAGTTATCACCGACTGGCTGGTTATGTGTCTGACTTTTTTGTCATGGATCTCTCTGTTGTCTCTTAAGTGTAGTTCTGCCTTTTTGTCAATCTGACATCCTTTCTTTTATCACTGTTTTCATCCTTCCTTCTGGCAATCTACTTTCTCTTTTTCAGTCAAAAAAAACAGCATAAGAGCTGTGGGCCTATAAGTGATGGAATGTGTTTACAGAAGGTCAGAACATTGACATTGACAGTGGAGCCAAAGTGAGATTAATAATTACATTAACACCATAAATATGTATATTGTCTGGGAAAGGAAGAGGAGAACCAATCAATACGTCTGAGCTTCTTTCTCTGCTTTTCTCTCTGTACCTCTCTTCTTTTTGTTCTTCTTCTTCCCTTCGTCTGTCTGTCCCTGTGTGTTGGGTGGTAAGAGCTAAGCAATCCCTCTTAGCAAAACTGCAGCTGTGAAACAAAATTGTTTTTCACATCATTCAGAAATAGAGGGAATCTTGGGAACACATACTGTACGCACCGAAGGAGGGAGAGATTGAGCCAGCATTTTGTAGGCAGTCGCTGTTCGAGCCAGGAGGCGTTGTGTATCTCTGGACTGCTCTCAGCGATCTGGCTAGTTTAGTTTGGTGTGGCCAGGGCTATTCTGAATTGGCAGGGTGCAGTGACTGTGTGTCTGTCTGTGTAAGAGAGAGAGAGAGATAGTGTCACCATCTTGAATTGTAGGCCTGATTTAAAAACCTCTGCATTATTTACATTTATTTTCACTGTTAGTTAAATGTGGACAGGTGTAGCGGGTCATCCACTAATGGAAGGGTTGGTGGTTCGATCCCCGGCTCCTCCTGGTCAATGTCGAAGTGTTCTTGACCCACAATTGGTCCTGATGGTTGGGCTGGTGCCTTGCGTGGTAAAGTAGCTAGTGTGTGTGAATTTTAGAGAGACATTGTAAAGAATTTAACCACAATATAATTGCAAAAATAATTCTGGCCAGTACAGAATCACACACTTTGTCTCTTTTCAACACCATTTCTTTAGAATATTCTCTATATATGTTATTTCCAAGGACTTCTTCTGCTTATGTTTAATGTATTGGACAGTGAAGAATTCAGTAAGTGAAAAATGATTTACATTAATGGAAACTCCAGTTACTTTTCCTTCATCAGCGGCAGTTCAGCTACAGTAGCCCTTTTATCGCACTGTTCTACACCACATAGCGAGTTTCAATAAAATAATCAGTAGGCAAGCTAGACTTACAAAAAAGAGAGTGTTTGCCTTGTTTTTAGGAATACTGTTGACAAGGCTAATGCATCTTTTTCAAAAGTGTAACAGTTTTGGCTGAAAGATTTTTCACAAACACTTTTTCTAGCCGACCCTTATGTTCATTAAATGCTGCCTAATTGTGCTGATAAAAATGTGGCAACCTGCTCCACATGCTTTCTAATTCAAACACAACCCATTGGTGGAAATTATTTCTTGGGAAATAGACAATGACTCATGGGATACTTAACCTTTATATGCACATTTTGTATTACATTATATATTATTATTAATAAAAGTAATTTCCCTTGCGGGATTAATAAAAGTATAAATTATTCATTATTGTTATTATTATTATTACATATTTAGCACTACTAGGTGTAATGTGTAATGACGTGCTCCTCTGTGCTTCACACTCTTATTCAATGAATTCACACATCACACATTGTAGAAATACATCTAGTCATTTCAGGGCTCAGATTAACGCTACAGGGAGGATTTGGTCAATTTGTGCTGAAGCAGTCTTATTGAAAAAAACCTGATTGAAATTGTTCTTATCTTGAATCACACAGGGAATTTGACTTTACACGCAGGGCTGGGACTGTGTCAGATAAAGTGACTGAGAAATTATTTTATTGATTGGGACCTATCAACATTGAAGTTTGTGTTTAGTGAGAAACAAAAACAAAAAAATATATACACTGACAGCCCCACCGCACACACGCCTGTTAATAAAACATAATGAAACACGGGCAGATAGAGAGATGCAGTGTCCAATTTCAAAATGTTTCAGGATGAGAGCTGCTGTGTAATGTGTTATTCCTGATTCAAGTAGACTTGCGTGTGTGAGTCTTTGATGTGCACGTGCATGTATTAGTGTGTACGTGTGTGTGGGTTTGTGTGTGTTGGCAGCATACACTGACAGCCTGGGAGTTAAATACTTGGCTGTCCTGGTATTCATAATGAGCCCCAAAGCGATGTCCAGTTTTACTGTGTCTGTCTGCTTTGTGTGTAATATATGTACGTGTGTGTGTGTGTGTGTGTGTGTGTGTGCGTGTGTGTGCGCGCGCGCGTGCGTGTGTGTGTGCGCGTGCGTGTGTGTATACACATTTGTGTGTTTGTGCATCATGGCACCAACCTAGATCCTATGCCAAGCTTCCCATTAGTGAAGCACAGTCCATTAAAACACCATTAACAACCCCTCTCAGTAAAAAAACAAACATCCACACAGTCAAAAACATTCTCATACACAGCACAGTGCACACACACACACACACACAAGTACACACACGTATGTCGTACACACAAGTACACACACGTACACACAAGTACACACACACATACTGTACATATGCACCACTCCGCCTTCCCTTCTGTTATTGGGAACTTTGACAGCATTAGGCCAAATCCATATACCGATCAAGGTCATGAAAGAGAATTACACAAGAGTTATTACATATGGACAAACAGACCTCCACCTTCTTTCCCTTCTGTCTCGTCGGTCTCCAAACATCACTCCCAACACTGCCTTTCTCCTTTTCAATTAGGGCCGCACGATATGAGGAAAATATGTGATATTCGATAACGTTGTTGAATATTGCGTTACCGATATTACTTGCGATAAACAGATATTAAAGTGCACTCAGTTCTGCATTTATGCTAATACAACAAAATGCTTGTTGAATTTGAAACAAATGAAAGGAAATCATTTCCAACATTCATTTATTGAACAAATTGGCAAAAAAGGCAGCGCTAAAAAGAATGACAGTTACATTTTAAAGTGCAGTTTTCAACTGATATATTTGAACTGATATTTTTTTCAACTAACACACAAAATCTGTGAGTGTCTTTCACGATGTCGTAGCCTTTCGCGATATGTGTATTGCGCCAGTCGATATCGCGATGACGATAAAAAATAAATAAATAAACGATATCATGTGCAGCCCTATTTTTAGTTTATTTACAGCTCAGAGATAAAGACACTCCCTCATCGCCATGCTCTCTATATGTCTGTCCATCTTCAGGCTGTCGGTCCAGTCTCTGAAGAGGACCAATGCTGGCCTGTATCAGTGTATGGTGAGGAACAGGATGGGAGCAGTCATACACAGGAGTACAGAGATGCAGGTGGCCTGTGAGTACATACGTCTTTTACATCATTTCAATAACACTAATAAAGGAGGGCTTTTTTTTATTGACTAAGGATACTGGTTTTGTGGGAAACTGAACCAGCGGCAACTTTTTTCACATGAACAAGCAGCTTCTCTCATAAAGTCCACCTGAAATCACAATTATGTATCCCTTTTTGCAGTATATGATTTTATTATTACTGAATAAAAGGTATTTGCATATCAGAAAGTCTCCTTTTTCCCATAAACATGCACTTTGATTTCAGTTGGACTTTAATATTTGAATTGTAATATGTGGAAAGCATTTACCCAAAAAGTAAATACAATATTAAAATTAGATTAGATTAGATAAGAAAGACTTTTATTGATCCCAAATTGGGAAATGTCCGTGCTACAGCAGGAAAAAGTCAGACACACAGCACACATACAAAATATATAAGAAATAATGAATACTAAATGGGATAGAATACAAGAACAAATATTAAAAAAAATAAAGATAAAGAAAAATACAAAGGAACGAATGTACAAACGTATATACAAGTTGGGAATAAAATGTACAACTACTTAAATAGTTTTTATAAAGATGTAAAACCTATGTTTGTGCAAGTTGCACTTAGTGCATTATTGATATCGATATTCGTGGTCTTCATACCTCTTTTCTTCCTCCAGTTATAGGGAACTTCTCCGCTGAGGAGCAGAGAAAGACGGTGACTCAGGGCCGAGCAGCCATCATCAGCCAGCCTCCCCTCGCCTCCTTCCCCCGACCCCTAGTCACATGGTACAAAGACGGACACAAGATAATCCCCAACAACCAAATGTAGGTGTCTCTTTCATTGTCTGTCTCTCTTTCTCTCTCTCTCTCTGTCTGACTTATGCAGACACAATGGTGTCACAAGTGTGTGTAACAAAATACCACTTGAGATAAAAAATTTATTTTACAGTTCTTATCCCTCAGTGGAATATTAATTAGCATGCTGTAGAAGCTCAAATGTTCTTTTTAATCCTTGCACACCAATTGTTATGAATAATACGCCATTTAGATAACTGACCCTTTTCATTAGACATCTGTACAATAGACTTAGGGCATTATCAAGAGAAGATAAAATGGATTTTTCATTGAATCAAATAATTTTCTCTTGTCTAATCTACAAGGTTATTAAATAATTGTAGCTGCACAGGAGATGTTCTTTTATATTAATTTTACAGATGAGATGTGAGGGTCCCTGGGTGTGTTGTGTAAGCTGTATTTCACAGTCATTTTGTTTAAAGCTGTTGTCTGGCTCCTTTTGAAATGCCTGTAATTTGCATATCATTCCGTAGCTGCTACAGCTGTCCTGTCTGTTGTTATTTTGAAAAATGTTCATACCCTGTATTGATCATTAGTTATTACTCAGACAAAGCAGGGACATGTGAGTTTGTTGTGAAAGGTTTTTCAGAGTAATGTACTTTAGATTGAGGCAATATCTTTATTTTAAAATGTGTACCTGTTTAAATCAGTGAAAGTAGGTGTTGAGATATGGACCTTCAGTGATTTTATTAGGTTGCTCTCACACTCCGAGATAACTACCCATTAGGAACACTAACTGCTCCCCTGTGCGCTATTTAATGAAATTGTCAGTGGCCTTGCTGTACACTTTAAATGGCCAGACAGCAACTTTTGCATTCCTTGAATGACCACCTCCAAAGTGCTTTGTGAGAAAGCTTTGTGGAGTCAGGTTATATTAGCAGTTATTTATTTATTTTTCAAACATTTTTGTTGTTGGTTCAGAGCAAGTTTGACTATGCTTTTTATTTTTGAACGGACATGGGAAATGGCTCTCCTGTTAATTTAATGGGGCTTCATTGTGGCTTAATGGCAGTGGACTAAAGACACTGCCTGTATTGGAAGTTTTTACTGTCAAAGCATCACCACTACAGTGTCCTCTCCCTCACAAATACACCACAAATAGGAGCGCTACTACCAGTAGCAAGTAAAAACAGAAAATGAATACATAAATATCTGACTGAAGTCTGAAATAAAGTCTTCTACACTAATGCATGCTATGAATGTGCACCTACAATCAATTAATTTAATGACCACTTAAACGTATCAAATTAGCATCGACAGCAGAGTATAGAAACGTAGTAAAGAGCAGCCCAGAAAGCCTTTTTCTCCACAAACCTCATTCTTTTGAAACATTCTCAAATGGTCAGGAATTGGTTTAAGTGCAAGTCCAGCCTCACAGAGCTGCTACAGAGTCTGTAGACTCGGATACTCGGAAATAACTCTTTTTTAACACTCAGAGGTGAAGTAAAAAGCCGTCACTGAGAATAGAGTACCACTATAATGCTTTAAATATGGGAATAATAATGTACACTTTCAGAGGTCAGTAAGTCAATACATATTTTATTATTCATATTTTATTAATCAACTCTAAATTAAAGCCTGACAGGGATGGAAAGCTTACTAGAGCCTGTAGATTCATGTTCAAAAGCAAACTACCACAACATATCTGTGTTTGCCAGGACCACCTCCTTTAAAGTTTTGTTACACAAGGAAAAAAAACAGCATAGTTATGTTTGGCGCTACAGATCTGTTCTGGGAGATCCCCAACCAGAACCATTTCAAAAATAACAGAAGCCACTAATAGTAAAAGCATAAAAAGAAGATAATGAACGTTGCGTTAAAGCCGGGGTGGCTGCAGAGATTGCAGAGTAAGCACTGATGTAACAGTTGCAGCGGTAGGTGAGCCGAGCATTTGAAAACACAATATGATTTGACAGTTAGCAATTGGCTGTCACAGTTTGGCAGGTGCAGTCAGCGGAGAGGTTTGGCCTAATGATTATGACACAGATGACGCTGTGGCCTGTGCTGGAGCCAGAATATGTTGTTAATGTAGCTACATTGGCTCCATTTCTCTTTGTCCTTTATCTTAATTAAGTTGAGAAAAAAATGATAAACATCCTGCCCCAAAAATGCACAGTCCATGCATTTTATTATCAAGAAACCACATTAAATGTATAGTGTTTCTCAGCTATTTACTGCAGACACAGTTAGTTTCTGCTGAACACCTGACTGCTTCCACTAAAGTCATAAGAAATGAACCCATTTTTATGAAATACAATGTTTGTGACATTCTGGGAATAAAAAATGAGGTGATGTTTAACACAGCAAAGACTTTATACTTAATATAGGAGGCGTTTTATTTAGACCATATACCAGTTTTATGCAGAGAGAGGGAGACATGTTACTTCCAATAATTTGATATAAACCATTTGCCCATCTCAATTAACTCTACCAAGTGTCCAGGACAACCTCTCCCCTCCTCGGATGGATTAGAGAGAGAAACTGAGACTGAGGCACATTCAGAAGTTAGTATTTCACATGACACCTTTCTTCCCACCTCTGACAAACAGCTGGCACGGCTGCACATCAGACCGGTAAATGGAAAAGGAAGGACATTTAACTCTGACAATCAGTGTTCTTGCTTAAACCTTTAGCAGTTACACACTAGCTCAGGTTTTCTAACCACATTACTTGGAGTTGCAGTACATTGGTAATTGCCGCAATACATTTTAGCCAGCAATCCAGTACATAATAGAGTGTGTGTGTGTGTGTGTGTGTGTGTGTGTGTGTGTGTGTGTGTGTGTGTGTGTGTGTGTGTGTGTGACAGGTTCAGTGCGAGCTACCAACCAAACGCTGGTCTTACATGATGATAGTAGTTGATGATAATTAATAGAGCTGGGGGAAATATCGATATTATATCGATATTGTGATATGAGACTAGATATCGTCTTAGATTTTCGATATGGTAATATTGAAAATGGCTTAAGTTTAGTCCTTTCCTGGTTTTAAAGGCTGCATTACCGTGAAGTGATGTCATTTTCTGAACCTACCAGATTGTTCTATTATTTGCCTTTAACCACTTATATCATTTCACTTATATCATCACCACTTATTATGTCATTATATCCACATTACGGATGATTATTTATCTAAAATCTAATTGTGAAGAGATTTTGTTAAAGCACTAATTGTCAACATCGAGGTATTTGGTCAAGAATATCGTGATATCTGATTTTCTCCATATTTCCCAGCTCTAATAGTGAACTCTTTAGAGGTATTTCTGCTGTGGGTTTTGATATCTGCAGGTCCTGAAGGTCTGAAATGTCTTTAATTCAAATTTACAATTATTAAACCTCAAGTTGGTAATTTGTCTTAAAAGTGATTTCATTTGTATCTCATTTTCAACATTAGCATTTCATCTAATTCATGCTGAAAGAGGAAAATATAGTCTGAACTTGACTAAGAACACCGCTTAAATCCACCAGTAACATTTTTCTTTCATCATGTAATTGTATTTCTTTGTATTTTGTGGTTGTGCTGTTTTTGAGTTAATAATATTAATAATGACTTGAGCACCAATGTATCCACAGTCTGGATGTAAATATGACAGATCTAATATCAGTGTGGGCTAAAGCTTGTATAATTCTGTTTTCTGAGACTGACATCGTACACATGTATGGATAAATAAGGTTTCTTATAATGGCAGAACAGGCTAACCGGCACTAACAAACATTTGGAGTTGTTAGTGTTTAATGTTCTTTTAGTTAGACCAGACACTTTGGAGCAGATAACCCCACACCTTAATGAGATGCTTAGTAATGATTGCTTGATTAATCGTTTGCAAAAGTACTCTGCAAAAAGAACTAAATGCAAACTATACGGCAGTTCCAACCAGTGTTTTAAGTCTGAAATATATTCAAACTAGCTACATGAAATTTTAAAGTTGCAGTCTAAAATGATGGATAATGTAGAAAGTCAATTTGAAGCAGTTGATATTATCTGACTTCAATATGAAACTATTCTGCGGAATGTCTACTTAGGACACAAGTAAAATGTTGACAGAGACTAAAAGAGTCTGAGGCTGATCAGATATGATTTCTTGATTCCTATAATGGGGCTGGGTCCACACTGATGTACAGTAATGTTTGTTGTTGGATGCTTGTTTGGGCAAAGAAGACCTGATTGGTTTGCAACTCTGAAGCAGAGAGTTTGTCTAAGATGTATGGCTTTCGCAACAGTACCTGTATCCATGGCAACAAAAGAAAAATGACAGCTGGTTCTGCCACTTGCAGTTTGTAGTTATTATGGTAATATATTTTGTGTTAAAGAAGTAATTTAAATGATACTATGAGATCGATAAAACCTATCTGGAAACATTTCACCCCCATATATATATATATATATATATTTTCTTCCACTATTGTTGTCTGTTTCTGCACTTCAAAGAACACACCCACCTGTACTGTAATATGACTAGAAGAAGTGTCTGAATTTTCAAGTATTAATTTAATCTGGATAACAACTTCTATCTCTGCACTGAGATGAATCATTCTGATTAGCTTGCACCCCACATACACACTGTGATGAAGATTCATGCATAACACTTCCTTTGAACCCTCATAGAAAAGACTAATTTACACCTTTCTTCACAGCTTCCCTCTTGTCTCTACAAGACATGTCTTTCTCTCCCTTTTCCCCTCTCACCTCACTGCTCCCTCCCTCACTCCTACTGTTCTGCCTCTAAATTAATCTTAATATGGCTTTGTTCTCTCCGTTGACTCTCCCTCTCTGTCTCTTTTACGGTCATTATCATGCTACAGGATATACTGTTACAGAAGCCATAAACTTCTGTGCCTGAATAAATTGCCCATGCACGCACTCACGCACGCACGCACGCACGCACGCACGCACGCACGCACGCACTAGAGGATGGATACCCGAACCAAGCCCGATGGGACCCGGCGGTACCCAACGGGCCGTGCCGAGTTCAGACAGGTATTTAGAAATGATGTTCTGATTCGGGTCGGGCTAAGTCACATCAGCGCGATAAGGCATTGAACATTTTAAATTTATAAAAGCTTATTATGTACGTGCACGCCTGTGTTAACGTGCGCTTGTTGCCCCGTGTGTGCTGATGCGCTCATCTGTTGACATTTCCGAATGCCTTCCTACAGTTGCTTAATAAAAGCGGGCTTTCCACACAAACAAATGTACAGGTGTCATTAGTATGAGAAAAAAATGAGATTTTAACTGGGTCGGCTCGGGTCGGGCTCGGACATAAATATCTTAATTCCTGTCGGGCTCGGGCCGGGTTCGGTTACTGCTTTGTCGGACGCGGGCCGGGCTCAGACAGATCGGCCCGATCCGCACTCTAGCACACACACACACACACACACACACACACACACACACACACACACACACACACACACACCTGTCTCTCCAGAACAATCTCAGTTGCGTCTACCTGGCTCAAACGTCTCTATGTGCGCCCATGCGTGTCAAAGTGAGCGCTCTGAATATTTGCATGGTTCTGCCTGTGTAGCAGTGTGTGTAACGCTGTGTGTGAAGCTGTGTGTATGCATTTGTGTTTGTGTGCAAGGTTACGCTGGCTGATCCTGCGGTCCGGTGAGACAGGGCCAGATGGTGCCTGGCGGTTGGCTGTCTTCGTGGTGACCGAGCTGATGATGTTGTTTGTGAAGTTTATTGATCCGATATGCATCACTCCCAGAGTCCCCAGCCCCATCTAGCTGTCTGTCTTTCTGCCTCTCCCACCGCTCTTAATTTATGTCCACGTGCCTGCCCCTAACCCTTCTCTGCATATCCAACACACACACAATGCTTCCCCCTACCCATCACGTCCACACGCACATCCTGTCTGTGTATGATCATTCCCATCTCCCCAGCCCTCAAAATACTGGCCAGCAAAGAACTTACAAGCTGTCACGTCACACACACTCTGCTCTAATCTAATAGAGCTCACACTCCCTGCCCCCTCCATCTCCATGCTGGTCTGCCATCACTCTAATTTGTCACCCCTCTCGCCTTACCCCTGCAAAATGTTTTTCTTCTCTTCATCCTCCCATTTTTACATGGGCTCTGAACTTCTTTTAATTTTTCTGTCCATCAGCAGTCAAAACAACTTCGGGACAGTGCTGCCACCTCACCGCCGTCGCTGATATATATTTTAGCTGTGACCTGCAGCCCAGGTTGAGAAGAGTGAGCTAGTGCTTTTAATTAGCTCTGTGGCCTGTGGCAGATGGACGTGAAATGATTCTCATAGCCAGCAGCTTAAAGAGAACAGCCAGGGAGAAAAGAATTAGAACGACTTTCTTCTTCCATCAGGGATGCAGGAAGCCCAGATTGATCAAATAAAGGCAGTGATCTATGCAGAAGCATGGCAAGGCAGACAGTGAATATTTCACTTTCTTGTTGCCAGGGAGTCGAATGGTCCGGAGAGTGCAGATGTCACAGGTGGTCAATGTCAGGACAGGCCCTTACGGAAAGTATATCTCCTCATAGACCTGGCCTAAGCAGCCATATGCTGCTTAGGCCAGTGAGTGTGTGTGTATCTGTGTGTATCTGTGTGCATGTGTCTCAACATTCATTCATTTTAATTTGTCAAACACCACTTCAACAGAGGGAGTGATTCATTATATTGCCACTTTCCATCTCACACACACACACATACACACACACACACACACACACACACACACACACACACACACACACACACACACACACACACACACACAAAGAGCAGAGGTCTGAACAGAAGGAACTTTTTCGCTGTCTTGAACTGAAAACAGATGTTTTGTGTGTTTGAGTCTGCGAGTGTGTGCAGATATGCGTGTGTGTGTGTGTGTGTGTGTGTGTGTGTATTAGAAAGACAGCAAGACAAGAAAAAGGGAGCATTTGGAAGTAGACTCAAAGGATGTGTAGGCTTATATCCCACCACATGTTGAAAATACAACCAGCCGTTTGAAAGGTCTTCCATCCACAACAGCATCGCTGCAGTTCATAATGACTTAGTTTCTCACGGCAGCCTAGGGGGAGGATCAAAGTGACTGAGAGAAAGGTAAAAAGAGACATGAAAAAAGGTACAGGAAATGAATATGGAGTAAAGAGTTTAAGCTCATCTGAATCCATTGTGTCTGGAGCTTAATCTCTGGAGCCACCAGAAGCTTAGCTACTGTATGTGACTTTCTTATCAATGATATGATTTAGTTACTTTTGGGATTACAAAAACATCCCAGACATGTAGGATTTTAAGACATATGGCTGCACTAAAAACCATGTGCCAAAGTTTTCTTTACTTACTTATGTGTTGTATTCTACAATCCTGTATTTCTGTCTTTGTTTAGGATTTCACTTGTATTGCATAAACTGTGAGTGAGTACGGTTTTGAGTCTTATCCTTATCCATCGATCATTGATGGAACATTTAGAACTTGGTTATTCATATCCTTGTTTGCAAACTTAAAACGCATCTGTTTAGTCAGGCTTTTAATACGTAGCAGTGGTGTGACCATTTCATTCTTCTGTTTCTCTGTAACTATTTCTGATTTTACATGTTCTTTCTTTATATTGTATGATATGTGTTTTTATTCTTGGTTTCGATGTTAAGCACTTTGGATACCTGCTGGTTGCTGTAAAGTGCTATATAAATAAAGTTTGATTGATTGATTGATTGTTTACAGGACATTACAGTATCCAGGTTTCTGTTCGTTTACGCCTGTAAAGGGTCATCAGGCACAATGTGAAGACGAAAAAAACAGCTTCATCCAAATCAAATCAAACTTTCCAGCACATTTAGCAAACTTATTTCACATCAAAGCCCAGAAAAATTGCTCTCATAGTACATAGTATGTTGTCAGTTGTGGTCTTGCAGTAGTTAAATTATTGTAATATTTCCTACATTAGCTAGCCAAACAGCCTCGCTCTTTCAAGGCAATCTACTTTATAAACAGACCAAACTTTAGTCTGATTTTCTTGCCAAAAAATGCCCATTTCTGTGTCTTTATTTGCTGTGTAATAGCTGCCTGTATTTGAAGCATGTGTATTAATGCCATGTATTTGCTGAAAACCCTTTTGGAAAATATTAGATTCATAGAGTTTGGTGAGCCAAAGAATCTACTGTACCTGAGCAGGATGTTCAGATTAAAGTTACATTGGCTCCATTTCTCTTTGTCCTTTATCTTAATTAAGTTGAGAAAAAAATGATAAACATCCTGCCCCAAAAAAGCACAGTCCATGCATTTTATTATCAAGAACACCCATTAAATGTATAGTTTTTCTCAGCTTTTTCACTGCAGACACAGTTAGTTTCTGCTGAACACCTGACTACTTCCACTAAAGTCATAAGAAATGAACACATTTTTATGAAATACAATTTTAGTAACATTCTGGGAATAAAAAAGAAGGTGGTGTTTAACAGCAAAGACTTTATACTTAAAGGTGCTCTAAGCGATGTTGGGTGTTGTCACTTCTTGTTGACGTTAGAAGTATTGTCAAACAAAACGGAGGCTAGCTCGCCCCTCCCTCCTCCTCATCCCTTCCCCTCCCCCTCCCTTCGGCGCACTAACCCCCCAACCCCGACCCCCAATTCCTTCTTGTCGGTTATTGGCTGGAACAATGTTTATGGTTCGTGGTGCAGGTTGGCGCAGTTTGTTTTTGTTGCCGTTTGTGGAGCCTGGGCTTTTACAGTGTGTTCAGGGGACAGGCAGCTAGCGGATAGTGAGGAGATGTTTGCTGTATGTAACAAAAAATGTAGCCTAAAAAAACGCGTGACATCGCTTAGAGCACCTTTAATATAGGAGGCGTTTTATTTAGACCATATACCAATTTTATGCAGAGAGAGATTCATAGAGTTTGGTCTGGTTTATAGTAAATATCTACTGTATGTGAGCCAAAGAATCTACTGTACCTGATCAGGAAGTTCAAATGAAAGTTCCTCTTTGTCACTAATGGCAGTAAATGGCATTGGCAACAAGCTACACCACTGTGGTGTGATATGAAAATTAGCATTTAGCATTTCACAGTAGATTTCTACATATTACATTATTAGATTACATTTAGAAAGGAAAATAAAAGACAGGACATAAAAGCAACAGGAATTATTTAGTGACACCTGCCTGAACTGAGCCTGATGTTTTCCAATTTACCTCTCCTCCCCTTTCTATTTTGCGCTCCTCTTTTTTTTCCTTCCCTTCTTCCATCCCTTTCCATAATTGAATTGCTCCTGTGGTCGCCTAATGTGGCGGCAAATAACAGAATGAAAATTCTCTACAATAAACTCTTCCATTTCCATTTCAATATCTTACCTCTTTCTTCATTTCAACAGAAATGGTGTTGCTCTGTCTCTCTCTGTTTGCTTCTTGTTCTCACCCTCTCTCTCTCACTTTGTCCTTCCTTCTTGTCAGGTAGCATTAGTGGTTGTTGATCCCAGTTCAAAGGGAAAATGGTAATCCTGGTATTCCTCCACTCTAGACCTTCAGCTCACCTTAGTCTTTAAAGGGAAATGATGAGTAGATTGTATTTTACATTCGGTGTTGGCAAGGTTACTTTGGAAATGTAATAGTTAACCAATTAGAAGTTACCCTATTTAAAATGTAATAGAAGTGTAACTATTTCAATTACTTAATCAAAGTAATGTAATGTATTACAATTAATTACGTTTTGATTACTTTTCTAAATTTCTAATGAATGTTTTCAACTGTTAACCATTTTCAAATGTTTAAACCTGGCAGTATTAACCATTACAGCAGTACTCATCACTGACTACTTTTATAGAATTCTTCATCCCATAAATTAAGATTATAATAACTTCATTTTGAAGAACAGCCACCACAAAGTTAGACTTCAGCACCTCTTTTTAATACGAGATCATTCTGAGGTCACAGATTTAAAATCATAAAAAAAAAGGAAAAATATCACGGCACACACAAATGCAATTAAATATAAACTACTGGATTTGCACCTGGTAAAATATGGTGCTAATATACATCTTCAATACACATTAGAAGCATGGTGTGTCTTCTGTACCTTATTTAAAAGGACTGCTTGCAGTTACTGTAAGCTAACATAACTTACATACCTGAAGATGTTTCCTGAGCTTGGATATTGACATTTTTGACATCTATAACATTTTGACCACTGGAAAACATTTTTTGCATTGCACAGTTATGTTCGGACCCTTCTCAGTTTTTTGTATGGAATGTTTTTTTTAAAAATATATTTCCAGCACTGGAACGCGTTTTTATCCGTAGCCATAGTGGCAACTCTCAGACCGATTGAAAGACAATTTAACTGTCAGATGAGTGGCGCTGCAAATTCAAACAGGGGAACCAATCCAAAGCATAGCATCAAAGCAAAAGAAGACATGCACATGAAAAACATGCAAAGCAACCAAATTAATATTATTCAACATATAGTCTAGCTTTTTACAGAAAATATTCAGATGTAACCCCCAATGTAATCTTGAACATTTTCTTAGGTAACTGCAATTTAATTACACATTTATTCCCAGTAACTGTAACTGTAAGTGGTCTGAAGTTTATACTTGTGTGTTGGTGTTTGCGTCGATCTAATAGCAGGGCCGGTGTGTGTGTGTGTGTGTGCGTGTGTGTGTGTGTGTGTGTGTGTGTGTGTGTGTGTGTGTGTGTGGTAGAGCAAGTGAGAGAGTGACGTGATTAGCCCTCGGCGCGAGGTCCGACTCTGGAGGCATGGTGGGAAAAACGAAGTGTGTCCCCTGTGCTTTTTGACCACAGTCGGAAATCTGTAGCAGGAGAACGTAACCTTCTCCTTGATTTCATGTTGTTAATGGAGAAGGAGAACCAGGAAATGATTAGGGGGAAATGCAACACTACCAAGCCACTGCCGAGCGATGTGCGTCGCTAAATTTTTTGAGAGGTGCACATCAGGCTACGCCGTAGGGTCCGTGTCTCCACGTACGTAGCCATGGCATAGATTTAACGCAGAAGCATAAATCACTCTTAACAGTGAGGAGGGTCGAGTTATAACGCCCCACGGTGTACACTTGCATGATTATGATTCAGTGTTACTAGTCAAGTGGTAGCCAAACAGCTGATGATTGAACCAGTGATAGTGAACCATGAATGAAGCAGCTAATTGTATTCCATTGACTCAGTGGTACCTAAAGCCACCATCAACCAGCCCCTTGTGTTATATTAATGCAGGGCTGTTTTTTAATGATGATGATGATAATGCCCACTTAGTATATTTTTTATGTAATAATCCCCCCCCCATTTCTGTCAAAATGTCTTGTCAGTTGCTAATTCCTCTTTTGCTGAGCTAGCTGTTGGCGTGGGAAGTTTGTGAAAACATGTGCCCTTTTTGGAGTCGCCTCACAGCAGAAGAGTTTCACCAGTAGAGCATGGCGTGAATGGAGGTTAAAAAACCCTGACTTGGTGTGTGTGTTGTTGTCTGTTTACATACAGCATATTCGTGCACACATGCATAATGTATTCAGTTTAGATTACTAATCATCTCTCTACATTTGTAATCAACCGTGTAAATAATTGGAGAAATGATTTTCTAACCTCAGATTTAGGACTACTTCACTGCCGCTTTACAATTCACGTCTACTTCTCTTTATGTCTAATTTAGGTCCATACCAATTTATGTCTCTACTCATACATTTTATCTGCTTTCAAAAGAATGTTTTTTTGTAAAAAAAAATTGGCCAGAGGCAACTTATTTTACCACAACGCTATTATTCATGAATTTTGCAGTAAAGAAATCAGACGACTTGTTACATTTTTAATGTTATCACTGTACTGCATAGGGAGTGGGGGAGAGACACATGTGGCAAAGGGAGACAGCGAATAAGGGGTTGCTTTAATTGCATTACATTTTCTGGTTATATCATTCATTGTCAAGGTGGAGTGAGATAGAATTGCATTATGAAGACAGCACTTTAGGGCCTGCTGTCGGACTATGAATATTCATTGCTTATTCTGCCTAAAGCAATTTGTTGTAGCTTTGTTTAAAATTGTTGATGTGTTTTCTGTCTGTAGGCTATAAGTAGACCCACACATATGCCACAAGGTAAAAACACAATTTTTTTTATAAATAACATTTTCTTTCCTATCTTGGTGCAGAAATGGGTGGATATTTTAGAGTTGATAGCACCATTATTTTAGACCCACAGTCAGATATTTTGTTGTTTGCTGCGATAACAGCCTACATGTCTGGAGGATATATCAGGTGAATGTGAGATCCCTCGCATTGGTCCTTAACTCGTGTCCCCTGAAACAGCTAAGGTAAAAAGAAAACTTTTTTAAAGTTGAAAGTAGAAAAGACGCTATCTCTGAGGCTGTACTTAATGACTCTCCCAAATGACTGAGGCTTACTCTGCTTCACACACTCGAGGGAGTGAGACAAGCAGCAGGAGAGAGAGGAGGAGGAACATAAAGCTCACTAAACTGCAGGAGTGAGACACAGATCATTGCATCACAGTTGCAAAATATGTTACTATTAACTACCATGATTATATTTTCCTTAAACATATTTGAATTATCTTCGACTATCATTTGTTTGTGTTCCTGTAGCAGTAAACAAATACTTGATGTACTCTAACAAGTCCTATTACGCCATTGTTTACATCCACTAAGACCCCTGGCCCTGGTATTAAAATCTGTATCTGTATCTGGATATCTGGATAAGCCGAAACATATGCTAATGCAAGGTGTAAATCCATGCGGCACACATTATCATGGACATTTGACTTAATTCACAATAGCTCATATTTTGATCTCAGGCAGTCATCTACAGTAGATGTATGCAGTTCATACAGTGTGTTCAGATTTGTGAAAAAGAAAAGAACCGCCATGACTCACTCTGAAGTTTGCCGTGCAGGGTAGATAGATAGATAGATAGATAGCTTTATTTGTATAGCGCCTTTCATACATCGATTGCAGCTCAAAGCGCTTTACATCCAAAACATTCAACACAACTCTCGCAGGAGCACATTTAAAGCACGCAAACAGTATATTTGCACTGTTGCACTGGTATTTTGCTTATTAGTTGACTGAATAATAATAATAATCACATACATAACATAACATAGCAGGGACAGATACAGCATGACATGAGGAGAGGAGAGGGGGAAAAAAAACAACTCTCAGACTATCCTCATAAAGATAAGAACAGTGTGGGAACAGGAAAAAAACACCTCAGCACATAGCACACAAGCAGTACATTTGCACTGCTGAACATAACATAACATAAATGTACAGTTGCACATTTAGCGGCGAAGGCGTGGGACTCGGGGGAGGGTAGGTTGGGGAGTTTGGCCTGCTGAGAAACGCACAGCCCGGCAGTCCCACTAGTGTCCCAGTCCGCAGAATGTTATAGCGATAACACAGCACGTTGCCGTGGTGACACAGCACGTTGCCGTGGTGACACCCTTGAACAGTCCAGAGCCGATACGACAATCAGCAGGCAGTGGGGAAGACGGGGGAGGAACCAAGAGAGTCTCGCTTGCAGAGCCCCAACAGGGTGACTGTTTGTTCCAAGAGACGGCCTTGGCAAGGCCGTTCAGGATAAGGGAGCCGAAAGATAAAATTTGTTTTGTCTACACGAATGGCTGCTCTAATTTAAACATTCATTCTATTGTCCAACTACACACTGTTCAACTGGTCAATTTTAGTTTCCAAATCCATGACCTTCCTCATGATGGTATCCAAGCCGCGGGTCATTACCATGTTGTATTCCATCACGCGATTAATAGTCCCAGTTTGCAAACTGATCGCTTTTCCGACAGCTTTAGTCAGGCCAGGCAGCTTCCTTGGGCTTTGGACAGCTACCAAAGTCTTTCCAATTCTTCGATAAACCAGAGCGAAGCATCCTCCAATCAGCAACATTCCAGTTATCAGGGTTCCAAATAGGTAGATATCCTCAACGTCCTCCACGGAAAGAGCAGAGAGACACACGACACGCCGTTTCTCCCAGCCGTCCATCGTATACCTCGCAGCAAACGTCCCGTCAGGACATGCTGGCTCACCCGAACCAGTGCTCCTCCTCGAGAATACAGTGACAATTGCGTTGAGAGACCAGTTAATCAATTCCATGATTTTTAGGTATTTGTAGAGCCTTGCAGGGAGAGTCTCTAAAAAGTTAACAGTAGACAACACAAGACAAGATAGCAAGCAGGGTAGGCCTGGGAGGGAGAGGGAGAAAAAGCGACCGCCTTCGCTGAGAGCTGGAAAGAAGTAGACACACAGTACAGTAGGTACAGTACTACTGTGGCATTCACAGCAGCTGCAAACAACTTGTCATTTATTTCGCCTCTTGCAAGAGACAGTTAACACAGGCTGTCCTATATCATGTCAAATGTCCCCATACCAATCAAGTTTGTTTTCAGCCATACTAGTAGTCAGTGGTGGAATGTAACTAAGTACATTTACTCAAGTAAAGTACACATTTGAGGTACTTTACTTGAGTCTTTTCTTTTCATGCCACATTCTACTTCTCCTCCACTACATTTTTAAGAGAGAAATATTGTACTTTTAACTCCTACTACTACTACTACATTATCTAACAGCTTTAGTTACTAGTTACTTTACAGATTAAAATGTTTGCGCACAAAACACATGTAGTTTATAAAATACGTTTTATTATAAATTAAACTACCCAACAATGTATAGGCCTACAAGTACATTTGAAATGATTAAACAATTAAAAAACTGAATTGATTGACAGAACTGTTTTGATCGTTTCAAGTTTCTAAAATGTGAGGATTTTTCTGCATTGAGTACTTTTACTTTTAATACCGGTACTTGAAGTACTTTTTTCTGATGATACTTACATACTTTTATTTAAGGGCGTTTTCACACCTGAAAGTCCGAACCAAGGTCTGGACCAAGGTTCATGTTTTTGTTACATTGTATACATTTGATCCGGTAAGTTTTGGTTTCACACTGCAGTTATGCAAGCACACTAAAGATCTATATGTGACAAAACTACGTCCTGTTGTCATCACATACGTGAGCTGCGTCTCCAGATACTTATAATTGATTGTTTTGTAGACGGGCTTCCCCGTCCTCTTGTATCCTCTCTCTGTGTCTGAGTTTTTTCAGCTGACTGCTGCTCTCCCCTACTGCCGCGGCTCTTTTTGTTTTGTTGTGATGTTGAGAAGCAAGACACGGGAACGTTCTTTCTGGAGCATTTATTCAGAGACAAACGGAAACCTACACTGTATATTTACTACCACTTAACAAATAAACTGCTGATGTATTCTCTGCTCTGATAGCCGACAGCTGTCTGCTCTGAGCGCATTCACCGTCACTCACTCTCTCATGTAGCCTACACACTAAGCACCGAGCTATTCCTTAAAGGAGCTTCCCCGGTCTTGTAACACAAGGAGAGCCTGCCAGAGCTTCTTGTATTTGGTCCGAAAGTCCGAACCATCCAAAAAATGCTTTCACACTATAAACGAACAGGACCATGGTTTGGTCCGGGGGAGGTTTCACACCTGTAATTTTGGTTCGGATCAAACTGAAAAGTCCGGAAGTCCGGACCAAATGAGGTAGGTGTGAAAACAGCCTTATTTCAATGCAGGACTTTTACTTGTAACAGAGTATTTTTATAGTGTGGTATTAGTAATTTTACTTACAGTAAGTAAAGGATCTGAATACTTCCAAATAGTGTTGTTTTTGGCGGCCTGTTTTCATTCTAGTTTTAGTCTACTCTTTGTGTCAAGCTGTCATTTTAGTTCGTAATAGTTTTAGTCACGTTCATTCTCTTTTTAGTCTTGTCAAGTTTCAGTCGACTAAAAGTCTGAGCATTTTAGTCTTATTTTAGTCAAGTATAGACAAAACCAAAATGTTGGCCAACAAGGGATGCTTAGTACACATGGAGTCAGTCAGGTAGGAACTAAGAAGCCACACACACTCTCACACAAACACACACACACACACACACACACACGTTTGTCTCAGTCGTTTTCAGCTCCAGTGACTAACGTCTAAAGCTAACGTTAACATTAACCACAGCCTCATGAGTTGGCATTAGCTTTCTAAAATAGAAAGTAACGTTACGTTAATGGCTTGACTTACCTCAATTTCATTATGGAATGGCTTGAGATGTCTCTTAAAGGAGAACTCCGGGCAATCTTTATGTTAATCTTGATCGCTATACGTATGTGAGTACTGTCGATCCAACGAGCGCCCGCTGGTTTGGTGGATGTCCTCCAGAAAGCCGTTCATGCCTTTGCAGCAATGAACTGTAGTTTATTTCCCCCTCAAAAATAGATAATTGAGCACTGTAGTGGTTATGACCATATTAGTGACTATGTAACTACATGGAAACGGACCAAATTATGTTTGTGCCTTGTAAAGTAAACTAGTGTTACAGACGGCTAGCTGTAGCCTCGCGCTGTCTCCTGGGAATTCAGTTGTAGCAGGAAAAGGTAAACAGTAGCGTAGTGTGTGAAGAGTGAAGAGCGGAGGTGTTCACAAGGGAAGAAGCTTGGAGTAACGTAACTATGGAGAATATAGCAGATATACAACACATGGAAGAGCCTTTTGAGTTTGATGGTCGTCCTTATTTATTCGAACCAGAGTATACAGACGAAGAACTAGCCTCACAAGAGTTGGAACGAACGAGACAGACAGAGGGGCAACAGGCAGATGAACTTGCTGCTCCAAGCGCAAGCTAAAGCAAGGCTTCAGTAACGCTATTACTGTACAAGGCACAGACATAATTCTGCCCGTTTCCATGTAGTTACATAGTCAGTGCCGCGGCAAGCGAGGAGGGCGGGGCGGAAGCAGAAGCAAGGGCGCCGGCCGGGCCTGCTAGCCCGGCTAAGGAAACTACCACACCGATCGCCACTGCATAGCCTCCAGTGTTAATTTCGTTGACGAAGACTATGACAAAAAATATTCGTCAACGAACCTTTTTCACGGACGAAAACTAAATAAAAACTAAATGTCAGATATGATGACGAAGACTGTGACAAAATATAACAGACACTTTAGTCAACAAATAAAAATGAGACGAAAATGTTAGGGAGGGACAAATGGAGAAGAGATCCAATCAGAACCACTCTTTTTTGTGGGACAAGTTGGGAAGAAATCCAATCAGAGCGAATGTTTGAGGGTAGGTTGATTTATGCGGAAGCAGCAGAGCCATTTTAAAAAGCCGCGGCAAATGCAGGCGCAACGGCTAAACAAACGCAGCAGCAGTTACACAGGAGGACGAGTTTGCAGAACTTTGCACAGTTTCGAGGACGTTTTCACAACAGTAAGGTTGTTTACATTATACTTAGTTGTGTTTAGTTGCAAAGTCTTAGTTACACAGCTTTGGCTGATTTCAGTTGACTTCGCTCGTTAGCAACAGTTTTGCAGTGCATCCGGTCCGAGGGCAATGACATGTCTCATGAACAACAGAAATGTCAGAGCTAGGTCTAGGACGAACCGTTAAATCTGTGTCTGTATTGCATATTCAAACCTTAATACCATTCCATAACAGACAGATGGATACTTCCAATGACCAAAAATTCTGGAGAAACATTTAGTCAACTAAATCCACTGTAGATTTAGTCGACTAAAATCTGCTAATATTTGGTCTACTAAAACTAGACTAAGACTAAAAGACTTAAGACTAGACTAAGACTAAAACTCTTATGATATTTAGTCGACTAAAACTAGACTAAGACTAAAAGATTTCAGATGACTAAAATAAGACTAAAACTAAATGGTGTGTTATTCAAAAGACTAAGACTAAATCAGAATTTGCTGTAGAAAATGTGTACACCTCTGATATTTACCATTTGACAGCGTAAAAACCTTAGTGTACCAGTTTTCTCAAAAAAAAAAAAAAGAAATTGTGCTCTTCATAGGAAATCTTTGGACAAAAGTTTAACAGCACAATCAAATCTGTAATAATAATAATAATAATAATTGAATCTTACATATTTGGAGCTTAGTTGTAAGTTTGTAGGTAAACTTTTGCAGAAAAAACGGGGCTGAGTCTTCCAGCTCCGCTTGTGTACCTTTAATATTCATTTGACTTCACACAGACATCTCTTTAACAAAAATCAGCTGTGTTCTCAACAAGGGTAAATTACAGTGAGATGCCGTAGGCCCACCAGGCAGACTGGTCTGCCTATAACTTCAGTCCAATTTTCATAGAGCACCAAAAAAGTTCATCCGCGGAGTCAAATATGCGAGACTGTCCGTTAACAGTGATCCGTAAACGCGCCGGGTAGGTCAGCCCGAAGCGTATCCCATCCTTATAAAGGAGAGACTTCACTTTGTTAAATGATGTCCGTTTCTTGGCGAGTGAGGCGCTGAAATCCTCAAAGATCCTTATGGGATAACCCTGGTATGAGATGCTCCGCATTTTCTTCGCCCATAGCAGCACTCGCTCTTTCTGGATGTACCTGTGAAAACGTACAAGAATGGGCCGGGAACCCTGTGCCGGCTTCGGCCCCAGACTGCGGTGAGCTCGGTCCAGTTCAAAGCTAGTATCCAGTAAAGCGTCTCCGGTCACCTCCTTTAAATAGTGTAGTCACGAAGAGCCGAGTATCGGTCCCCTCCGCTCCCTCGGGGATGGCAATCACACGGAGATTCTGCCGTTTGGATCGTGAAACCAAGTCCTCGACAACCAGCTGCAGCTTTTCGTCAACAATTGATGGACACATTAACCACCACGACTTGAACGTACTTACCAAGTTTCGTTAAAATCCGATAAAGGGGGTGAAATCTCGGGACTTGCTGCATCTATTGTAGGGATGAAACAGGTGTGTGGTTGGTTGCACCACTTTTTCTATAGAGCATTAAACCATCTGAATTGGTTTTGCTCAGCTTTGTGAAGCTACAAACTTGCTCAACTCTGCTTATGGTTTTGACTTTGGCGATTAAGGCAGCTGCTCAATGCTGCTTGCTGCTTTGACTTTTGGCGATTGGGCTGCTTCCCAAGCCTGCTGTATCTCAGGCGGTAGAGCATATGCCTAACAATCAGAATGTTGGTGGTTTGATCCCAGGCCCTGCAGTCTGATCTCAAAGTCTATGAATGTGAGTGAAGGGTACCTGTGAAAGTTCTTTGAGAAGCTGAAAAAAGGGTTTGAACCCATGAATTGCCACTAGTGGCCATATTTCTTCTGTGTGTGTAAGCCTGCAGGATCTGGTTTTAGTGATTCTCTGTTAATCTATTTCTGTCTGCCAGAGAGCAGCTGCTTCTGCCTGGATTGATCACTCAAAGACAGACAGAAAACAGAGAGAGAGAAGAGTGTGTGTGTGTGTGTGTGTGTGTGTGTGTGTGTGTGTGTGTGTGTGTGTGTGTGTGTGTGTGCACCAGCCTGTGTAGCTCGTGCTGATGATGATTCATTCTATGGATATGTATCTTTGAAAGGTGCAGTGTCTTTCGTCCTCATGCCGGATCCCCTACTTTCCCTCTTTCTCCACTTCTCTTCATCTTCTTTTTCTCTACTCGTGTCTCCTTGCCTATATCTTATATCATCTCAGGAATCATTATACCCCCATTAATGTCTGAACCAACACACTCCCATTGGTCAGCTTGTGTGTGTGTGTGTGTGTGGGTACATGCGTGAGCATGTCCTCTGTCTAAAGTCGTTAAATATTCTAAAGACAGAGACCTCTTTTAATTATCCACTAATCACACTTTTAATTACCTGCCACACACACATCCATCACTGACCAGACTGTACACACATGCACGCATACACACACTCATACCCCGCACACTCATACCCACAGCTGTCAGTGGGAAGAGTTCTTAACCTATCGACAAAACAGAGAGAGGAAAAGCAAAGCAGAGAACGAGTAAGAGAGAGAGTGAGAGACTACATGGTGCAGTGTGGAGTGCCTGAGGAAGACTGGTTTTGAGCCTGTAAGAGGCTGCAGGTGATGAACACAGGAGGGACAGAAGACACCATGAAACAAATGACTAAGCAAATAAAGGGAAACACACTTCTCTCAAGAGATTATTTAAGTCCATGTTTGTTCGATATCCTCCACACTGTAGATATAGCTTTGTATTTCCTCAGCTCAACATCCCCAGGACAGCCAGACAAAAACAACCGAATGCTAACAGAGCCACAAGTTGACATCATTGAGATCAGAGAGCTGGATTAATAAGCAGAAGGTCACACGTTTCTTTTATCTCACAGACAAATAAAGGCGAAATTTTAGCATTTCCTGCTCTCGGGGAAATTACACTCTTGCTTTTTGTGCTTTAGCCTCTCTGCTCGAGTTTTCACATAGTGGTTTGTGTTTATGACTTGGGGGCTTGTGTCAAGAAATAAATGCATTCACAGTGCTTAAGGTTGTGACCCAATGTCCTTGGTTGTTAGTTCAAACACTTAGCCATCCATCCTTATTGAAGAAAACTCTTTTTTTTCTCTTCCTCTCCTGCTTTCTAGTATTCACTGCTAGGTCATGCTACATGTTTCCTAGTCATCTTTATCACACATGCACACAAATGTGTTCACTGGTACACATACGCATCGTCTAGGCCTCTAATTTCATACTGCTGCAGAACCAGCATCCACAATGACGTTTACATCAGCTGTCCATTTTGCACTTGCGCCTCTTGGGCAATTTTCTGGCTCCAAACAATCCTGCCTTCACCAAAAAGGGTAGAATTGCAGCTGAGGTTGTGTTTATGCTGATCAGATGGCAACCTGCAATTGGTACCTTGTTAACATTAAATTCAGCTTGCGTTTCCGCCTGTTATTACAAAAGCAAGAGCCAAGAGGAGTTTTTGTAGTCTCGGCTGGTGGAGGGGCATACATAGACCTCTTGAAAAAAAAACACTCATATATCCTCTCATTTTGCCTGTCTCACTTTGATGTTCATTTAGCACATTTACCATGAATATATATCTAAATGCACATCAAAGTGCAGTGTTTAAAATGTTTTATTTTTTCATCAAAATACATGCTTACATGCATGCTGGCCTATACTGGCTAAGGTACACTCAGCCTTTTATTTAGAGACATTTCAATGGATGCTTGTGCCTTGAGTTTGTGCTTGCCAATGTTTGCCCAGTTTCGAATAAAAAGACACAGCAGTCCTTCACACTGTATGGCTTTGTAGAAGGAAACAAGTCAGTGTGAGGAATGTATTCACTGACACTTTAGCCGCAGGCTTTGTGCACATTAGAAGGTCTTTGAGAGCAAGTTTGTGTGTGTGATTGTTTGTTACAGAGAATAATGTAGATTAAAATGTTTTCACCTGTAGGCGGAATCATTTCTTTTGGCGTTGTATTGATTTCCTATCACTATGGTGACATGTGTATCAGTTAAAAACCCCTTGTTTTACAGGAAATGCTGTAAGTGTGTGGTTGTGTTGACGTTGATAACAAAGCAGCAACATTGCGCTTGTTTGCTCCATACTATTACTAATGACCTTTAAAGCTACAGGAAGCAATTTGTCTACATTTTAAATAGCAATATGTGCCTTTGTTTTATAGATCATCAGTGTGACCCTGTGTACACACATTTACACATTGACAGTCAATTCATTTAAAAAAATGTTAAAGACCTACCTTTTTAAGACAGCTTTTAATCTCTAAGTCTTCATAGTACTGCATCGCCATAGAAACCCTCCCGACACACTTTTTTTACTGCTTTTCAGATGTTGTCTATTTTGTTAAATGGATTTCTATGAAGCTAAATGTATTCTATTGTATTTTCTTCTTTTATGCTCTCTTAAACACGTAAGATGTCCTTGTGTGGGCGCCTGGATAGCTCGGTTGGTGGAGCGGGCGCCCACGTATAGAGGTTTACTCCTCGACGTTAACATACATAAACATAAATTTACAAACATAAACATTGTGCAACTTAGCTTTCAGAACTACAAGTTTCAACCTGAGACTGATCTGTATATAGGCCTATATGGAAATATTAGTTATACTCAACCTATTTTCATTTATATATTTGATTACAATGTCACACAGCTCTGTTACACTTACGCTAGTAGATCGTTGATCAGCTGTTTCTCCGTGAAGAGAGAGAGTGAGAGAAAATGGTGCGCAACAATCAGCTGTTTTTCCGAAGGGATAGTCAGCAAGTCAAATTGTGGTCACCACGACAAATTTTCTTGTCTTTGTTTTTGGTAGTTTTCAGTCCTTGGTGCAGATAGCTTAACAAAGTGAACTCTGCGTTGTAAAAGCAGAATATAAAATCACAGCATCTGAAATTAACACTCTTTATTTCAGGTTCAAACTGTCATATGAAACACAATTAGAAAATTACGGCTTATTTTCAAGATTATGGACTCTCTGTTGAGATGAGCAGCTGGGAGAGACGGGGTTTGAGAATAAGGTGTGTTTCTCTGGCTGAGAGAAATACAGAGAGAAAGAGTGTGTGTGTGAGATGGAAAGACAGTGAGAGAAGTCACCGCCAGTTGTGTGGTTAATTGGAAGCAGGCATAATTAGTGCTAATTAGGATAATAGCCATTCGTCTAGAGATCCATCCACCTAATGGGACTAGAACAGTCACTCTGCCACTCACACACACACACACACACACACACAGAGTTACCATTCATCGAGCTGCCCTGTTAGAAGAATGTGGTCTTGTACTCTAGATTTACTGTATGACCTGTTATGACAAATATGTGTACCAAGAAAAGCAAATATTTTTCTGCGTGCGTTTACGTGAATAAGCGACTCTATGTGTGAAAAAAGACTGACAGACGTAAAGCAGTGGTAGAAAGTAAATGGGTCATTGAGCTCCTGTAGCTGAACAAACAAGTGAGTGGAGAGAAAAGTCTCCTTCCTCTATTTACTCAGCATCTTGCCTCATCCCTCTCTCCTCTCCTGTCCTCTCTTCCTGTCTGCACCTCGCCCTTGCCCCGCTTTACTTTGCTTTCCTTTCCTGTACCGTTGCCTTTCCACTTCTCTCTGCATGTCCCTCGGGCCATGCCAGGGGACATTAAACAAACAGAGTCTGTTCAGCAGCCCTCTTACTTTTACACACACTCTCTCTCTCTCTCTCTCTCTCTCTCTCTCTCTCTCTCTCTCTCTCTCTCTCTCTCTCTCTCTCTCTCTCTCTCTCTCTCTCTCTCTCTGTCTCTCTCTCTCTCATATACACCTACACACACATGCCAATTACTTTTGGACTGCAGGCCCTAGGCTAAGTGTTTCCCTTTCCATTGTTTTTGCCGCCCCCCCTGAAAGTGACAAAATTATACAATTATGCTACATATATTCCGCACGAGAGCAGCGCGAGGTGTGTGCCCTTTTACACAGAAATGGATCATAAAGTGTCATTATTTCTTTTAAATTAAACTACCAATATACAGGAAACGTCTTAATGACTGTGAATGAGCGGATTGGCAGTTTCTGTTTAAGAGTTTCTGTTTCTGTTTCCCTCACCTGCGTCCTCTGATAACAGCTGACAGTAAATTGACATTTTCCAAGCACTGTGCCGGCTCCAAAAACTGAAGAAACACTGTGTGTGTGTGTGTGTGTGTGTGTGTGTGTGTGTGTGTGTGTGTGTGTGTGTGTGTGTGTGTCGTGGAGGACTTATTGGCAGTGGCAACTGGCCAAGCCGGGTGAGCGACCACAGAAAAGTTTCCCTTTCTGTGTCCGTTTGACCGTTTGAAGGAACTGTAAAGGTGATTGAGGAAGCAAGCCTGTAATTTAGGCACTGCGTTAATTACAAGTCACAGAGCTGCAGAGTGTGTAGGGCAGAAGGTAGGGAAATGTTTTCTGAGTCAGTGAAGGGGTTGTTAAAATCTCTCTCAAACACATTAGTGTTCATTACTGTTGTAACCTCTACCATTTTTCTTTTTTCTCTCTCTCTTTCTCCCTCTCTTTATTGGTCTCATGTGCAGTCACATGTGCAGGCTGTATTTCTCTGAGTGGAAAAATCATTAAGATTGACCATGCAGAACTAAGACATTAACAGAGAATAACTTTAGATTTGGTTTTGAGCTATAAATAATGTAATGTAATGAAACTGGGTAAAACTTGGGTTGCACACGATATGGCCAAAAGTACGCAGCCCTCGTACTTACATTTGGTTTAGAGTCCGTGTTCCTGTTAAGGCCTTATTAGTCATACTTTAAATTTGATTTCTATTCTGTTTTCGGCCCCTATTATGTGCAAATTAGCAATTTGCAAGTGCAAGTTGAGGCCTTTTAAATTCTTGTTCTGTCTGACCAACAATCCAAAACCCAAAGGCTTTAATTTACAATTATAAAGACAGAAAAGCTGCATAAAGAGTGTGCATCTATGCTTGAAAAAAAGCTTAAATGATGAGATAATCAAAATAGTTGCCCATAATCTTTTGCTAATCAATGAATCGACTATTTGTTCCGGTAATAACATATGGGTGTAATGTTCGAGTGTCCGTATGCTTTGTTTTGGTGTCTACATCATTTTGGCCATGTGGTGTGTAGGTCTGTAGGAAGGCGTGCAGTTCAGATTTACGGCTCTGGGTGTGCCCAACGGGTGCCTTTAACGAACATGAATGTTTCCCTCTTATCATTTTAATGTAGTCCAAAATGTTTTGGCCTTGATTTAAATTGAGATAGACGCAATCCGGGCCTTTTAAATAGTTGATGCACATTTTTAATGCATCAGCAGCCTGCTTCCATTATTTCTATTCATTTGGTTCAGCTCCAACAGGCCTAGTATAGAGATGCAGAGTTGTTTTGTGGATGTTTTGTTTTCTCCCTTTTGTTGATAAAAGGGTAGAAGACATTTTATGTTTTAAGTGACATTTTATGTTTTAAGAGATTCTTTTCCAACAAGTTTGGAACAAGAGGCACTCTTAAAGGGTCTTGCAGCAGGAATGCCAATGGGATACCACTGAGACGCAACTATAACAGTACCAAATGCAGCATGAGGCACATAATGTCATTCAATACCAGTCCAACTTTTTCCTTTTTGAACCACACACATGAGCTGAAGAGGATGGAAAATTAGCATTTGTCTTTAGCAACTGCTGTGTTTACAAACTATATACACTTGAACAAACATCATTGTGACAAGAACTACCTTAAATGACAGAATCTCATATTTGGGAAAAATATATTTGACGTGTACTTGGATTTTTGGTTTGGCCCATGTCCCATCCACTAACATGGAGGGGGCGGGATTTATGACCTAAACTGCAGCCAGACGCCAGGGTTTGGCTTCACTTATACAGTCTATGTATCAACCCCTGTAAAAAACATTACTGATGTAAACAGATGTTTACAGCAAAAGACATTAATGACTTAGTTGTCTGTTATTAAGCTTTGTTTCAAAAGATCTGTCAATCACCTTAAAAATAACAGCAGGTTTCAATCATCTGTTTTGGTTTTGGGCCTACCCATTTGTTTACAGTAGAATTTATTAAAGTATTTTTTATTTATTTACTTGTTTATTTAACAGGGACAATTGACAGTCATTGACTGTCCCAGAATGAGCTCAATAGCTAAATTACATCAGCAGTCCCTGGGCAGGCAACTCAAACTTGAGAAAAAATACAATCTAAAAAAAAGACTTATCACTTGAGTCTCACACAGAACAAGCCTCAATGATAATGCTGCAAAAATGACATTTGACCAAACTTTGAATCTTAATTCAGCGTTTAGGCCTTTCACATGTGTAGCAATCGGAAACTTAACCAAATGTTTTTTTAAAGATAATTTTTGGAGCCTTTGAATTTTGACTGAGCAAGAGGATTAAAGAATGTTCAGCAAATATACTGTAAAACAGATCTTTAACCCCAGGCTGTGTTAACAATAGCTTCATTTAAACTATGCATGGAAAATCACTAAAGCAGTCACTGTCAAGCTGCTGGCAGCAGAATGTCAAGAGCTGCTGGCAGTGGTCCAGTTCTCAGTCTTAACTCAGTTAGACTGTTTAATCCCATTATTAAAACACATCTATCATCTTTTTCAAAACTACATGAAACTGTTGGAGGAAATTGGCAAAGTTAAGTCCTCTAAAAAAAATATGATAAACATATATTCTCTGTTTACCACCAGGATCCGTCCTATTTTTCCCTCACTCTGTACTATTACATTACAGTAGTGGACCCAGCCTGATATCACCTCAGACCTCCAGGCTTCTGCTGGAGCCCAATTCACCCCAAAGCATTACGACAGGAAGTGGCTCTCAGGTATTCCCATCAGCCACTAAAAGAGTGCGTCCTTTGAAATTGGGGAAAAATACTCCACTACCAGCTTTGTGTTCACTGAAAGCTCAACAATCGCAGAAATGTAATTCTTGATGGATGATTTGCATATTAATCCTCATAGAATCCAATAGTTTTACAAGAAGTTTTTTTTTTTTTTTTTTTTTTAATTGAAAGCTTAACAACAAGACACCGATGCATTTCCATCTACAATAAGAGTCTGTATCAATATAATTAATCAATACTTAAATAGTATATTTAAAAGTACAAAATAATACTTTCATTATTAAGATGACTTGTTTGGTAATGCTTATACAGCAATCATTGTGTGTTTTTTTGATGTCAGCTTTTGTTTGCAGTTGTGCAGACAAAGAAAAACACAATCCAAAAAATCAAGTGATAGCAGCATATATTGATGAATATGGTACAAAAGCTTTCCCCCTCCTCTGCGCATTCAAGACAATGCACTCTCTGCAGCAGAGTTTTATAGTTACCAATTACTTTGGGATAGAGGACTCCACGCCACAACTCAAGCTGACAGGCAATTTTGAAAGCAGGAATGCTTCAAAAATGTGAATACCCCCAACCCGGTATAAAGTTTGTAAAAACAAAATCCTAATTTTAAGCAGGGTTTATACAGGCTCTCATACACAATACACACACCGAGACACATAATGTACAATTCAGCAGGTATGAAGTTGTGTACGTTAACTATCAATCAGTCCAACAGAGAATGTATTCATGTGTCAACTGACTTAAACACCAAAGCAAACATCCGGTTAAAACAGCAGCAAGGAACAGTGAATGCTCCTAACTGTGTGAGTGTCTGTGTAAGAAGAAACGTGTGTGTGTGTGTGTGTGTGTGTGTGTGGGTGGGTGTGGGTGTGGGTGTATGTATGCAGTGTAACGTGTGGGTGGTTGGCTGGCACTTGCTTTGGAGATGAAGCTGCCAAAAGCCTGTTCTGCTGTCTGGACTGGGTTTACAGTGGAGTATCCCTCCTCCTGTCCTGCCGCCACACTCCTACACCCGGAGCTTTTGTATGTCAGTAACAGTTAGATTTAAGAAGGTGGCTCGCTGCCTATCGGAGATAGAGAAGGAGGGCAGACAGGGCCGAGGTGGACTCTGTTGGCAGGAGAGACAGTCCCCAGACCTGACAAACACACACGCACGCGCGCACAGACACACACAAACACACACACACACACACACACACACACACACACACATTTAGATGCACTTAGATGTACAGTAAAAGACAAATTTATGTGCAGGCTCACTCACTCATCCTCTAGCCTGCAACGTGTGTGTGTGTGTGTGTGTGTGTGTGGTAATTAGCTCACACTAGTTGTGTGTGTGTGTGTGTGTGTGTGTCGGTGGGTGTGTGTTCAGCCTTGCATTGCAGACACCCTTCTGTTTATTAAAAAAGAGTCTTGGGGCCAGACACTTAATGAAAGACCAATCTGGCTTGGTGCTTTGGTTCAATAGAGTCCGGGTGGGGGGGGGGGGTAAGATGGGACAGTCGGGGGGGATCGGGGATAGAGAGACAGCTAGAGAAAGAAAAACGCAAAGAAAATTGGATGAAACCAAGAAACAAATGTGCAGATTGTAATCTGAGGGGGAATGGAAAATTGGATATACTGTAAGAGAAAGAGGCAGAGAGGCTGTTTTATATGATTTGAGCTTGGGTGAGGGATACAGGGAGGAATGCAGGAGGAGAGGGGAATAGGATGCAGTTGATTACTGTATTTTAATTTCCCTCTTCTGCCTGGGGATAAACTGTCACACACACACATGCACACGCATAAGCATGCAGAGTCGTGCACTGTTTTACAATTGAGTTTGTCTTTATTAAAAGCCTGAACAATTTTGTCCAGTTTAATTAAATGTAGAACTAAAAGAGAGCAGAAAGTCATATGTTGAATTTATGTTTTATTAAATCTCAACTACATCAGTTCAGCCAATCAGTCAGAATGAAAAGACGCACGAAAGCAGCTCATGTGCATGCCTATTTGTATGCCTGCAAGTGTGTCTGACTACTTATATTGTAACTCTTAGGATGAGAGTGTATAACCAACTTCCAGCTACTCAGAACAAATTGGGTAAAATGTATTATTTTTTTGAAGGGAAATCCACGTGATTTTAGATCCTCTAATCCTTGTTGCCCGACATCTTATTGGCATATTTAATATCTTTCCCTCTGTCTCGCTTTTTCGTTATAAAAGTTCCATGTTGGAAATCAAGCCTGAGACCTCCCAATTTGGAACCAATCCAATCCAAGTGTGAAGAAAATCACTGTAGCCATCAGACAGTGTCATCACAAGTAATTTCACATGTAAATAGTACACATAAATGGGATATGTAAATGAGGAAAAATACTGCATGACCAAAGACTTTGATCTCAACAAATTTTCAGTTGTTAATATGCTATCTTAATTTGTCTAATGTGAAAGAAATGCATAAATGTCGTGCTAATTCAGCTCTGTTTAGTTCCGGTGTTGAGATGGCAAGACGAGTGCCTCGGGACCGTCTACAAACTACAACACCGAAAAGAGATACAAAACTATTTTTCAAAAATAGGCATATGCTTATTTTTTAAAAGTAAGTGCTGTAGTACAACTAGCAGGAGACAAGTTATAATTGAGGTAAGTTTGGAGACACTACCTTATTTAATCATTAAATTAATAAATATTTTTGTATCTCTTTTCGGTGTTGTAGTTTGTAGACGGTCCCTAAGCACTCTTCTTGCCTTCTCAACACCGGAACTAAACAGAGCTGAATTAGCACAACATTTATGCATTTCTTTCACATCTACTGCAGTCAGATTCACTGCGTTCACTCAGAAGGAATCACTTTACATGGGTAGGCACTTTTAATGACATTTCGAACATGTTAAGAGGCTAAAAGCACGTTTAAAACTTGCCCGGTTTCAGCCTCATGGGTGCTAACGCTAGCAGGAGGATAACACGGTGTAGGCAGCACCGATTGTTTTTGTTTTTCTCGCCACTGACAGCACTCCAAATTTACAGACAACAGAGCTATGTGTTAAAATCGACCGGAATTCTCCTTTAATAGGTGGATTTAGATTCTCTCAAACCTCCCAGGCTCTCTCCTTCCTTAGACTCTACAGGCAAGTGGAAGCATGCCTTCTCTGTCTATTAATCAGCATGTGCTGGGTAAAACAGATGTGATAAAATGGGCTGGTCAGTGCAGTTAATGAGCTTAACAGCAATAAATTGCGTTATAGACCTCGGTGAGGCTGCAGAATCTATCCTCACTGTGGAACAAGTTGTGGAGAACAGGAGAAAGGTTTGGTAAAGCCTCTATTTCAGGCAGTGAGATGCGGTTGAGTGCACACACGCATACATGCACACACAAAGCAACATACACTCACACAAATAGAGTGTCAGTGTTGAGGTTGAGGCTCTGACTCTTGTGGATGTTCTTCTGGGAAATCACACTGAATAAAATTAGACCTGAGGAATTATGTGTGTGTGTGTGTGTGTGTGTGTGTGTGAAACATCCCCACATTCTTCTCTCCTCTCCTCTCTCCTCAATCAATATGAAGTTCAATCATCAGTTTTTTTTTCTTCACGTGTTGCACATACAAACACCTCCATGTATACTGTTAAGAGCTATCATGATCTCAAGTCCATGGGTGCATCAACATGATCATCTCTAAGCTGTGGATGATGGTAGATCATATTGGTTGGGCTCAATTTGGTATTGCCAGCATGCCGCTTATAACACTGCGGCACCAATGGAGTGGAGGCGCCATATGAGGTGATCATCTGATAATCAAACAGCAGCAGGTAGTCACTATGCTGTCATAATCTAGTTCAATCTTTTCCAGCTTTAAAAGTGTTGGCAAAGACAGACTAGTGCTGGGTCTATTTGGACTCAGCTTGTTGTTGATACACGTGATATTATACAAGTGATATGATACACGTGATATGGTGTAGATTCAGGTCGGCATAAGTGGCATGTGCTGCTTTGTGTGCATTGAAATTGAGTGGAAACCACGCCCAACTGGCACTGTGCCGATCCGGTTTTGGGGAGCACACATTGCTGCCAATTCAGCACTGCTAAACAATGCTCACAGAAAAATGCACACATCTTACAAACACATACACTTGCAGATGTTTGTTCAAAAAAGATATCCGTCCAGATCTAGCACACTCCTTTTCCAAAGACAAAATGTGTTTAAACATGTAGTATTTGGGATCGTGCACATTGCATATCTTTCTTCTATTATTTTTTATTTATATATCTTCAAAGCTGAAGTTTGTCTTGCAGCGCTTTACAATCTTAACACAGCATGCCGTATGTAACTGTATTGCGGGGGCACAGAATCAGGTAATCAAGTCAATAAGAATAAAAAGACTATCATCTCACTTTAATATGCTATATCCTGCCTTTGGTCGTATTGATTTTATTTCAGTGTCAGTTCTCAGGTTAGAATATTGGGAGATTTACTTTCACTGACATGCTGAAAAACACAAGAAGCATTACTAAAAACATCAACCTGCACTTCCTTCCTGGCGGCATCCGTTCCCAGGCATACAAGTTCAAACACAGGAATATCTGAGCTCTACGAATATATTTTTTACCCTCCTCGACTCTCTCCCGCTGTCCTCTCCCACACCGTTTCCCTGCAAAATCAACTCTTCCTATTATACGCCCCTGAAAAGCAACAGTAAACAAAGTCTGTTTGTAAGTGATTGTTTCTCATCTATGTGTTCATATGAGAGCAGTGTTGGATCTTGTGGGTTTGTGATTGTGTGTGCTTGTGTATATTGTATGTTTGTGCTGTATTGATCGCTACTGGTACACAGGGAAATAAAGATGGATCAGTGTAAAGAAGGAAGAACAAGACAATACACAAACAACAAGAATGGCCAAAAGAATGAAAGAGACAAAATGAGCCACATATCAATCTGAGACAGAAGGAGAGATTTATTTAAGCTCTCGGAATCCTCTTTCCTTTTTGATGAATGTATTCAACGTTTCCTTCTCCCCCATATGAATTCTAAATGATCCATGTACCAAATACTCTCCTCTTGTCAGAGTCTTAGTTTGAGCAGTTTGTTCTTGTCTGAGACGGAGAAACACACGAAGAAGGCAGGTTTTGCTTTTGGTTGTTGCTATTGTGTTTTCTAATCCCTCGTTGTCTGTGGTTTTCTGCCCTACAGTACAATCACTTTGGACAATCAGCTGGTCGTCTTAGCAACCACTGCAGCGGACGCTGGACGTTACCACGTAGAGGCGGTGAACGAGATGACAGGAGAGAATGTGACAAGTCCTGCTGTCTACCTGAGCATCTCAGGTAAAAAAAACAAAAAAACATTCGGCCTGATTCTCAAAGCTTTGGGTGTAATATCAACGCTGCTTATTAACGTGGTGTACGTTCACCAAGTCACAAGCCGTGAATAAAGCCATGCAGCATAAATCCCACAAAGAAGCTTAGTAATCAAATAGGACTGATTGTGGATTAGAAGATTAGTCTTTGAGAAATTGCGACACCTTCATTAATTGACTTTGGTTCACCTTTTTTAGGCTTTTGGGGACTGGAGCATGATTGGGTTCTCGGTTTTATCACCAGGCTTGTGATTTGTTAGCACTTTCATGGATCTGAATTCATTTAGCTAAAAACTCAAAGATGCAGTTGCAATCTGCACTGTTTGTTGGCTCAGAAGGCGGTTCGAGTGGCGACATAATTACTGTTGACAACCCGTCCATACAACCTGAAAGGAGACGAGCAGCAGAGGATGTGAATGATGATTAAATACGTATCTGACACATTAGAAAAACTGATGTAATCAACTTCATTTTGAATTTGCAGGCATTCTTTTTTTGTAAACTACTTGATCCAAACACAGGAGGTCTATTACAGTAAGTTGAGAAGCTTAAATTATTGATATCATATGGATGGAAGTTGTGAGATTCCAACAGCTGAAACTGACGTAACACAGCCAGATTGTTTCATCAGAGAAGACTCACCACTCAGGTAGTCTTGTTGACCTATAATTTAACACTGCCCAATCATTTCACCTTTATTTTTATTTATTTTTTACAGGCAAGTCATTAAGAACAGGTTCTTATTTACAATGGCGGTCTGACTCCATGATCGTAGAGTGATGTTAAGTGGTGTTACGAGTCCAAGTCAGAGTTTTTAACCCCACACATTTTTTTTGGCTGAGAACAAATACCAGCCAGGAGAGCCAAGTTTTAGTTTGGAAACTTTCAGCAAAAATGTTAATTACTCACAGCTAAAATATATTACCTTGAATGAAGGTGAAGGTCTTGAATGAAAACATGAGAGGCCCTTTTACCTGAATGTTTTGCACATTGATGTTAGTGAAGGCAGAAGAGAGATAAGCAAGACAATAAAAGAGTTGTTACTCTTTGATCTTTTATATGGGTATTTTACTAATCTGTACCCACATCCCAAATGTTAGCAAGCTGCTTATCAGTGCACTATTTTTTGAAATTCACAGTCTTTTTTGATGAAATGTGTAGGTTATTATAGCCTAAATCCTGGACACAAGTTTTGATAGAGATACTGCTGGCTGTTTGTTGGTATTTAAAAAAAATAATTAAAATCATAGTTTCCATTGCCTGTTGATATGTGTTTTTATGTCATGGCAGCATAGTTTTAATTCAAGAACTCCTGAATGAATGTATTATGTTTGGTTAATGAATGGCATGCAGCCATTTGTTCATTTAGGAAGAAATAGGCTACACTTACAAGAACTAATATGTCAATTCTTTGCTTCTCCCTCTGTATTCCTGCCTTAGTCACGGCCTTTATCGCTGAATCACTTTATATCCTTCTCCCTATGTGGCTTCTCCTTGGAGGCCAGAGATTAAACTGTACTGTCTAACAGTGCTTCAGCTGAAGTGTTCACTATGGTTAAATGAGAGGAGGAGGAGGGAGGGAGGGAGGGAGAGAGGGAGGGAGCACTTTGTCCCTTGTGGCTGTATAGAGTTTTAATTAGATTCTCTTTACAGGGTTGTATCCTTTGGCATCCTTTGTCACAAATGCACACACTGACACACACACACAATCACATAAATATACGCACAGTACCTTGTTACAGCTGTCAGAGTGGAGTTCTCCCTTGGGCGTTTTTTTAGTAAGGCTTCACTGATCAGTCTCCGGCCATAAACGTCTGCGTGCGTGCGTGTGTGTGTGTGTGTTTGTTTTTTGTTTTTTATCAGTGTGTACTTTCTACAATAAACATTTCTTGTTGCTTATAAAGCAGCAGGTTTGAATCAGTTATTTGTTATTGAGATTGGAGAGGAATGAGGGATTCAATAAAAACTGGAGGACAAGTGAAAGAGTCAAAATGATGTGAAGTGCAAGATGACAGAATGAAACAAACAATGAAACATGGAAACATATGTGTTCTTGCTTTATTTTCTAAGTCAGTCCTGTATATCAAACCTTTAGCAGCCCATTGGTCGGTTGGTTCGTTTTGGAAATGGAAAAGGGGCTGCAAAAATCAATTGTGAATTTGGATTGAAAATATGCCTGTATTGAGTGTACAAACTGAGCAGGAGACTGGGTCTATTAATGATAGTGATCAGTCAAGGTTTGCTAGCAGGAAATTTGAGGGAAATTTCCATTTTGTGTAAATGAGATTAAATTGAAGTGATGAGCAATTCACCAGGTTAACTGATGCAAGACAACATGTGAATTAACTCATGCAAATTGTGGTTTTTTTGTGTTCACCTGCACCTCCTCCTCTTCTTTTTTGTTATGGTTTTTACATTTCCTGTCCTATCTCTGTCTCCTTCGATTTCCTGTCTCCCCTCATTTCACATATCCATTCCATTAAGCAGCTTGTACAGGATGTGAAGACAGAAGTTCATAGCTGTCAGTCAAATGTTCTATTTCTAAAAATGTTGACTTTTTTTTCAGAAATTTACCAGAATAAATGAGATACCTATTTCCTATTCTTCCCCTTTCTTACTTTGATTTGAGCCTTGCGCTCATCAGAGAAGAACAAGAGAAAGAGACAGAAAAGAAAAAAATGAATGAAGTAAGTTATGGATGTAGACTGAGAATATGACCAACTAACCTGTTATTGTCTGGTGGAAAAAAGCTCTTTGTATGTCTGTTGCACACAAGCACAGGTATTAACACGTATGCAGTTGCATTTATAAGACCTGCTTGTCACATTCATGCTGTGTTAAGATTGACACTCAAAATCTTTTGGCTAATCCACAAAGCCTGTAAGAGCCGAGAAAAGTGGTACACAACCCGCTATATGACCTGCCTACTTGACGGATCCATTATCTGCGTGTCCCTGCCCACTATCCTGTAAGTGTGGCCTAGACTGCTTAAAATAAAAAGCACTAACTGTCATCCGTGGTCGAGCTGCAACAGCCACAATTGATAGCAGCTCAACAGCTTGGTGAGAGGTCATACACTGTAATCATTGAAAGAACAGCCCGCCTCTAACAGAAACAGCTCCTGGAGCCTTCTTTTTTCTTTTCTTTTTTTCTTTTTTTTTTTTTTTTTTTTTTTTTTAGCACCACCGACAACATATGGTGTTAGAAGAGATTTTAAGACAATTACCACTGCATACTGAACATGACAGATTGGAAGAAGATGAATCTTAAATATTCAAAGTAACACGTGCTGTACAACATGTCCAAATATCAAGTCAACACGATTCACATCAACATAGCCACTCCGGGGAGGGAGGGTCAAATTCAAGGTGCAGAACTGGTCATTGAGTTACCGTATACACTTGTGTAGTCAGTGTGTTTGCATTAGAAAGAAAGGGAGTTCTAATTGCCTCAGGGCATTTCTGTTAGTGACAGGACATGAGGATCCCTTCTCCAATTAATTAAGCTTCATGCATACCTGCTATCATCTCTCTCTGCCTCTCTATAACATACACACACACACACACACACACACACACACACACACACACACACACATTTACACACACCTTAGCCTGTCAATCAAAACAGCAGTCAGTCTCCCTGTTGCCCAGAAGAGCGTGGGCATGTCTGTGTGCTTCTCTTCAGTTCACAGTGGTGGAAGTCTTTGTAGATTTGTACATCAGACCATTAGAGCAGCAAAATATCCCCAAAGAGAGCAGTCACTGGAGGACTATTCACACACACACGTACACATAAAAGCACACAGACATGCAAATGTACACATGCTAAAGATACATGCCCAGAAACACTACGCATATCTGGACATCATGAAAGACATGCACTTTACAAAATGAAGAAACGAGACAAAACGGCTTAAGAACTCAGACAACCCAAGATAGGGAAGTTATGATCCCGCATGCACAGATCTCATATACTGTATATAACAACAAGAGAGGAGAGTGCATGCAGGGTAGGCGGGAGAAAAGAACAGAAGGCAGAATGAGAGATGAGAAGAAAGAGAGGGCAGGAGATTGTGGCAGACGACTTTATGCTGATATAATTACTGTAGCACTTTAAATGCTATCTCAGCTTTGGGCTTAATAGTTGATCAACTGCCTTTATCTTTTCCATAGAGAAGACAGTAATGTCACACTTGTTAATGATTGCTGAACTGCAAAAATAGATGAGAATATTACGTGCATACATAAAACGCCAGCTTACCGAGTTTGACTTTCTTTGACACAGAGTACTCCAGCGATTTAGTAATTCACTTCCATGAAGTTTGGGGACTTACACGGCAGTTCAAATTTTTTTCTTTAAATCGATGCAGGCTCATTCTTGGCTCACGAGACGAGACAATACCCGATATTGGGTTAACGAGACGAGATGAGTTTTTAACACTATTTTAAAGAAAACTTCAATGGCGTGTCTTGTCTTTTATTCAATCGAAAGTCACAAAATAAAAAAACGAGCACTGTGAAAGGTTTTGCCACAAACTCAAATGGCTTCTCATCTGTATAACTAACCTCTTCAGACCTAATAACTGCAACGTTTCCTCCGGGAATCCAAAATGCTGCCACACAATGATTTAAAAGTGGCAGGTAGGGATGGTTACTGTTCACATTTTTACCTAAAATTTGGTGCCAGTACCCAACGGTACCCTTTTCTGGTACTTTTCCCCTGTAATACCAAAACAAATATTTTTGTTTTTATTTGCTCTTAAATCTTTTATGTTAAGCACTTTGAATTGCCTTGTTGCTGAAATGTGCTGTGGAAATAAAGTTGCCTTGCTTCGCCCTACAACATCCGGTAGTCACCAGGGCATAGAGAACGCTGTTGTGCCCGTCTGTCTCGGAAGTGGAACGTTAACTGCACCATAATCTCGCCATTATATTATTTATATTGCAGCAAACGCTGTCTCCGTGAAGTTTTGAAAACTGTAACCCCACTTACGACCACTTTACCGGCATTGCCAAGACTCACTGTGACTTTAAACAAGCTGCCGAGGCGATGTAGTCCCTCTCCGTCTGCACCGCAGCTCTTTGTGTCGTGTCAGAGCTGAGCCACGTTCTCTGTGAAACATGCAGAGAAGCTCGTGCTTACGCGCTCTCAAGTATCGAACTTTGACACTGCTTGATTTAACGTGAATCTGTCCTTGGTAGTATTGGTATCGCGACATCTCATCACACCTCTAGTAGAGGCCAACATGTCCTGACTTATAGTCCCCAAATGCAATTGGTTGCATCTTGTTGTTAGACCCTTGTTGCCGCATAAATGCTAACATCTTTCAAATTCCACAATACTACTTTGTAACACAGGCGTTTTTACATTTAAATTAGTCTCCAAAGCCAAGTTGAGATGACCGTGGTGCGACAGAGTCGCACATCCCATGACTAGTGAACTGATCTTAAGTAAAATCTGCGTAGCTCCCCTTTAAAATGCTCTACATATTGTACCTCCATAATCACAATGCAGTCAATGCAAACTTTCTACAAAGTTTCCAGAAATAAGTTCTCTTGAACACAAGAAGGTTGGAAGACGTTCCAGCTTGTCTTTGAAGCTTCATAGTTCTGCACATTAATGATTTGAGTTATAAAGTTGATTCTGCTGAATAAAGAACAGAGACAATCAGTATGCAGTTATTTCCTCAAGTACTGTATACAGAGCAAATATAGAGCAGAGCAATCACAAAGAAGAGACAACGAGGCGAGGCAGTGCCGCAAGAGCAACACAGAAGAGAGCTCAGGGACAGATTGGGTCCAAATGCATAAATGCATTGTAAAATAACCTTATAACCTTTCGTAACCTTAATCATTGCATGTGTGTATGTTGGGGAGGGTGTGGGAGTCTGAGTTTGATTACCTCGGCTTGGTGATTGGAAGAGAGTCTGTCTGAGTTTGATTACGCCTCCTGTTGGAGACCGCCCTGGTGACTCCACACACACACACACACACACACACACACACACACACACACACACACCCCTTCCCCCCTGCCTCCATCAAGCAAGGCTTGTTGCCCCGTGACCCTGAGAAGTGACGGAGTCGCCTTTGTCAGGGGCTGAAATAGACTTGTGTAGCATCTTTTGACTCTGCTGGCCTCCATATAACCCGGACTGACACACAGTGTCACATATACACACAGAATTGGCTGGGAAAGTAGATATGAATGAAGAAAAAAGAAAAACTATATTTAGCTTGGAACATTCAAACAGCTTATGGCACAAGACACTCAAGTTACTGCCTCTTTTATAAATACACATTTTGAAGTATTTGACGAACACTGAAACCTGTTTCTATAAGTGTGTGTGTGCTCGGTGATTATGTTTGCGTTGTTATTTTTATGCATGCCTGTGTGTCTCTGTGCCATTTGTTTCTTTCCCTCCCTTCCAGATGCTTCCTTTCCACATCACTGACTCTTAAATTAGAGCCTGCCGTGGATCTTTCTGTTCATGTGTGTGTGTGTGTGTGTGTGTGTGTGTGTGTGTCAAAACATCCGTGTGTGTGTGTGTGTGTGTGTGTGTGTGTCTGTGTCTTTGCTCCAGGTCCCATCCCAATTGTTCTGTGGCGCATCTAATTGGAGGTATTTTAGTGTCCCTGAAGAGAGTGAGTGATTGTGTTTTTGTGGGGTGGAATGCATGTGGTTTGTGTGTATGCACATGTTTGCATGTGTGTGTGGCATGTGTGTGTGTGTGTGTGTGTGTGTGTGGTGTGTGTGTGTGTGTGTGTGTTAGTTTGTTGTAGTGTGGTAGAACCCGAACACCTGTGAGCCCTCATTTAAAAGCTTAAACGTAAGATCAGAGAATCCCCTGTGTGCAGTCGTTGTTTCCAATGCTGCACCTTCCGCTCAAGGTGTTTTGCATTTTGCTGCATCATGCCTTGCTAGGCTTCAAGGAACACCATAGAAACCTCTTTAACCAACATGGCAACGTAATGATCTGTGCCATAATCTGCCTCAGTGTGCTTCATGTCGATAGGACACGTGCATAGTCTTGCAGCTTCTAATTTTGGTTAGGGAATATGTCTCCAGAGATTTTTTTCGTCATACCAGTGAGAGAAGACTACCGACAGACGTGCAGTAGAGAAGACAGATGTGCAGTAGTGATTCTCTCAGACTTTTTGGCTGGTGACCCCTAAAAACAAAACAAATGCCAAATTGGATGCTGCAACTCACCACCCCCTGATTCAAACGCAGGTGTATCCACTGAACAGTGACTCTAAATCTTTCTTTCTCTCTCTCTCAAATGACTGCTCTTGGTTATTAACCAGCAGAATCTATGGTAATGTTTGGAAGCAGCTGCCAATATTCTATGTAACAGCGAGATCAAAATGGCTCATTATCAGTGACGGTCATAGAGTATGCTAGACTTTTCTTCTATCGGCTAACGCGGACCTTCCTGCATAGAATTTCTTTTTAATGGGTGCTAAACTATGATTGTCAACAGCAGCGGCTCTCAGATCAAATACTAACATGTTCCTTTGATTTTGTGAAAGATTGGGTCAAAGGATAATATTAATTACAGTAATGACATTTTCATTGATTAGCACTGAAAGTAGAAGAAAAGAACATCTCACTCAACTAAACACAAAAAAGGGAGATAGGTAAGGTAAAAAAAGACACCGGGTGTACCTGTTAGTGAAGAGTTTTTTGGCACTCGTTGAAGAAAGACGCGACCCTGAAGCTGAATGATTTTTGCACACTGGAGAGAGCATAGCTGAAATCTGTCCGTGCATTTTATTTTCCAGTGCTGAAGTTAAAAACTGAGAACTGAGAAAATGAATCTGCAAGTATTTTGATAATTATTATTATTAATAAAAAAAAAAGCCAAAGATTCACTTGTTCTGTGGCCGGGTTGGTTCAGTGGGTAGAGCAGGCGCACATAGACATAGAGGTTTATGCCTCGACGCAGAGGTCCAGGGTTCGAATCCGACCTGTGATGATTTCCTGCATGTCTTTCCCCTTTCTCACCTAGCTGTCCTATCCATTAAAGGCAGAAGAGCCCAAAAAATAACTAACTAACTTTGTAATTCAAGTTTTTTTATTGCTTTTTCCTTTGGTGCATGACAGTTCAGCGTATCACATACAGAGACATTTCCTGTTACAATACAAACCGAGTCTTAACCATGGACAGAACAAACAAACAAAAACAATAATAATTATATATATATATATATATATATATATATACCGGGGGGAAATATCTCCTTGAATGCCGTATCCAGGCTTGACATGATGCCTGATCAATATCTCCACATGCCTCCTCCATTGCCTGTAAAAGGGCTACCTGTTGATGAGGATGACGGTCGTACACTTTCCAACGCCAGGCAGAGAAGAACTCCTCGATGGGATTTAAGAATGGAGAGTATGGAGGGAGGTTGAGTGCCATGAAGAATGGGTGGTCCGTAAACCAGTTGCGGACCAAAGCAGCCCTATGGAAACTTACATTGTCCCATATGATGACATATCGGGTATGCTCTGGTCTCTGAACAGTGAGCATGTCATGTAAGGTGTCCAGGAATGCAATAATATGTGCAGTGTATGGGCCTATTATTGCATGATGGTGAACAACACCATTTAGGCTTATAGCTGCACACATGGTTATGTTACCACCACGTTGTCCTGGGACATTGATGATGGCACGGTGTCCAATAATGTTCCTGCCACGTCTCCTGGTTTTACTGAGGTTAAAACCGGCCTCATCTACAAAAAGTAGCTCATGTCCCATAGCATCTGCTTCTAGTTCCATCACTCTCTGGACAAGACAAAACAAATGCAACACATCAGGCCCATGCACAGCACTACAGTATGCACTTCCAAATTCAGAACCAATGACACTATAGCTTACCTGCACATAGTCATATCGCAGTTGCTTTACACGTTCTGTGTTTCTCTCGAAAGGAACTCTGTAAATTTGCTTCATTCTTATTCTGTGGCGCGCAAGTACACGACTTAGTGCAGAAATGCTTACACTGTGTATATTTTGAAAGATGGTGTCATTATCAATTATGCGCTGCTGTATTTCGCGCAGTCTTATTGCATTATTGGCAATCACCATGTTCACTATATGGGTCTCTTGCTCTGGAGTGAACATTCTTCCTCTGCCCCCAACATCTGGACGTCTAGCAATTCTGTAAAGTAACAATTTCAGTATTTTTGCATGTATGGTACTGTTGTGTTTCTCATTAGAGTATGGCAGTGCTACAAAGTACTTACCGATTCTCATTTCGAAATGTCCTAATGATGCTTGCCACAGTGTAGCGGCTCAAATTAGGCTGAACGCGTTGGCCAGCTTCCCTCAGGGTCATCCCATGGTTGATGACATGGTCCACTACTGTAGCTCTGATGTCATCAGTTATTCTATTTCTTACTCTTCTTACCCTTCCTCTTTCCCCTCCTCGTCCTCTTCTTGCTCCTCCTTGTCCTCTTCCTCTAACTTCCTCTAACCCTCTCGCTTCTTCAAGTCCATGTCCTCTCCCTCCAATTTCTTCAACTCCACGTCCACGTCCTCGTCCTCTTCCTCGGCCTCCTCTGATTCTCACTCTTCTCACTCTTACTGCTCCTTCCATTGTACTCCACACAGACAGCTTACCTGTGGCTTATTCATAGTGCTTAGGCTGATTGCAAAGTGAACTAATTATCTAAAACAGTTTTCACATGTGAATGTGTGCCAGACAGTTGGCAAAATAGTGTTAATGATAGCCATACATGTGTATAATTTTGCTAGTAGTGTGTTGGAAATGTGGTAATTGAGTGTAAGCACAGAGTTGTGTTTAAAGTTCTGCAAAAAGAGTGTTGTGCTGTGAATTGTGCCTACAGTTTTGCAAAGTGTGTGTTACAAAATTGCAAAATGAGTGCAAAGCAGTGTTTGTGCTTTTAGTTTTGCAAACTCAGTGAGTGGTTTTGCTATACGTATTAATAGTTTTAGAAATTGTGCTACAAGATTCACGATTAGCGCTTAAGCAATCAGAAAAAACTGTAAGTAGTTGCATAATTATTTATACGCTGCAAAGAAACTATGGTCCAGCTCAAGTCGATCCTTTTAAAGTAGAGATTGCGTAGGACGCCTGTTATTCAAGCTGTCGGAAGGCTAGTTACGTAGATAACCATCCTAGAGGGCACCTAACAGAATTACTGATGCATGTAATTGCATATAAACCTTGAATTATTGGTACCAGTATGCTGGAGTCAGACTAGCACACTTACTATATCTATAACCTGCCAGGTTAATTTGAAAGATTGAAACTTGTGTAAGGACTACAATGATCTCTTTTGTAATGAAAGTCTGGTCATTTAAAGTCTACAGATGTGGAACACACACACACAGACGATCATACAAATAGACACTAATACTCAGTGGTTTTGATAAAGAGGTTTGGCTAATGAATCAGTGCTTTGATTAACTCCTGCTACGGCTGATTGTGTCTGGAATTATTATAGTCAATATTTCAGTTGCAAAGGGATCAGGCTTGTCTTTGTTGATCCCCATCTCCCCTCTCTGTCTGTTTCCTCTCTCTCTCTCAGTCCCTTCTCTCTTTCTCTCTCAGTGTAATGAGGCTCCTCCGTGGTTCTATAATTAAAACAGTGTACAGACAGAGAGATGGATTGACGGAAGGATGGACAGGAAACTGACTCATAGACTGTGTCAGTATGACAAATGAACTGTGCGTGGCTATGTGTGTATGCTCTACTTGTTCCACGTAGTAATGGATTTAATTGCAAGTGTGTTTTACAGCATGATGAAATAGATTAGGATGGATGCCCATGTATAAGGCTTTGACAGAGCATTTCACACTCGTACACCCACTTATACTGTCTCCAAATCCTTTTCCATTCATGACGGGAATAGTCAATAGAGAAAAAGAAGGCAACAGAAAGGCAGGTAGTGAGAGAGGTGTCCAGTGGGAGAGGAAACAGACCAAAAGTCACAGACGCTGGGACAAGTTTCTAAGAATCAATGAACAAGCAGAGGCTGTGGAGGTAAAGAGGAAGAGCAGGAGGAGCAGGAAGAAGCTCTGAAAGTTGTAATGTTACATCTGTTACAACATTGTTTATTGCAAGGCACCAGTTAGTCAGGGCACTGTGATGTATGATCTTCGTCTATACTGTATACTGCATTGTTTGAGCCAGCATTTTGAACGACTTTTCTCCATTGCTCCATTGCTTTGTTTTTTTAATTACTCTAAAGAAAACATAATGTTTAGAAAATTATCATATGGATCAACATTATGGTAATCAAGTACATACTTGGTTTCACCTAGGTTTAAGTGTGCCACTGACCAATGAATTAGGGTTTTTTCTTAAAGTCAACTTCAAGAATTTGATAGTTCATATCTATCTAGAAAGCCAGACCAATTTAATGTACATGTCATTATTCTGATCATTACTGTACATTCAAAGCAGGCTTCATATCGTATAGTGAATTCCATAGTTGTTTAGCTGTGGTAATAATGACAAACATCTGTTAAGTCATGTCTGATAATTGAAAACTGATGATATCAGATATTATGACAGCTCTCTCAGTCTCTGCTTTGGTTGCCGAGCTAACGTTAGCTAACTTTATAATAACACATTTTCAGATATCGACTGCTATATAGATACTCCAACATAGCGGGCTGGATTATGACGTGCGCGGCCAGCTTACACAGAATTGTTTATTAACCAACAGACCATCATTCTGTTGGTCATCTTGGCACTTTTTCAGACACAGGTTTGCTACATAAGGTAATAGGGCGGAACAATATTGGAAAATGATCTAATAACGTTTAGTTTAGTTTTTTTACTAATTTTGCAATTACCATTTAGTATGTGATTTTTTAAGTTCCATATCTTCCTCTATCTTTTTCCTTATCCATATTATTGTTATTGAAAAATAAGTATGAATCTTACTTATCACCTGTCAGTATCAGTATTGTAACAAATCACACAAACCAAAGTGCACATTAATTGAGGCTCGAGTTTCTAAAATATTTAGATAACTCAAAGCCTCGTTGTAAACTTGTTGTCAACTGTTACTGCTTCAGCTTCCAGACCGGGGTCCTGACGTTGATGCTCTGTGTGAGTTTTGTGTGTACATCAAGTGTGTTGATACGTTTGTTAAGTTCAGTCATCCCAGCAGCATCTACTAGAACAAGCAGGGGGGGGTTTGGACCGATGAAGGCGTTAACGTAGTTGATGTACTATCGTCATCTGCACTTCTCCAGGCAAATACTCGGGTAGGGATACCATCTCAGCTCCCTTTAAAGAGATGAAATGCACGAGCACACACGGAACACACACGGGATGCAGAATGAGGTGTCAAGTGCGCAGATAAGTAGTGTGGTGCTTGTGATTTTAATGATCCTGTCAGTCACATGGCGGTTCCTTATCGCCACATCGCTGTACACCCTGCAACCCAAGACTGTGTGTGTGTGTGTGTGTGTGTGTGTGTGTGTGTGTGTCAGACAGTGAGAGTGCATGACCAATAATATCAAGAATAGGAGCTTTATTCCAGCTAAGGCCTCATGTTGGACGCTGTGTGCATGGAAACAGACGTTTTACAGTTCCCCCACTGTGTTCAGTAGTGGTTCTTTATTTTGATACTCATCACTGTGTGGAAATGTGTGAGGCTTCACGACTCCAAACTGAGCAACCCAACGGGAGACACTGTTCATATGCCAGCTTGTATCAGCACATACTGGTATTCAGGGGTTTTATAAACAGTTTTCAGAGTATGCCGAATATAAATGAAATATTATTGTGCATGCCAACACACTGATTGTCTCTGTGTGTCAGTGATTCCTGCTGGGCGTAACAGGTTATTGGAGTAGCAGGCCAGTCAGCAGATGTTAATTTGAAGCAATAGCAGTGGAAGAGACAACAAGATATTGAATGGGGTAAAAATTGAATGATGGGGTAGAGTAGCAAAGGAAAGATTGGATTGGAGGAACAGAAGTAAGATAAAGATGGGTAAATAGGAGGAGAGATGATGAGATGCTGAGGAAGGGGTATTACTATGTTCAATGGCAGAGGGAAGGAGGTGATAGTGTCATTGCTGCTTGACTTAGCATTTGTTGTGTGTGTGTGTGTGTGTGTGTGTGTGGGGGGGGGGAGCAATATGGATACAATTTCTGTAATGGTATTTATTTGTAGATTTTATGGAAATTAAATTGAGAAACTGTTTAGTTGTGCCTGTGGCTCAGGAGGTAAAGCAGGCCGTCCACTAATAGCAGGGTTGGATGTTACTCTTTTACTCTCTATGTTAAAGGATCCTGGAGTAGGACACTGAACCTCTATCCAATATACAGTATAACTCAAGCGGTGTGTGAAAATGAGAGGCAAATTGTAAAGCGATATTTGACAAAGTCAAATATATAAACATTTCAAAACAAATTACTAATAGAATTGTCACTTTTTATTTGAAATCCTAGAAACATGCGTTACAGTAAGCGCAACAGGCTGTGCCTTGTACTCTAGCAGAGGGCATTCGTAAATTGCACTCTGATCTATTGAATGACTTCTTTCCCTTTACAGTTTTTTACGATTGCTATGACAATTTTTTCAAAACTTGTAACAACTTTCCTAAACTCTTAACGCAGTTAGCACAACATCCGTCTGTGTAGGCTATACAATTAACACATTTCTTGTTGCTTTGACACAAAATGCATACACTTAACACAAATTTAAAATGCTTGAACTTCTTTTACACACAAGCTCCACCAAGACCAAAACAATGGATCTTTACTGCCATATTTACAAATGCTTTCACTCTGTATGTCTGATCAGATAACATGTTCTAAACCTAACGTATAGGCTAAAGTCAAAGTGAACAGCTGTTCATATTGTAAATTGAAACACAAATATATCCCCTGGATTTTGTTCCATTGCTACTGAGAAGCAGCTGATTGATTGAAATAGATCGATCACAGCTGATTGACATCTAGGAAACACACTCAGGTGTTGAGGTTCTTTCAATCGCATGATCATATGGTAGTACATCAAAGAGGTCCTATTTGAACAATATAGATAAACACAAAGAAAGGAGGAAATTGCCTGCACGAGGGAGAGGAAGACGAGTACTAGGACAATTCTGTCTCTGTCTTCTTTTTTTCATAGACTGTACATTCTATAAAGCTACTCTGAGATGGGTCATTCATTTTCGGCATTGAATTTCTGCAGCAAAAGAAACAAAATGCATGCATTTACTAAACCCAACAAAACAAAAATGTAGAAAGGCTTCAAGAGAAACTGCAGTGCAAAACACAATCTATGGTCAATATACTATATATACAATTGTCTATTACTGTAGTAAACAAGACAATTGTTGTCTCTTTGTTAACACAAAGAAGGAGTCCTGTTAAACTAAACCATCCGAGAAATAATTTGACACTGTAGATGGAAAAATTGTGGATAAAGGTGAGGCTGTTTGCTGCCTTTTAAAAACTGTCTACTAGCATTACCATGACAACAATTCTGAAGTTGAACTATTTTTATTGTCATATTCTCAGACTCAGTCTTCTGTGAAACTCAGAAGTAGAATTTCTTCAGTAATCAAACAAGAGTTTTTACAACAAACAAACATTCTTACAGAAATAAAGAAAAATAGAATCACAAATCATCAAATTTAGCAACAACAAAAGTAAAGAAATAAGAACAATTACTGGATAAATTGCTATTGGGATACTTGTGTGTGTGTGTGTGTGTGTGTGTGTGTGTGTGTGTGTGTGTGGTGGGGGACTGGGGGGGCAATGTCTCTTCCACGTCCGACTCCCCTCTCTCTTTGTCCTCCTCTTACTCTGACATGTTTGCAAAGTTCTCAGAATGGCTTACCTGAGGCCTATCTGTATTGCTAAGGCTCAGACGTGTGTTTCAGAAGTGTTTTCAGGTGTGTATGTAAGTGCCTACAATTTCCAGATGAGTTTTGCATTTTGAACAGTGTTTTCCCAATGACAACAGGAGATTTCGTTTTTGAACAAAGTGTCTAATGTAAGAAAACGTGTGTAGTGTTTCGCAATAAGTGTGTTACAGATTTGCAAACAAAGTGCAAAGTTCACAATGTGTTTAAGCTATGGTTACACTGTGTTTAAGGTATGCTACAATAAGTTTAGGTATTGAGGCTTTGGTCTAAGCATTGTTTTTTAGTGTGTAAGCAATGGGCAAAAACTGTAAAGTAGCTTCACTCAGTGAAGTCACAGAGGCACCACTAATAAACCAAATTAAAACTGACTTTTTTGGGTCTTATTTGCTCAAATATTTGTAGATACTGGTGCTTTAGGAAATAGGTTTAAAGTAAGTTGTAATGTGAATATGATGTCCTGTGTGTGTGTGTGTGTGTGTGTGTGTGTGTGTGTGTGTGTGTGTTAATTAAGCAAAGTAGAGAAGATGCTTCTTTTCAATACTGATAGTAACTTTAAGGCTACATTTACAGTACATTGCTACGTTTTGGTTTTTAAGCAGAGTTTATGAAATACGATGTTTTATTATAAATTCAACAACAGCTCAACGATATATAGAGCTACAAGTTCAACTGAAATGATTAGACGATTAAACACTTAGTTGATTGACAGAACTGTTTTGATCATTTTCAGTTTCTAAAATGTAAGGGTTTTTCTGCATTGAGTACTTTTACTTTTATTCTTTAAATACATTTTCCTGATGATACATGAGCTTGACATAGTTTTTTTTTTTACCCTGGAAACAGCAGTTCTAGATAATCTAAATTCAAAGACCTCTTAATTGCTTTTTCGGTCGCTTTTGGCCGTATGTCATAGTCAAGGTCAAGAATGAAGTTCGACTTTTAAGCCAAAAATACATGTTAAATACATGTTGTACATATATTGTGATTTATAGAGCCAGTAATGTTTCATATTCTCACACCAATAAACGCACACATTTACATATAAAAAACACTCAAATTCACAGTTATGCACAAGCACACATATATCCCATTTCTTCATTAGCTGTTGAACTGACACCATGGACTATGTGGGTGGTGCTTTTTACTTCCTTACCTCGCTAAAATGCAGCTACGTTTCACACCCATTTACAAATTCACACACACACACACACACACATACGCACTTATGTATGACTGTGTGCTTGTCCTCTTGTCCCCTGCATCAGTGTGTATGTAAGTCAATGTTTTTCAAAGTACTTGAAAATAATTAGTGGAAGAAAAAGAGAAAAAAAAAAAAAGAGAAGCGGGTGAGGCATAGCAGAAAAGAGATGAGGACAGAGGGATAGGGTACCAGAGAAAGTCAAAGAAAAGAGGCGAGCTGTGAGCAAGTGCGAAATTGGGAAAGCTTTGAAGACGATAGAGATGGATTGGAAGGAAGAAAGAGAGGCAGAGTGTAAAAGTTGAAGATTGAGAGGGGATGCTGAAAACAGGAATAGATCAACAGGGCCTTTAATCCAAAAATAGTTTTCTCCCTTCTCCTCCTTCCTCCTCATCCCTACTTACCTCCCCGCCACTTTCTTCTCCCCCATCTGTTTGTTCAGAGTGATTGAAGAAAAGAGGACACTCACACACACACAAGTGTGTGTGCGTGTGGACATATTGTGATCCACAGACAGACAGATGATGTCCATTACCAGGCCATGCTGGCCGGAGTCAGGCGGAACAGCTGCAGCCAGATCTCACTGATCTATCACTGTTCTAATGAATCTGTTATAGCCAGGCCCAACCAATCAATCTCTGAGCCACTTAATCAATTACGCCATTAATCAGACACAGACCCTAACTGTTCTTGCCCACGTGAGTGATCATTTTATATATATACAGAGACATAAAGACACAGGCATAACCCATGTGCACTTATACATACAGGACACGGAGTCGGTCAGTGTGGAAGTGATTGTGAGAGTGAACTTTGCTTTATTGCATTACATTCAGGTAAACAGAAAATATTTAGGGGTGACCTACTGAAGTGTTAAGTGATATTTAGTGATACTTATCAAATAATTGGCTGATTTGATTATATTTTCTGCATTGGAGCATTTAATTAGTGTGATAATATTAGCTTCCTAAATGTAAGCATTTTACTACTTTATGTTATTGTAAATTGGCTATTTTGTGATTTTGGGACTGTTGGTCTGACAAAAAAAAAAAACAGTTTGAAGGGTCCTTGGGGTCTGGGGAATTTTGATGGACATTTTGCACTATTTTCTGACATTTTATAGAATAATTGCTGGGACACACATTACAGTGGTTGATCCGATTCTAAAAATTGACGTCTTTTGTTCCAGACCAAGTTGGACTAGGCCTGTTTCAATGTCATCTCATCTAAATTTAGCGTTTCTTTTCTCTGTGAGTTGCAATATATGAAATAGCAAGGCAAACTCATGTATTTGTGTTCTGGCAGGATTTAGTCAATGGCCCCATGATGCAACTGCCTTCATATCGCCCAGTTTATTGTCTTCTGTATTCACTCGTCATTCAATATGTGCTCCATTCTGGCTGCTAAGACTTAAACAAATCTGAATGTTGGTGGTTGGTCGTCTGGAGTGTCTATGAGGTTTCAGTAATCTTAAAGTCTGTTTCCAGCTTAAATTATTCTATAGATCGAAGATAATGTGCTATTACAACATTCTCACAAGTAAATTGCACGCCAAAATGTGCAAGATGGTTCTAGTAAATCTGTTTCAGACTGTACAATATCAGTTTTAGGCATGTCAGATGGTGCGATTAATTGATGGTGGAAAGCAAATGCAGGTTGTAAAACCGATGGTGACCAGGGAAAAGAGGACAACATGGAATGTCAATTATATAAAGTGAGTCAAAAGGATGCGTCTCACGGTGCACAGATTTTGACAGACGTCATTCTGGGACAGCCACAAAAACACACAGAGTAAAGGGGCCTTAACTTAATACATTAATTAATTGATTTTTAAAAAACAATCCTAACTTTTAGCCCTTAGGAATATACAGTACTATATATTGTGCATGGTTATCTTTAAGGAAGTTTCCTAAAGGGATTAAAAATATTCTTTGTACAGCATTGCATTTCTAATCTGCTAAGACTGGGAGAAAGTGTCCAAAAGTAGCCAAGGAAATGCCAGGACATGTTGCCCTCCATTGATCTGTCACATTCCACCAGGCCTCATCCCTTCACTCGCTGCCATGTCCCCAATGAATGGACTGTGTTAAAAGCAGAAACTACACAGCGAACAGTGAATGCTTAACTGGAATACCACTTGTTTCTAAATGAGGCACTTCAAATTCAGTGTCCCCTTATATATAAGGCTTATTTACTTTTGCTGAGGGTCTCTTAGGCACAGTTCTTCAAGTGCAGGACAGATAGACGTGATAGCAGAGAGGTTGAGAGATAAAGACAAAGAAGGGGTGACAGTGAAGAAGAAGTGTGAGATAGGGTAGTACCCTGCAGCATACTGGATAAAGAAGAAGAAAAAAACAAGGTAACAACCTGCTTTAGTAATGATGCATCCCCTCCTTTCTTGTCTCTCTTGGTCCCTTCTCCATCTGGTATTTCACCCGGAGGTGTTGGGCACACAGCAGCACCACCTCACTGAACTTTGAAAGCCCCACCTTTTGGCTCCAACTTTCCCTTATGTATTTCATCCCTCACTACCTCTCTCTCTTGCCTTTTTATATTTCATACTTATATACTTATATTTTTTTTGTCTCTTATTAGAGGCGCAAACTTGCGGAAGTGGCACACTGCTTTGAATTGGAAATTATATCTAATTTTTTCATGCCATCATTAGGCTCACAGTATGAATGTAATGAAACATGGCACCCATGTTCTTTTTTTTTTTTTTTTTACATTTCCCTTGTACTTTTGTTGTTTCTTTTTAAGCCTGGATGTTTGTTTGTTTATCATTTTTAATGAAACATTTGTATTCATCGTCTCATTTTTGGTCATGTTAAACAAGGGATTGATGGGTTTTTATCTCAAGTGCGCATTTAAGTGCAGGCATTCTGTTTGGGCACAAATAAACCTAAAGTCTGTATGGAGAGAAAAAGGAAGAGGAGGAAGAATGGCAGGGATAAGCTAAACTTTTTTTTCTTTCACACAGTGAGCCAAGAATGTCAAAACCTGGTGACATTTGGGATTCCAAATCCCAAGGATGATTGACACCAGCGTTTACCTGTATGTGTATGGGAGACTGTGCTGTGCATACCAGCTGCCTGTGTGTGTTTGTGTGTGTGGGGGCATGATTGACATGGTAAATTGGAAAGGTCAACTGATGCTAGTGTTTTGGTACAGACAGACAGCGGGAAGATGAAACCTTCCCAGAGTCCACATTTATGGAGGGAAGGAGAATCTGAGCAAAAGACAGGATTCGGGAGAGCAAAGTGTAGGCTTGTGTGAAAACTAAGTTTTAATATGTAAACCTGCTCACTGCTGTTTTTATGCTGTGTATAAATGAAAACTCTCCTCAATTCTGGTCAGATTTACAATGTGAGACAGACTACTGGGTATAAGGAGAGGAAGCATACGGACTATGAAATTTTACCATCTGGGTCCTTCAGGAATTTCTCCGAGGTCTGAGGTCAACACTCCAGCCAGCTTATTATTTTACCGGACACAGCTGTGTGTGTGTGTGTGTGTGTGTGTGTGTGTGTGTGTAGATGGGGTCTATGCATCCTTGTGTTTCTTTCCGTGAATGTCAGTGTTGGAATTTGGAGTGTTTCTTTTGTATAGCCATTTACTGTATATGAATTTCAAATAGGTGTGTGCGTGCATGCGTGTGTGTGTTTTAGACCACGAAACAGGAACAGAGTGCAGGGAGAGTGAGATTGACAGGGTAAATTGGAATGGTAAGGGTTTTGAGGTTGAACTCTGGGTTTAAAACAACAGAGAGAGAGAGAGAGAGAGAGAGAGAGAGAGAGAGAGAGAGAGAGGCTAAAAAAAGTATCCTTTTGCTTGGGGAAGTGTGACAGTGGATGCCAATGTGGGTGGATGGGGAGAACGAAGCGAGGCTGAGCAGGAGAATAGATTGTCACCAAGGGCAAAGGGGTGTCTGGTTGTATGTAGATGGAAAGAAAGGAAGGTAGGCCCGGTGGGGCTGTTTGTGTGTCGAGAGGGAGGGAGGAAGAGGGAGTCATGGAGCGTTTGGGAGTGCTGCAGCAAATAGGTGACCCACAGCTGGGGACTAAAGGGGCAGCATCTGCACAGGTCAGCTGGGAAGGTAACACAATAAGATATGACACACATAGCAGCAGCAGCCTTTACACACCTGAAAGGAGAGGTACGGCACACAGGATTGTTGCATTGAATAGCAGACACAACACACAAATGCTGTACTTATTCCTGCTTGTACACAAACCCATAGACAACCAATAGTGCATACACACATACACACACACACACACACACACACACACACACCGTGGCAAGCACATACAGAGGACATGGTGACCTGCTTATTTGTAGGTCCTTCAGGCAGCTGAATACACAATAGTGAATTCATGAATACAAATCATACTCAAGGCCGAGACACACTTAGGCACATACTAATATTTTCAATCACCTCAAACTGTATTTAAACACATCACATTAATATCAACCACGATACTGAGAAGTAGCCTTTTTTAATATGAGTACAGGGTTAAGTGTTGGATCTGGAAAGCATCATTCACCTGCACCACAGTAGTTATCTCTGCAGTGAAATGCACATCAATAAACACATTGATTAAGACAACATATGGTCCAATGCATTGCAATGAGGGAAGTGAAAGTTGCTGGAAAATGTGTTTAGTGGATTTAGCTCTGTGAACGTCAGATGCTTTGTTGTGTTGTGAACACACACACACACACACACAGACACACACACTACTAGCTCACGCTCACTCTGTTGTCCCCTGATGTCCCCATTGTTTCTCTGTTCCCGTTTGAAACTGAAGATGACTCAGTATGACATAATTTGAATACACACGTAGAAATGTATGCCGCCCCCCCCTCCCTCCCAGACCAAAGCCATCGTGTTTCTGTTTGTGTGTCAGTGGGCATTTGTGTGTGTGTGTGTGTGTGTGTGTGTGTGTGTGTGTGTGTGTGTGTGTCTTTGCGTGTGTGCGTGCGTGTGTCCATTGCATAGGCTAAACGAAGTTTGCGCTGATGTGATACATCAGAATCTAAATTAAGGCCTTGACGCACATATTTCACCACACACACTAACATCAACACACATATACATACACATACACACTCCCAGTATTCAAGAGTTGAGTGAGTGTCTGAATAGGATTGTGGAGGGGTAGTGTATTGATAGATGAATGGTGAATGTAGTTTTCTGCCAGTAGAATGTCAATGCCATCATTTTCTCGAAGCCTACAGCTTTGCTACCCCCAGCCTTATGACAAATACAAGGAGAAGGACAGAGGGGGGAGATAGAGGGGGAGAAGAAAAGAGTGAATGAGAGAGACAAAATTTGGTAGCTGGCAGTTGATGGATGGGCTGCAAACAGCTTGTCTTCCTCTGGACTCCATGATAACATGCCGTTCTTTCTGCCCTTCCTCCCTCTCATCCATATCTTGCTCTCTGTCTGTTTTTGTTTTTTCCTTCTTTCTCAGAGTGAGTCTCCTTTTGCTGTGGGCCTACTCACTTCTGAGACGCCTTAAAGCTGCTGATTTGTGAAAGCCTATATTATCTTTTTTGCAATTTTTTAATGTGTATTTTCCAAATGTGTCATTTTGCTGCACCACACTTGAAATCTAAATTATATCTTGCCTGTTCTCCTCTTTCCCCCACTTCTTATCTCTCCTTTTGTCCCACTTCTTTTCATCTCATTTTCTCTGGCTGATGGACAGTTGGCAAGAAGAACCGAGGGTCAACAGGTAAAGAACCCATTTACATTTACATTATCTTCCCCGCTCTTTCTACTCTGGCTCCTTCTTTCTCTCTGTATATAAACAAAGACAAATATTATTGCTGTGGCCCTTCGCTCCCACCAGAATGTCAGAGCTAAGGGTTGTTCAGCTAAATGCTTTGCTGCAGGTCACATTGGCAGTAGTGGTGAGTACATGCTGAAAAAGATTTTCAACCGGTGTAGTTTCACGGTTTCTGCCTCAGGGCCAATACAGTAAGAAAGCCATACAGCAGCACACCTCTAACCTCTAGGTGAGCCTGCTGTAGGTCTTCATCTATTGGTATTATTGTAAAATAATCTGATATTTGTCATGATCCATTCAGCACACAATATCTAGTTTAGTATACAACTTCTTTTGGTTCATCATGGCCTTTAAAAGTTCTACAGGGATAGCTTTGGTCGTGTGTCAGTTGTCTATACCTAGCTGGCATCATCGTGGTGAGGCGAACTGAAGTATTTTGTTTTCCCTGTAATTTATAGCAACACTGGACAAGGACTACATCAGACAAAACCTGAGGCTTGACATTGTTCAATCTAAATTCAGTCAGCCAACTCATGTGGATGGATGGATGGATGGATTATTAAGTCAGTGTTGATATTTGGCGTCTAGGCTCTGACCTCGTCACTCCCCACAAGGAAACACTTAGCTCAGCACAACAGGGAGTGGGGAGTGACAACAACAGCTTTCTACCTAGGGGAATGTTAACTCAGAGCCACAATAGGTGGAAGCTGGAGTGGAGGTTGGGCTTTTCAGATGCTATATGAACAGCAGCGGTACTGGTGTCAGGTCAGCATTGTTTTCAGGTGAGCATAAGAGTGAGCACCGACGAGTGTGTAGGATATTGCAGTGAGAAGAGTATACCATGTTAGTGCGGTGGCTGACTCAAGTCAAGTCTGAACTAACTCGCAAGCTTTGCTTTTTCGCTTCTTTGGGCAACGTTTTGTCTGCTACATCAGACATGCTAACTCATTTTCCCTACAGCGCCTCCTGAGCTTGGCTAAAACACACTGAGGTGCCAGTGTTTCTCTTCACGGCATTCAAGCAGCCTCTCGCTGCCGAGACAGACTGCGCCAAAGCACTTGCCAATGCCCAATAGTGTTTCTCTCTGCCTGAGTCACAGAGAACACAGAGTGCTTGAGCACCACTATAATGTTCCTTCATGGGTACATACTGTTATTATAACATTTGTGAAATATTGACATATTGCCTTTTTCTCCTTTTAGAGTACTACAGTAATCATGTGTGAATGTTTGTTGCCTTAATTTATTCTGGAAGAATTATTCCCATCAATTATTGTTGATTGCTGATTATTTTCAGAATGAATGGGGCAAAAATATTTTATTTTAGTTTTCCTCACTGTACCAAAAATTTTTTTGCAGGCATGAAGCAATTGCACATGCCCTTAATTCGGTATAGTGGTGATGAAATGTTACCTCATTATGTCATTGTGGGTTTTGTCAAGCAGCCAAACTGCAACTAATATAATACTCAAAATGAATCAAATAATCATTGAGCACTCTTGAGAGCTTAACTCCTGCCCTGCCTCTCTATTACTCCTACATGTTTCTTGTTTCTTCTTCCTCTCTCTCATTCCCATCTTACCATCTTCTCCCTCAATCACTTGGGGGGGCGGGATGACAGAGATAGATAGAGGGTTTGGCAGCTGAAGGAAGAGATGAATATTTAAAATTGGGCATCTTTCTCGGTCCTCTCACTGCTTCCCATTGTCTGTGTCTGTCTCCCCTTGGGGCTTGGATCTTCTACTCTTGGTGTGGTGTGGCTTTATGTGTGTGTGTGTGTGTGTGTGTGTGGCATGTCTTGGCTTGTGTTTTTATATTGCCATTCTAAGGCAAGTCTAGTCAGACGATGACACTTAGCTGTCAGCATGCAGCATTAATGAGCGCAGTGAAACGCACAAACACTCACCCCACTCTCACACACAGTATTACAGGCAGTATTCTCATGAGAGATCAGCAAATGATCACCTTCTCCTCTCCATTTATTTTTGGTATACCCTCCAAAAAACTCTTTGAAATATTTTTGAAAGCTCTCCATTTTCTTTAACCTCTAATTTCCAGTGTCCATCCTTTCCAACTTTCTTAACTTATCTCTGCTTTCTCTTTTAAAATATTGCCTTCTTTCTTTCCCTCAAACTCTTTCTCTCTCTGTTGAATGCGGTCTCAGTGTGATATGTGTTAGTTGGCTGTGAACCCCGCAGACACATACAGTATCTGACAACTCTATTAATACACAGTCAGCTAACTCCAGCCTCCTCCTGTTTGTGTGTGTGGGTGTGTGTGTGTGTGTGTGTGTGTGTGTGCGCGCGTGTTCACCCCCCTGAGCCAGTCCCTCTGCTCTCTAGGTCTCTGCGAAGGTTAGTTTGGAAGGCTTAAAACACACAGATCTACAGCCATAAAAGAATCATACACACACACACACACACCCCGACTCACTGACACAATAGGGAATGTGGAGTGACTGACAGATTTAATAGGAGAACAAGCTGTAATCTGAGAGAATCCATTCGAAGAGGGATTACATTGTAATCTGTGGATGGAATAGCCTTTCATCTCTGTCTCGGTCTATCTCTCTCGCTCTGTATTTATCCATCTCTATCTCTTTTCTGCCCTAAAGCTCCGCCAATCCTTTTAACCAGCCCCGTTTTTTATCATTCCCATCCTTGATTTGATTTGGATTTTTTGGTATCAATCTGAATACCGTGCACAGACACACACAAAACTCTCACACACACTCTGTCACACAGCTGTGTCACCTCAGCAACACTTTTCAATCAGCAATGATTACACTGACGAGAGCATTGTAATGTTGAAATGCGTCAATGCCATTCTGGTGCTAAATCATACTCACATCCATGAGCACACATGCAGACCCACAGAATGTACGCTTTCCCTCCTATCCTCATCTATTTTGATTTAATCTTTTTAACTGCTTTAGCAGCTCTCCTTTTTTTTCATAATCCCTCTTTCTTTAATGAAGCTTTTTAGCCTCAAGTTGTTGTTCTGATATTGCTTCGATATACTACAACCCTGCATTTTTTTTCTGCCCTCCATCACTCCTACTCTCCCTCTCGCTGCCACATGGTGTTTCTCATTTGCTAAATGAGGAATCCAATAGAGTTAGATTAAACTTCTGGACTCTCTTTGTAGAATCTTTATAGGGAGCCTTTTAGCTGCCACAGCTTGCGCACACACACACACACACACACATACACACAATTGTAACACTGTCTGCCGGTTTAAATATGTATCCTTGTTTAGGTTGAAGAAGATTCAGTTAATAATCCCTGTTTAAACAACAAAAAGGACGAGATAAGAGGATGATAGGGAATAAAGGAGGGAAGATAGGCAGTAGGGAATGAGAGATACAGGCGAGATGATGATAGAGATTTCCCCAGAGAAAGAGGATGTTAGACATGCTGACAGAGAAAAAAGAAGAGCGCAGATCACACAACCGTATGGCATATGGCTTTCCCCTCTACTTCTACCATCATGTCTGTCACGCCAGGAAGAAGAAGACCATCTGCACAGTCCCCCATCTACATATACACTCTATCTCTCTCCTCTGAGCCCCTTTTTTTCCCTCCTTGTTCTCCCATGTTCTGATTTGACTGTCTGCCCCCATCAGACTCAAGGCCCAAGTTAACAGGTTGGGTTCACACCCCTTTGTGCTTATTACCGGCAGTTGCTGCTGCCTGTTAAGACTACTACTCCCTGCCTGACCTCTGCTTCCTACAGTGGACAGCTAATGGACACTCTCCTCTTGCTCTCTCTACGTCTACCCCTGCCTGTCCACCATCCCTCTGTCTCTTTCTATCTTCCACCCACTCTCCACTGCTACCCATCTGTACTTCTGTGACGCCAAACCTTTCAAATTGTAACACACATTGTACAAGATGTTGCTCTGTGCACAATAGATTTTAATTGGTGTGTGTGTGTGTGTGTGTGTGTGTGTGTGTGTGTGTGTGTGTGTTAGGGAGAAACTAAGAGTGATCCATTATTACTTCCCATCTATTCTTTCTGTGTCATTTCACTTATCTTCCCCATTACTGTAATGACTCAACCTCTACCATGAGTTAAAGCGTCAGTGAGTGTTGGTGTCAAGACAGTAGAGTGGGTATGTGTGTGTGTGTGTGTGTGTGTGTGTGTGTGTGTGTGTGTGTGTGTGTGCGTGTGTGTGTGTGTGTGTGTGTGTGTGTGTGTGTGTGTGTGTGCGCGTGTGTGTGTGTGTGTGTGTGTGTGCGTGCTATCATTTGCCTGGCTTCATGTTCCTGCATGTCTTTTTCCATGTGACAGTGAGATATGACTTTTCAGCTCTTTCTCTCCGGTTAAAAAAAAAGAAGCAGAGGGAGAGAATGAGAAGAAGGAATAAAGAACAGCGAGTTAATTACCACCTTTTCCTCTTTCCCTTCAAAGGGGGGAGATCAAAGCTGCTCCTCGCCTCCCCCTGCCTTTCTTCCATTCCCCCCTTCCTTACACCCCAAACATCCCCACCACCAACCCCTATCAGACCTAGCCTGTTCATTTGTAGTCCCTACTCCTCCCTTATTCATCGGTTATGCAGTGGATCCAATGATGTTCATACACATAACCATAACAGTAATACAAAGGCCCATTGGCCCATTCCACTGTTTTTGTATTATTTTGCTGAGCAGATGTTACACATTTCAAACTGATAACAATCCTAGTGTGTCCTTTTCTTATAAGAGGCCATTCTCACCATAAATCATACTCTCACACACACAATCACAATTCTGCACACGCAACACCATACTCCTTTCAGGCCATAAATCATTCTTCACATACTTAAACTACTATACTCTAAACACTATCACTGTTATTCACACCATCATACTGACTCAATACATCATTATACACTGTTTGGTAATGTGTTTCAGACAGAACATTGGCGTGTTTGACAAAGAGTGATATTGTTTATAAGTGAGAATTATGGTGTGTGTGTGTGTGTGTGTGTGTGTGTGTATGTGTGTGTTTGTGTTAGAAGTAGTGGAAATAAATGTAGAGTTTCATTCGAACTCTCTTTTGTTTCAGTCAGACTCTGTCACTCAATCACACTTAATGTCATCCTCTCTTATACACTGTCAGTCACTTACTATTATCCTCTCATATACAGTCATTATTTCATATTCTATAATTCTTTCCCACTTTGTTCTAATCCCCATACATACAATATACTATCATTCTCTCTGATGTATAGTTTTATTGAGCATATTTGTGTGTGTGTGTTCATTTTATTATCTTGTATGTTGGGCATAATTTAATCACTCTTTCTGCACAGCCAAACGGTACAGCTTCTATTCTCACACTGCATGGTTTAATCAACTGGTTCCAATGTGGTTTTGTCTTGACAAATCAAATATAGTTTTATTTAGTTTGGGTGGTGATGGTGCAGTGGATATGATACATGCCTTTGGTTTGGGAGATCTGGGTTCCAATGTGTCCCTGAGCAAGACACTTAACCCCTAGTTGCTCCAGAGGCGTGCGGCCTCTGATATATATAGCAATTTTAAGTCGCTTTGGATAAAAGCGTCAGCTAAATGACGTGTAATGTAATGTAATATAATCGAGATTACCTCATCCTCAAAAAGGTTGACAAAAGAAAGAAAAGCTAGTGTAGTGTTGCTTTGTAAAATCTACTTTGAACGGAAAATAAGAAAAGAAAGAAGAATATTGGCCCACAGATGGCTGTAAGATTCAGACATTTTGGTCAGTATCATAACAGTCTCAGTCAAGACTACAGTTAGCCAAAACATTTAAAATGTTACTACAATGTTACGCTACAGTTTATAACGGATCATTTGATAGCTGCCATTTCGGGAATCGGATGCCGAAACAACCAGGCAACAATTAAAGTACAAGTAAACAACAAGTAAAGTTTCTGATTGTCCAACAGATCATTGAAAATCCGTCTTAAGACCAATTTGGAGTTTAAAATTAAAGTTATTAAAGTAATTAAAGTTAAAAGGCTAAATGTATACAGTGTCTGCCCAGCGTTAGATAAAATAAAACAAAGGACACATGGTGCTCGTATATATGTGTGTGTGTGTGTGTGTGTGTGTGTGTGTGTGTGTGTGTGTGATGGAAAAAGTATCATGGTGAGTATAAGAGTGTGATTGTGCATGTGTAAAAGTGTGTCGTAGAGTGAGTCTTCAACTGCCTCTCATATCTTCTCTCTCTGTCACAGATCCTGAATCAGAACTTGTGGCTCCGGCAATTGTGATCGGACCTAAAGACACAACAGTGGTGGCAGGAAGTGAGGCGACACTGGAGTGCATTGCTAACGCCAGGTAATTGTATTTGATGTGCACAGACACACACACACACACACACACACAAGAGCAAACAATTCCTCTCTTGCTAGACGGCACTGTTTTCTTCCAAGGCAATTAGGGGACACAACGTAAACTTGTAGCTCAGCAAGTCTCTCGCCCCGGTATTAGTGTATAGACAAACACACACACACACACAAACAAACACACAAATACAAACACAGGGGCTGCAGTCTAGTCTGACTCTAGAGATGTTTTTCAGAGCAACAACACATACTTCAGTTCAAGAGTTAGCAGAAATTGAGCCGAAATCAGTTTCCGCTCATCTCGTAGATAAACAGTGGCCGGCAACTGAGCACTGCCTTATGTGTGCTTTATGTAAAACAATGCATTATTTGTTTTGAACACAGCCTGTAGTGTGTCCTTTTATTCCTCTCTCTCAAGACAAAAGGAACACTTTACACCCGGCCTATACACATAGGCCCAGAAGCAACCAGCGAGTGGCCCAGCAGAATCAGCTCCATGCTGCGGCGCTTCCTGTTTATTTGTCTGAACAGCCTAATTGGTTAACATGGTTGCCGAAAGGAAACAGTGAGCACTTCCAGGCCCTTCTGCGTGCCCCTTCTGTCTGTGTCTGCGTCTGCCCATTCATTATATTTCTTAGAAATAGCCTAGTCAGTCCTTCCAGAAAAATGCGTGAGATTGAGTTTTTTTGTGATTGTTGCGGGCAAAAATCTTTGATTATGCGGCATGTTTTCTTGCGATGAAATATGCAGGATATTTATGCAATTTTATGCGATGAAATTGCGGGAACTTGCAAAAATTGCAGGAACTTGCAAAAACTGAGGTTTCATCATGGCTTCATTGCGGGGTTTGCAGCTTTTCGATGATGTTCACGTCGCGTAATTACGTCACTTCATAATGTTCCCATGGCAACAGGGGAAAATGGCTGCTCTTGTGTGACGTAAAAGCAAAATCTTTCAACTTTCTGCTAAGATATATGTGACTTTTTTGCAACGAAAATGCGGGTATTATGAAATCATGCAAGTCCCGCATATTTTGCGCGGAAATCAGCAATTTATGCGGCAAAAGTGCGGCGTATTTAAAAAAAAATGCTGATTATGCATTTAATCGATTATGCAACTATGATCGCATAATCACGTTTTTCTGGAGGGACTGCCTAGTATCACTGCTTTTTGTGATTGTGTTATTTAAATTACATACTTATTCCACATATTTGTCAGTTGTGTCTAAGCCATAGAGACAAGCAGACACGCACACACAAGCAGACATAACAAACAGACTTCGCCAACGCCATCTACATTTCGTAAAATCTGTCCCATCTGAATTTGTTATTGAATAGCCCTGCTTTACACCAGTTTTCGACCTTATTTTTATGTAGTAGACTAGGGGTGGCATGAGTACAGTATACAGTAGCTATATATAACTTCTGCGGTACTTGCCAGTGTTTTCTGTATCAAACACAGAATTCACTGATTCTGATGCCAGAGGATGGAGAAAGAAGGCGTAGTTTGGAAAACTGCATTTTGGGTAGCCACAGTTACGTCCTAGTATACACCCAAAGAGAACATTATCAATATCTTGTTCAACATTAATTGAAAAGATAAGTGTGGCTGAGGCTGCTTTGACCAGATAAAGGCACTGCTAGCCTGAATCGTCAGATCCCAACAGGTGATGTTCAAAGCTCTACTTGCTCAGCATGCTGTATTGAGTTTCACTGCATTCTGTTTGTTTAAGGTTTTTGTTGGATTGGGTTATTTAATCAAGGCTAGACGTGCTGCTCTGATCTGTGAGAGCTGAAGTCCCTTTAAATATTTCTCAGCAACACTTGGCCAGCACTTGACCACTGAGAAATACAGTTCGGTCAGACCAGTCTCTTATTTATTTGGTTCTTTGCAACCTACTCCACTGGTATTACAACTGTAGACAAATTAGCTCAGAGTCTCCTGCATTTCTTCTGTCAGAAACAACCCTCTCCACAGGGACTATTTCTTATATCAGAGAATCAACTGAAAGATGCTCACTCCAGAGAGATAATGCTGTATCCTGGAAAAAAAACTGAAAGAGAGAAACTATTCAATTGATGTTTGGGAGAAAGGAGAGTATGATCAGTGAAATCAAGTGCAGTGCTGAAGTCTAAAAGCATCTGCTATCCACATCCATTAACCATTAATCAGTCATATGCACCAATGCAGCCCTGGTAGAGTGCTAACATAATTAGGAGTTTCATTGAAAACAAGCTGTGCCGGTAGGTCTTACAGTATATTAAGGGCGGTAACATCTACTTTTCTGATTTTGGGTACATTTTGAATTTTTGTTGTTGTGGACAGGAGCCACTGAGTAAGCATATTCAATTTTGACATATCAGCCCAGCCGTAAGTTTAATTACTTTTCCATTCCAACTTCGTCTACACCTCAACGTGTATCATCTGAGATAAAAAAGAAAGAAGGAAAGAAGCATTCTCTCAGCTGTATCCAAAGAAAAGGCAAAACACATTTTGAGTCTGACATATTATTTACAGTTGGACTGCATATTAAGTGGACTTGGTTGCAAATACATCCAAGTTACTTTGAAAAACTTAAGGTTTCTGTGACTTCTTAAAATAGTAGAAGTAGAATAGTTTTTACTGTCTTCAATTATTTATTTATTTATTTCATATATCCGAACATGTACCCTCTACCTTACAGTATCACGGCTGAATTACCTTGTAATGGCTTGTCTTCACCTCCTCCACATTTCTATATGACCTTTGCTAGTGCCATCTGATAAAATGTCAAAGTGATTGCTATTGGAATACAAGCCAACGAATTTAGGAAAAAATTATTAATAATAGTTCACTATACAAAATAATGTGACATTAATGATCTTTATACTAATGAAGATATCGCTCAATATGTCAATATGACAGAGGCTTGTATTTCATACTTAGCCTTTTTTATGCATTGTTTTATGTCATAATTAGCTGTTGTGCTAGTAAATCAGTTACACATTTTAATACAGAGTGCTAATAAGATTTGAAATGTTGTATTAAAACACATCATAATACAGAACTGTACATAGATAGATTAAATGCTGTATTAATGCTGTCTTACACACATAAACACACAATAATTATGTTTTGATGTTGTTTATCCAAAACCAGAGGTGTCAAGTTTACCTTACTTAAGTTGAAATTTTGGGTATCTATTAGGGCTGTCAAAATAATGCGTTAATTTCGATTAATTAATCGGAGTAAAAAAAATTAAAAAAATAACGCAGATTAATCCATTCCATATTGACGTTTGACCCGGAGCCGTTCTAGCCACCATTCAACTGTAAAATGAAGGAGGGAGACGAGAATGTGCTGCCTGGATCATTGATTGGAACATTTACTTGTAAAAACCTTCTTCCTGAATAGGGTTGGCTACCGAAATCTGGTGCCACTGATATGTCTGCACTTCTCTCTGATGCTCTGAAACAGACGTTACAGGCAACACAAACACCGCTGCACGTGACGCTAGTTAACACTATACTCGACAGCAGCTAACGTTAGCCTACCACTAGCTAGTAGCTGGATTAAACACGGTTAAAATGCTGACAGCTAACGCTGAACGGTGTTAAGTTTGTTTTACTGTAGATGATTCAACACATGTAACAATCTGCAACTGCCGTTGTCGGAAAAACAACACAGACGGTGCGTTCAATGAAACTGGTAAACTACAGCCTCGTGGTGCATTCAAAGTTATTGTTAAATGTCCTTTTCCCATCTGGTGGTTGTTTTTGTCATTCAACAGCAATTTATTAGTGAAATAAGTTATTGTTATTGTTATACATTATTATTAAATCATTTCATTTTGACCATATGGCCTTAGCAATAAACAAGCCTTCTTTAATGTCGGCGACTGTTGTTTAGTACCCTTCTTGTTTTTTCTTGTTTTTTTTTACTTTCTTAAAAAGTATCGGTCCAGGCACCGTTAATTATGTATGCGATTAATTTCGATTAATTAATCACAGAGTATGTAATTAATTAGATTACATTTTTTAATCGATTGACAACCCTAGTATCTATACTTTACTGGAGTAATTATTTTACAGCAGACTTTTTACTTCTACTCCTTACATTTTCACGCAATTATCTGTATTTTCTACTTCTTACATTTTAAAAATAGCCTCGTTACTCCTATTTCAGTTAGGCTTGTTTTCATTCCGGCTTGTCATCGTTCAAAAAAACACACCAACCAAGCACCGGCAATTTTCTTGTCCAGTTTTGTTATCTTACATCCGTTGCCCTCACAGATTCCTGCAGCTAAGCTTGGATGTACATTTACATTCCAATAAAGGCTACTGATAAAATGCTCTGAAGTTTGACTTTTTGCACCATTACAATACTTATAGGCAACTAGTCATCATATCAGTAGTAATGCTTAATGCTCAGTAGTACACATATATGGTTCTTTAATGTATTTGCATTGCGCTAAAATGTGTTCATTTTCAGTGGGCATAAATGCGGCTGAAACAGGTGCATCCCAAATGTTTCAACATTAACATTTTAATATAACATTATAGTCATTATGGCCTTTAGAAAAATGTTTTTTTTGTGGAGGTGGGGTAGTGCACTATAGGCCCCTGTGGCGCAGCCTAAGCTTTTGTCCTTAATGGCATTTTTCCCCCCTTACATTACTTTTACTTTTATACTTTAAGTAGTTTTGAAACCTTTTACACTTTTACTTGAGTAAAAAGCTTGAGTTGATACTTCAACTTCTACAGAAGTCTTTTTAAACCCTAGTATCTGTACTTCTACCTGAGTAATGAATGTGAATACTTTTGACACCTCTGTCCAAAACAAATATTCACTATACATGAAAACCCTTTTCCTTTCTCCAACATCCAGAGTAACTGACTAAAGATCCTCCATGTTGAGTAGAGCTGACTGCTCTGATATACAAACTGTCATCATTCATTTCCTGCCTCATTGACACATAAACTGATGGATTTAATATGTTGTAATTGCCTTGTGTCACTCTTTTTTTCTTTTTCTCCAATTCACCCTGGTCCTGTTATTCTTTTCTCCTCTCTTCTCCTCTCCTCTCCTCTCCTCTTGTCACAGACCGATTGACAGCCTTGTGGTGTCATGGAAACGTGATGGGCGTCATCTGGCGAGTGGGCGTCGGCTCACTCTTCCTGCCCCCACCTCTTTGGACACAGGGTTATATGTTTGTGAAGCGTTGCTTAGCAACAGCACTGCCAAACCTGTGGAGGCAAGGGCACACCTCACTGTGACGGGTAAGAAAAAAAGGGCAGTCCCTTACTCACTCACACACACACACACACACACACACACACACACACACACACATGCTGCCTAACATGATTATCCATGATTATCCTGGGTAGGCCTGACCCATCAAGCCTAATTCCCTCAACATGTACCATTAATTTCTATTTTAACCTCACTCTTGTCTTTTCTTGTACATTTTTTGCTCCAGGCACTGTTTCATTCTGTTTATTCCTCCATTTATTCCTACTTTCTGCTAGAAGCATGACTGTGAACACCTCGGGCAGTAACTGTCAACTACAGGACTACTCTAGCTGAATCTGTTGTCCACATTCACCAATAAACTGCCCATTGCAGTCACAAACAGCTGTTACATTCATGTCGACACTATTTCGTCCACGCGTGCTCACAAATGACATGCGTGTGTGTACTCTACGCTTACACACAATCACAAAATGGCACCGCAGACACACATGTCTGTTTGCCCAGCAGCTAAATTAGTTTTGTTCCCTGGAGTCGCCAATCAATAAGAGAACACAGAAAGCACTCAAACAGGAGCGCTCTCGTCACAATCCACTCCTGTCCTCGATATGTGTGTGTAAATAGAAAACATCATACACGCAGGCAGGGAGCGCGTGATTGATGAAGTGAAACTTTTCTCCCCCAGTTCGTCAGCGTCTTTTTGATCTGCTGTGATTGTCGGAGTGAGGGAGCACCTAACATAGAGAACAAACTACCCACGCCTACAGAATACTCACTAGTCAGAAAAGACCTGCCTGAATATTTTTATCCCACTCATTCTCTTTCTGTACTCCCGCTTCCTTTCTACCACCAATTTTTGTACTCTCTCTCTCACTACATTATGTTCCTTCATTAGGCCAACAGGACTGTTAAGGCTTGCCTGGCAGGGACAAAGTCTGCATGCATTCATATTTATCAGAGGAGTAGAGACTGATGAATACATTGGTACTGATCCTCTTTTTTTACATTACATTACATGTCATTTAGCTGACGCTTTTATCCAAAGCGACTTACAATTGCTATATATATATAGCTATATATGTCAGAGGTTGCACGCCTCTGGAGCAACTATGGGTTAAGTGTCTTGCTCAGGGACACATTGGTTGATGTATCACAGTGGGAATCGAACCCGGGTCTCCCACACCAAAGGCATGTGTCATATCCACTGCGCCATCACCACCCTTTTTCTGCTATGGGCTCAACAGACCTTGATGCAATGAAAGGGATTCCTAAACAGAATAGTGTATGTGTCTATGTGAAAGAAAGAGACGGCCACGAAGGGATTCATTATTCAATTTCATTTCTTTTCTGCCCAGATCCACTAATCGGAATATTTATGACACTCTGTGCCCATGTTGTATACTGTACAGACGACTACTGGTGCAAACAACAATATATCTGTTGTTGTTCTCCATCTTTGTTTTTGCAGACAGACAGCAGGGAATCCAAAGAATCCCAAAGCTTTAAACCCAACCACCCAAACACTGCATCTAGGTCCTTGCACTCACCTGACTGAAGGCGATTAATGCATTTGTGTTATCGTTGTCACGCCACATGGCTGTTATTCATCTCTTGTTTTCCTGTTCTTCTGTTCACTGCATGCCTACCTCGTTCCCTTGTCAAAAATCGTGCCGAATCCCATGCACAACAAGATGGGAGAAGAAGAGATGGGCGTATGTGTGGGTATAAAAGTTACCACGAAGTAGTGAAAAACTTCAAAGTCAAGAAAAATAAATGTAACAGCAACATGGAAGTCTACAGTGTAGCTGTCCACACACACACACACACACACACACACATACAGCTGGATCAACCTTGTCTTTTTTTTACTTCATTGCCACCTCAGTTTACCCATCCACTGTGTGAAGCTACAAAGGAGAAATAGAGAAACGCTGGAGGAAAGGGATTTATTCTCTTTTTTTTCTTAAGTACCACAGCATTAAAATGACAGCATGGTGTCAAAACATTACTGTTATATGGTATTATTAAACAAGTATGGAGCCTTAGAAAAAAAATGAAATTAAACTTCTAATAAAAATGTCTTCTCCTCCTTCGTGAAGACTTATATCTTTGTGACAACCGGTATACACATTCATTATTTAGTGCGTACACTGGCCATTTTGTTTTCCTCAAAGTCATTTTTCAGTGAACAGGTGCTGCTACTGTGTGGAGGCACTTTCCCAGAGATACCAGACTGAAAATGAATTAGCCAGTCTGTCTTCTTCTCCCCCTCTGTGGGTTTTCTGTGTCATTATCGCTCGTAAAATATTAACAAATGTTTTTGAAAGAAACGGAGTGTATACCAGGAGTAGGTCAATTTCATAACACGTACCATTACAGTAATACACCAAAAGGCATACATTCACATTCAAATCAAGGGAAGCTTTGTCTCGCAGCTGTTCTCAGCATTTAGAGCGACACTGGTGAAGATGTTTAGAGGGAGCCGGTATTGGCACCAAAATGAAGTAGTTTAAAAGGGGAATTGTTTCCCTTGGGAAACTCAAAGAATGAGTTTTTCTGTGAATGTGTGTGGAAGTCATTTCACAAGACATATAGACAGAAATTCTGCCTTGCAATGACACTGAAGATACTCAAGGCCAAGAGGGGATCCCTCTTTATTTAGCCTTGCCGTGTTTTCCATTTCAAGTCTCTTCTCTATTTTTTTTTTATTGCTAAACCACAGTGGGCACAACTGGAGCCCCATGTGTAAAACTCTAACTACAGTCTGCACTACCAACAGTCACCTGAGCTAAACAGTTCACATCAGCTGCAAAACTCATTCCAAGCAACACACCCTTCACACTAGAGATGTTCCGATACCGATATTGGTATCAGCTCCGATACTGCCTAAAACGCTGGTATCGGTATCGGGAAGTACTGGAGTTTATGCACCGATCCGATACCACGTAATAAAGCCCTAAAGAAAATCTACGATAAAGTAGTTTATTTATGTTCTTTTTCTGTTATAACTGACTGTCAAACTACATAATTATCATAAAAGAAAGTTCTGTGGCATTCATGTTTCACAAAGAATTTAACCTGAGCCAGGCCAACAACAAAGATAGAAATCATATCACATCCATACAGGGATAGTAGTATACAGTTGTTAAAACATAATAAAATATATGACACATTGGTATCGGATCGGTACTCGGTATCGGCCGATACACAAGTTCAGGTATCAGAATCGGTATCGGGAAGCAAAAAATGGTATCGGACCATCTCTACTTCACACGTCTCAAAACAGGCTCAGTGCAGCCAAACACTATGAACAATCCTCACTGAGATAACACACACCGTCACTCAGAACACACTGAGAATAAAAACACTAGCATCAAACACCAATACAGAAATTACAAACTTTCTCATCTTTACAGTTTGAACAATTTGAGTGACTTGACACTACGCAATAGTTTATTTAAGGAAAAGATAGATTGTATAATATACCAATTTTTACGTAAGGTAAGCATCATGCAGCAAGTTTTCTTCATCACACTGGATGTCTGCATCATCTCTAAATACTAATGAATGTGGTGTTTCTATTGCTTTCACCTCCATTACTTTCTGAAAACAGTAAGAACACAGTTTTACTATTGTAAAGATAAAGTGTTGTTCACTTTTTTTTTATAGCTGTGTACATAACGTCAGACATCTGACCTGGACATAATGGTATCTTTGCTCTTTTACCTGTTTCTCTCAAACGGTACAATGTATAATTGTTTCATTCTTATTTGGTGTTTGTATACAAAAAAAGGCTTTCTGAGCTTTCTCTGTATAAATACCATATATGTTCACTAACTAGTCTAAAACAAGACACCTGCTTAGGCTTTCAGCTAAAATTCCAATCAGCAGTGTTTGATAGGCACCAGACTGAAATCTATTCTGTTTTGAATGTGTGGTTAACAGTTTTGACAGCAGTGTGTTAGCATTTGAACAAAGTGCTGTAAATCCACAGTGTTGTGCAGGTTGTGGTTAAAGCCATGGGATATGTGTGTAGAGTTTTGAAAACTGTGCTGAAGCAATGAAAAACGAACTAGAGTTTGGTTCACACAATCTGCTGCTGTGCAGACTGTAGTTAGAGTTTTGCCCATGTAGCTCCATTTGTGCCCACTGTCGTTCAGCAATCGGAAAAAAACTATAACGAATAAATACTTGTCAAGGGGAAACTTGCCCCTCAATTCCTATTTCAAGATTTTTTTAAAGCTATTTAATGATTGAACAAGTTCAAAGCCTTTTTTGAGAGCTTATTAGTAGTAGTTCAAGTGTGTTTACAGCAGCAGGGGGTGTGCTTACTTTTTTTTCAGTTTGAGATGTTATTTTATCCATATGTTGATTCAGAATGTGCTGCTTATTAAATTCTTTACATTTTGTGTTCTAACATTCTTCCCTGCAGAGCCACCTTCTTTGACTGCTAAACCTAAGAGGAAGATCCACGCTGACCTCGACAGGAATGTAGATATCCCCTGCCTGGCTACAGGTGTGTGTGTGTGTGTGTGTGTGTGTGTGTGTGTGTGTGTGTGTGTGTGTGTGTGTGTGTGTGTGTGTGTGTGTGTGTGTGTGTGTGTGTGCATATTTACATATCTAAGTATGTCTTAAAACAATTCTTACATGCTCACATGTACATTGAAAGAGTTACTGGCCGTGGTTATAATTTCCTCTGTCCATACTGGCTGTGAAGAGATCCGTCACTAAAGCGATTCCGGTAAAAGAAATGGGTGACAAAATCCACAGTCCTCGTTCTGTGTAAAAATACATCCCGCCGAACCTTATGTAAGGCTTCAGCAGTCTGAGTAAGTAATGTCAAGTGGGTATCTTGCAAGGCTGAGCTGTGGTGGATGAATAGTAACACATACAGAAATATTGTATTCAATTCAATTCAATTCAATTTTATTTATAGTATCAAATCATAACAAGAGATATCTCGAGACACTTTACAGATAGAGTAGGTCTAGACCAAACTCTGTACTTTACGAAGCCCCAACTATTACAGTGGTTGCCTCAAGAGCAAGCATTAGCAGTAGCTATTGCGACAGTGGCAAGGAAAAACTCCCTTTTTTGTTAGGAAGAAACCTCGGACAGACCCAGACTCTTGGTAGGCGGTGTCTGACGGCACCAGTTGGGGGAGTGGTGAATGGTGGCAATAATAGTCATAATAAAGATAGTGAAGCAGTGATCACAATGGTAGTCATAGTAGTTCATGTCATAGTAGGGCACAGCAGGGCGTTACGGGGTGTAGTGTGGCACAGCAGCCTGGGTGGACGCGGTTGGACGCGGCAGGACGCAGTCGGACACTGCGGGGAAACGCAGAGCGTAGCAGGGTGTAGTAAGTCCATAGCGTCAGCTGCACCCAGGACCCCGGTGTAGGTGCCACCCAATTCCAAGGCGATGTTCTGGGTGAAGAAGAAGCAAAGGGACTCCGGGGAGAAAACTCCCCAGAGCTAGGTTAGTAACAGGCATTTCTGGGACTAAGATGCACACAAAAGGAGACAAGTGAAAAGAGAGAAGAGGGAGCGGCTCATTGTGTCCTTGGAAGGAGCTTCCCACAGCAGTCTAGAGTTATAATAGCGTAACTAAGAGAGGCAGGCTAAAGAGAGGGGCCCTGGACCGGGCTCGTACTCTCCCCTGCCGGAACGGGCTTGTACTTCCTGCCTCCCTCTACTCTACTCTACTATGCTGCAACTCCTCACTCCCTAACTATAAGCTTTATCAAAGATGATGGTTTTCAGTTTATTCTTAAATGTGGCGACGGTGTCAGCCCCCCGAACCCAAGTTGGGAGCTGGTTCCACAGGAGAGGAGCCTGGTAGCTGAAGGCTCTGGCTCCGATTCTACTTTTAGAGACTCTAGGAACCACAAGTAGCTCTGAGTTCTGGGAGCGCAGTGCTCTAGTGGGACAATAAGGTACTAAAAGCTCTTCTATGTATGATGGTGCTTGACCATTTAGTGCTTTGTAGGTCAGGAGAAGGATTTTAAATTCAATCCTGGATTTTACAGGAAGCCAATGCAGAGAAGCTAATACAGGAGAAATGTGATCTCTTTTGTTAGTTCTTGTCAGAACACGTGCTGCAGCATTCTGGATCAGCTGGAGGGTCTTGAGGGACTTATTTGAGCAGCCTGATAGTAAAGAATTACAGTAGTCCAGCCGGGAAGTTACGAATGCATGGACTAGTTTTTCAGCATCGTTTTGAGACAGGATGTTCCTGATTTTGGCAATGTTACGAAGATGGAAAAAGGCTGTTCTTGAGGTTTGTTTTAAGTGGGCGTTAAAGGATAGATCCTGGTCAAAAATGACTCCTAGATTTCTGACAGTAGTGCTGGAGGCCAGGGCAATACCATCTAGGGTAGCTATATATTTAGATAATGAAGTTCGGTGGTGCTTGGGTCCCAGCACAATAACTTCCGTTTTGTTTGAGTTCAACATCAGAAAATTGTGGGTCATCCAGGATTTTATATCTTTAATGCACGCTTGAAGTTTAGCTAACTGACCGCTTTCGTCTGGCTTGATTGACAGATATAATTGGGTGTCGTCTGCGTAACAGTGAAAGTTAATTGAGTGTTTCCTAATAATATTGCCTAGAGGAAGCATATATAAAGAGAATAGAATTGGTCCAAGCACTGAGCCTTGAGGAACGCCATGGCTAACTTTAGCGTATTTGGATGGTTTATCGTTAATATTAACAAATTGGGATCGCTCAGAAAAATAGGACTTAAACCAGCTTAGTGCGATTCCTTTAATGCCAACTAAATGTTCCAGTCTCTGTAAGAGGATGGTATGGTCAATAGTGTCGAATGCAGCACTAAGATCTAATAAGACAAGTACGGAGACAAGTCCTTTGTCAGCAGCAGTTAGAAGGTCGTTAGTGATTTTCACCAGTGCCGTCTCTGTGCTATGATGCATTCTAAATCCTGACTGAAAGTCTTCAAATAGACTATTTCTATGCAGAAAGTCACACAATTGATTAGCGACTACCTTCTCAAGGATTTTGGAGAGAAACGGGAGGTTAGATATAGGTCTATAGTTGGCTAAGACCTCAGGGTCGAGGGTGGGTTTTTTCAGAATAGGTTTTATCACAGCTACTTTAAAAGACTGCGGTACGTGACCCGTTAATAAGGACATATTGATCGTATCTAGTAATGTGGTGTTGACCACGGGTAGTGCTTCTTTAAGTAGCTTCGTTGGAATGGGGTCTAAGAGACAGGTAGTTGGCTTAGCTGAAGAGACCCTTAACATTAATTGTTGGAGGTCTAAAGGATAAAAGCCGTCTAAATAAGTATCAGGTCTTATCGTTCTCTCTAGCCCTCCTGCGCCCAATGGTGAGTCGTTGGAAGCTGTGGGCAGAAGGTGATGAATTTTTTCTCTAATTGTTATAATTTTATCATTAAAAAAGGTCATGAAGTCATCACTGCTCAGAGCTATAGGAATAGATGGCTCAATAGAGCTGTGACTATCTGTCAGCCTGGCTACAGTGCTGAAAAGAAACCTTGGGTTGTTCTTATTTTCTTCTATTAGTGTTGAGTAATAGTCTGATCTGGCATTTCTGAGGGCCCTCCTATAATTTTTTAGACTATCTTGCCAATCCACACGAGATTCTTCCAGTTTGGTGTAACGCCATTTACTTTCAAGTTTTCGTGAGATTTGTTTTAATTTGCGAGTTTGGGAGTTATACCAAGGTGCTAGTTTCCTTTGCTTCATCGTCTTCTTTTTGAGAGGAGCAACCGAGTCTAAAGTAGTCCGTAGGCAGGCCGTAGCAGCGTCTACAAAGTTATCAAGTTGGGAGGGACTAGAGTTAACATAACAGTCCTCTGTTATATTAAGGCATGACATTGAGTTAAGTGCTGTTGGAATAGCTTCCTTAAATTTAGCTATAGCACTGTCAGATAAGCATCTAGTGTAGAAACTTTTATTTAATTTCGTATAGTCTGGTAGTAGGAATTCGAAAGTTATTAAAAAATGGTCTGATAATAAAGGATTCTGCGGAAATACTATTAAATCGTCAATTTTGATGCCATATTCTAGCACAAGGTCGAGGGTGTGGTTAAAACAGTGCGTGGCCTTATGCACCCTCTGACTGAAACCAATAGAATCTAGCAGTGAATTGAAAGCAGTACTAAGGCTATTGCTCTCAATGTCCACATGGATATTAAAATCACCTACAATAAGTACTTTGTCTGATTGAAGGACTACGCATGATAAAAACTCTGAGAATTCAGATAAAAACTCAGAATATGGACCTGGTGCTCGGTAAACAACAACGAATATAATTGGCTGTACTGTTTTCCATGTTGGGTGTTGAAGATTAAGAACAAGGCTTTCAAACGAGTTATAATTTAGTTTAGGTTTAGGATTAATTAACAGGCTCGAGTCAAATATGGCTGCAACTCCCCCTCCTCGGCCTGAGCCTCGTGGAATTTGGGTATTATTATGACTGGGAGGAGTGGCTTCGTTTAAACTAACATATTCGTCATGGCCCAGCCAGGTTTCGGTGAGGCAGAATAAATCAATGTGGTTATCTGATATCAATTCGTTTACCAATAATGCTTTCGATGACAGAGATCTAATATTTAATAGTCCACATTTGATTTTCCTATTCTGTTCTATCGTTGCAGTGGTTGTTTTAATTCCAATTAGGTTGTTTAGTATAGCACCTCTTTTGTTAGCGTTTGGTTTAAACGGTCTCAGTCGGGGGACAGACACGGTGGTTATGGGATTATGAATGGGTGATTGCTCTGAAGGGAGCACAGAGGGGCGTGTAGCGCTGTATCTCTGATTATTGACTTTGGGAGAGTGTGTCTGGTCAGTGTGCTTGTGGGAGTGTTTACGGGATGTAAACAGTCAATCAGAGGTCTGGGTATGCAGGGCGTGGTGCAAATTTCCACGTAGCATCTGGCTTCCGCGTGTATTGGGATGAATCCCATCCCTGCTGAACAGGGAGCCACGTTCCCAAAACAGATTGAAGTTGTCAATAAAACCTATCCTGTGAATGCTGCATGTGAGCTGGAGCCAGGTGTTAAGGGAGAGTAGTCTGCTAAAGAGGCCTGATCCGCGACCTAGAGATGGAAGTGGGCCCGAAATAAAAAAAAATAAAAAAAAAATGTATGGTGTAAATAACCATAATTTTGGATGTTGCCCACTTGCTTTGATAAACTTCCTACTTCTGAAGGCTTAAATTAGCTTTGTCTGAACTTTGAAATGCATTTTTGCACAGAGCGAGGACTGTATATTTTGTCTCCTTTCTCTGATATTGGAATTGCATTAGGGAGGGATCTCTTCACAGCCAGTATGGAGAGGAGGAATGATTACAGCAATGAATAACTCTTTCAATCTACATATGAAGATGTGAGTATTGTTTTTAACATATACTTTAAGGTCTCAGTATGCTTAAAACAAACTAGCCTATAAGAACAGCATGTGGTCTGATTACATCTAAAGACAAAAGCCTGTGGGGGATGACTGCGCTTGAATAGAGAGAAGCGAGACACGATGGTTTTATTCAATGCAGTTTCAGACGATCAGACAAGCACTTTGAAGCATACTGAGGCTCTAACTCCGCTGTGTTTGCAACCGGATGGGCCATGAACTGAACTGATTGTGGTGAATCCTCACATGAAAACGTCATAACTTGTCTATGTCCGCGCAGCATATGTTACATAGTCAGACTGTAGATTTCATAGAGACTGTCTGTTTATCTTAAGTATATACTGCCCAGGGTGTGTAAAGGTGACTCTTATCAACCTTATAAAATGCTGAAGTTTGGCTTAGTTTTGTGTGTGTGTGTGTGTGTGTGTGTGTGTGTGTGTGTGTGTGTGTGTGTGTGTGTGTGTGTGTGTGTGTATGTGTGTGTTAGAGCTGAAAGATATGAGGATATGCAATAACTTTCTTGCCATAAACAAATATGAAAGTGTACTCAGTTCTGTATTTCTGTTGCTTTCAGTATTCTGCTAAAATACAACAAATTGCTTGGTTAATTTAAAAAAAAAAATGAAAGGAAATAATTTTCAACACTCTTTTGTGGAACAAATTGAACATTGAACTGAACACAAAAGGCATCATTAAAAACGAATGACAGTTACATTTTAAAGTGCAGTTTTCTACTGATATTTTCTTTCAACTAACACAAAAAATCGGAGTGTCTCAGCCTTTTGCGATGTGATTATTGCGCCAGTTGATATCCTAAGTGCAGCCCTAGTGTGTGTGCAATAGTTTGTAGGCTTCTTGAAGAGTGACAGTATACTTGTGACAGTACGAGGATATTAACATGCTGAGACCAAGCCTGAAAATTGCACTTGTTCATGACTCTTGTTTTTAAATGGATTACATAAAAACATGTATATGAGCAGAGGTGGACACGGCTCTAAAAACGGCAACATATTCCTCTCTGTGTCTGTCTCTCTCTCTCTCTCTCTCTCTCTCTCACGCACACACACACACACACACACACACACACACACACACACACACACACACACACACAACCACTGAGCGAGCGTGTTCCTCCTCGGTAATCTGATACAGTGGCAGTGTAATTAAATAGCAGAGGCCTGAGGGTATGAAGAGAGGGATGGAGGCTGGGAGGAGAAACGAGGGAAGGAGGAAAAGACAGATAGAGTGCAGAGTGACAGAGTGAGCGAGACAAGGAGGGGGTGAAAAATACCTCACACATGTCTGTGAAAGCTTGACACCAACAGATTGAGGAAAAGTGTGGAATTCATCTCTCCTCTCAGACACACACACACACACACACACACACACCAAATTGCATGATCAGGGGGGATCAGCCTGTCATATCTGGCATGTCCGTCAGACAGGTGGGAGCTTATACTGTAGACATTTGGTGTGCTGCTTTTGCCCACATCTTTTATTCAGAATGTTTTTTGGCCCCCTCTGCCACCCTTACCCTACCACCCACACCCTCCAATCAATATATTATTAGCAGTCATTATGCCCACATGCATATTTATAAAGAAAGAGTGGATAACAGAGAGGAAAGATTGGTGTAAAGAATGTGTGTGTGTGTGTGTGTGTGTGTGTGTGTGTGTGTGTGTGTGTGTGTGTGGCTGTTTTAGTGGGAGTTGGAGCAGTTTGCTCAGCAGTCAGCTGGCTTGTTATTAAGGAAAACATTTTCTCCTCTTTGTGTGTTCGTTTTCCGTGTACATGCACACTTGTAGGCGTGCCCCAGCCCAGGATAGAGTGGTATAAGGACGCGGTGCCTCTTTCCATACTGGCCAACCCTCGCTACAAGGTCTCTGCAGGGACCGGGCTGACGGTGCGCAGGGTGCAGCCAGGAGACGGAGGAATATTCCAGTGCTTCGCTCGCAACGCTGCTGGAGAAACTCAGGCACACACACAACTCCTTGTTTCTAGTGAGTTTGTCTGACACACTAACACAATAAAACACACGTTTACACAGATTCACTTATACAAACCTTCAGCAGCATTGCTTCTGCTCTCAAGTCTCTTGATGCCACTATCGTCTTTCCCCTAACTTTCTTTCACGTTTTAGAATTCAACTTTTTCTTCTTCTATTTTTTTGTCATTGTCATTTTCTTTGTATCAGCTCATATATGCTGTAACTGTTTGTGGGGCTGCAACTAAAGATGACTTTCATTACGATTAGTCTCCAGATTATTTTTTTCAATTAATCGGTAAATCATTTAGTCTCTAAAAGGTCGAGAAAATAGTAAAGCGTGTTGGCTGACTAAACAGGGAGTGGTGGCCTAGAGGTTAGAGAAGCGAGCTTGGGACTGGGCGGTTGCCAGTTCAATCCCCGGACCGACAGGATACAATCTGGGTGGGCAAAGTGAATGAGCAGCACTCATCCTTCCCTCATCACCACCACTGAGGTGCCCCTTGAGCAAGGTCCTTAACTCCAACAGCTCCAGTGGCGCTGCTCAGTGGCCAGCAGATCAGACTGTGGTTGTACTGGGCAGCTTCCAGGTATGAATCTGGAACTGTGTGAATGTGACAGGTTGTCGTTGCAAATGAGAAGTTGTTCTCAATTGACTTACCTGGATAAATAAAGGGTTAAAAAAAATGATTAATCATTTCAGCTATTTTTCTTGCCATCCCACTTTATCCACTTAATTTGGCCTTACCATACATGTAAACTAGTTAATGACCATTGCAAATGTTTACATTTCATTTAAAAATCAAATACCTACCGTGCTGCTTTGCCTTGCAGAGTCAGTTTGAGCTGGAAAATAGAACCACGCCTAATGTTTTTCTTCTGTGTTTTGGCAATGTGACAAGCCAACCACAGCCCCGTCTGACAACAGAAGACTATTTTGTTTTTGAAATTAAAGTGATAGTCAGAGTCAGTCAAACACTCTGCCTTGACTTGATAGTTTGCAGTACGTGTCATCTGCAGACATCACATGCATGTTCAGTTCAGTTATGTTTGTCTCAGTAGAGTTACGCTCTGTTCAGTGAGCGTTATAATTAAAAGTCCCCATGGAGCTTCCATACCACCACCTTCAACATTTATGCACGCACACATAGCACTAGGGAATGAATAAAGCCTACATTGATCAACACTGTCATTCTTTATTTTTTCATTCTTCTGTTTTCTCTTGCAATTAAAGGAACACCACCTACAGTAAATTAAGAATTACAATATGTTATTTCCATGGCCTAGAAAAGTTTAATTAATATTTATAAACATGAGCTTTACTATACTATATTCTCAAAGCCAGAAACCAGAGAAGTAAGTCTTAAACGTGTGATGTCAAGTGTAAAGTCTGGAGTTGCTCCGTAGACGATGAATGGGAGGTTGATTTTGTGGATCCACAGAATGTTTTTTTCTTTCTTTATACCCCAATGAGCTTTATGCTATTGTAGTGTTCTCAGTTCTGAAACAGAAAATGTTCCCATATACTAGAACATTCCCCTGGGTGCTCTCAGTGTCATCTATAACATCTTTCCTATATCATTGTCTATGGAGTTGTTCATGTTTACTAATATTTTTGGACTGAAGAGCATAGGAATAACATGTTACAACATAAATTGCTCCACTCTTTTCCCACCAATGTCCTCTCAGTAGCCATCTATCTGTCTTCGTTCCTCTCATACTTTCTCCCTGTGTTTCAGGCGTGGCCCCCACATTTACATTTCCTCAGTCTGACCAAACAGTAACTGATGGGACCACAGCCTTGTTTATGTGCCAGGCGAGCGGAGCTCCAAAACCTGCCATCACCTGGAGGAAAGGTAGCCAAACACACACTCTGCATTACACGCTAAGCACACACACGAAGACACAGACACGCTGACATAATTGTTTTTGGAATTAAAAATGTGCTTAATGACTTAATTAATTTTGTTCACCTCAAGGCTTTTTTTTTTTTTTTTTTTATTTTCTCTCTCCGTAGGATCACAGATCTTAGCTAGTGGCTCTGTCCAGGTTCCCAGATTCACACTGTTGCAGTCAGGTGGTTTGCAGATTCAGCCAATCAGCTTACAGGATACAGGAGAATACACATGCATCGCCTCCAACTCAGAGGGAACCATCAACGCCACCTCTATGCTCACCGTCTGGAGTAAGACATACACACTTTACACACAAACAAAAATACATTAAACTGCTCAATACACTTTTGCTAAACAGACTAAAACAAACATGGAACACTAATTTATCCGTAGCTGTCAAATCGCATTAGCTCAAGTTGGTGAACAGCAGTGTGATTGGTTATCGATGCAGTGGGCTGGTGTAATGGTGAAGTAATCATCTGATTGGCCGTCTTAGAGAAAGTATTGATTAGCTGGTAAACTTATCGATTAGCTGATTTTATATATAAATATATATTTCAGCAGCTTTAGATTAATTAATGTTGAATTTCGATTAGCACAGTCCTCTGTTGAGCACTATTATATCTATTGGAGGCCTGGTCACATCCAAAGTATACCAGGACTTAGTTACTGACATAACAGATGCTAGCTTTCACTTGGTCTCTTTTGGTTAAAAAACATGAGAAATGTGTAAAACATCCGAATCGAACCACCAATAACATGATAGACTAAACAGCTTTTCACATTATAAGTGTAGGTGTCAGAATGTTGGTTGTGAGTGAGAGAAGAAGCCTGCTTGTGTGCTGTTTAGCTTCAATAGTTTAGGACTAAATTGTTGACTAATTAATTTTGCATTATTCTGGAGCAGCATACATTTAAATGTACACAGTCTAATTAAGACTGTGTGTCATGTTAATAGAAGAGAATAATGTAACGTATGTAATGTATCCCACCTGTGTCACTGCACCTCCTCTTGTCTCTCTTCATTTTTCTCTGCTTTTTTTTTGTGCAGGTCGAACAGTCATTTCTGTGCCTCCAACAGACCAGCGCGTCATCAAAGGAACCACTGCTATTCTAGACTGTAATGCTACACATGACCCCAGAGTCAATATCAGGTACCTGATTGTCTCTTTGTGCGTTTACGTACATGCATACTTATTCTTCTCTGTTTTCCATGGCTTTCTGTGTGTCTGCAAATACATACAGTGTATAGAGTGTAGAGTAAATGTACTGTATGTATCCCTATTGCAGCTTTAAGTGGAATCGAGGTGGTTTGCCGCTCCGTCCCACCAGTGGGGGCCGTGTCTCCATGCGCCAAGGCTCCCTCACCATTGGCCAGACGTGGTCAGGTGACATTGGGGATTACACCTGCACCGTGACATCACAGGCTGGCAACGATTCTCGCTCCGCACGCCTGGAAGTAATGTGAGTTCAAAGAATCATGTGAAGCTGTTTTGACCAATTTAACCCTCATTTCTGATATTGTTATCTTCGGACAGATCATCCAGGCACGTTGTTTCCAGTCTTTGTGCTAAGCTAGGCTAACTTGCTGCTGGCTGTATCTTAACGCACATACATAGAAGTGCTATCAAACTTCTCATCTAAACCTTAAATAAAGCAATAGAGCTAATAAACATATTTCGGTTTATTTGTAAAGCACAGCAAGTTGTAAAGCACAATGCAGTGTTTTTCAGCTGTACATAGACATTTCATATTACTGAACATTATCTTCCTATTATCGTCTTAAAATTGTCTGAGTTTACATTTTCACAGTTTATTTAAATTTATTTTAATTTTAATTTATATTTTATTTACATACAGTACGTATATTGTGAAATACAGAACAGCCTTTGATCCAACAAATAGGAATTGTTTACTTCTTCCTGATTAGTCACAATAATGACTTTTTGGAAAAAACAAAAAGCCAAATAGCTAGCGGTCTGTCTGATTCAAATTGCAGATATATTTGACAGGGAGGAGGCCTCTGGATTAAGCATTAAAGAAAAAGCTATTGACTATGCAGAACATAATTCAGGACAATTGCTTGTTTTCAATAATACCCATGTCCTATTCGTGGTCAGATAAACCAAATACAGTACATGTCTAGATCATTAAAACTGAGGTGAGAGAATGTGGCTTGTCCTTGTGAGTAATTGTTAGACAGTAGTAATAGTGTAATGTCATAACTGCCATCAGGTACCCTGTACATGCGGTACACCACCTGCTCAGTGAAACCGCAGCCGTATTAGTCTTTGAGTGTAAAATGTGTACGTACAGTGTGTTTGTGTGCATGCATGCGTGCATGTGGTTTGGGTGAACACATTCCAAACATGTCACACTGTGTGTTTGGTATGAGCAGGCATTCTCGACGCTCAGATTAACAGAAGCCACACACATATTTTAAGTGTATTCCACGTTCCGACCCACACAGACTCATTACAGCCACTGTGAGGGAACACTATCAGGTAGTGGCCTTTATATATTAATAGGTACTTGTATAATATATTTATAAAAGGCACTTATGATATATTAATACAATTGCAGGGTAGGAGAGAGATAGAACATAGGTCCACATCCTTCTGAATTATACAGCGACGAGAGGTTACACATGTCAAACTCAAAGAGAGGAAATGAGTCTCTGTTTATTGCTGTGCAAAAACAAATGGGGATTGAAGGGATTTCTGTGTGTGTGTGTGTGTGTGTGTGTGTGTGTGTGTGTGTGTGTGTGTGTGTGGGCGCGCGTGTGTGTGTGTGTGTGTGTGTGTGGGCGCGTGTGTGTGTGGGCGTGTGTGTGTGTGTGTGTGTGTGGGCGCGTGCATCTATGTGTGTGACTGACATTCTCGTTAGCTCAGTATCAATGGGTCAGGGAGGTTAACAGACGCTGGCGGCTGAGGAGACAGACTAATTACCAGCAGGTTATTGGTTCAACTCCCGCAAGACCCATCCATGTGTTCGTGAGTGTGTGTGTGTGTGTGTGTGTGTGTGTGTGTGTGTGTGTGTGTGTGTGTGAAGGTACAGTAGTTGCTCTAACATTCTCTAAGCTCATCCATTAATTAATATGATCATGTCAGCTCAGAAAAGAAAACATCATTCTCATTTCCCCTTGCTCCTCCTCCACCACGTTCACTGCCGTCCTTGCTTCTTCTTGGTGGAGTGCGACCCTCCCTCCCCCTCTAACATCTCTCTTCGTTTCACTCTCTCTTTCTCTCTGTCATCCTTATTTTCTGACTTCATACTCACTCTGAATATTAAAACATAAAACCACACACAGCTTAAACTGAAATGTGTTTTAACTCTGTATCATCTGATTAAATTAAGGAGATTTAAAAGTCACACATCCATGACTGTTTAGAAAATGAATGTGCTTATGAATATGAAATGCAGTTTAGGCACAAGGGGACATGTCTTTTATTATGCTTTCAGTGTATATATATATATATATATATATATATATGTGTGTGTGTGTGTGTGTGTGTGTGTGTGTGTGTGTGTGTGTTTATTTTCTTTTTTGTGATCTGTTAATATTTTCACTCCTGTTATCTCTGCTAGCACCTGTAGTCTTCAGCATAGAGCGACACTGAGATTGGCTTTCCATTCCTTCTCCTCTTTTAAGCCAACTGTTTTTGAAAGAGAGTTATGATACACTAAAATGTGTATAATCAAATGTCTGGACACTCTTTATTGCTTTCATGAATATATCTTTTGTGCTTTCTTTGTTATTAACACGGCGGGGATGCACAAATATCCACGGGGGATGGCCAGATGTCTGGAGAATTTATTTTTAATAGATGTGGTGAGATATATTTGCTGTGGTGCAGATCACGTACAGAATAAAATATCACAATAAAGATTTCACCCACTGGAACTAATCCTAGACCAGACCCAAGGATCAACCTGGGTGTCAGAGCCAACATTATTTCACCACACATTTCAAAACAAAACACAGGTAACAAATATCAGACTAATAAAAAGTCTTGGTACTCTGTCACTGGTTCATCTATGAAACACTCACACTTGTACACACTTGTATCTAGGGAAATATGCTTATTTACTTTCCTGCCAAAAGTTAAATAAGGACATTGACATTGTACATATTTACTGTACAGACATGATACCACTCATGTCTGGGCAGTGGGCAGTAGTATGTACAGTAGCTACCACCTAAGATTGGAAACAAGGGGAAACAGGGAAGCCTGGCTCTGTCTGAAGGTAAAAAATAAAAGCTCAGAAACTAACGCTATATATTTAATTTGTTTGGTTTTCAGTGAGCTGCCACACTCTCCTCGCTCCCTGACGGCCCGTCTCAATGACTCTGACTCCCGCTCCGTCCTCCTGTCCTGGCTACGTCCCTTTGATGGGAACTCCCCACTTCTGCACTACCTGCTGGAGCTCTCTGAGAACAGTATGTGTGTGTGTGTGCATGTGCGTGTGCATGTGCGTGCATACTTTATAGTCCCTGGGCGACAAACAGCTGTTCACTTGCTGTCTACCAGGCACTGACACGCACTCATTTACAAGAGGCAGACATATGGTAAATGCCGTTGCTGTGTAAATGTACATCCAGGTTCCCTATAAATAAACTCTTACTTTCCTCTCACCCTTACCCTCTCTCACTCTCTGTCTTTGTCTTTCACCCTCTCTCTACCACAGATGTTTTAACAGAAGGCCGACTCTCTGTCAAATGAGAAAACGAGTGAGAGAGGAGAGGGGGATTGAGTAATAGAATGACAGGAGAAACAGAGTGGAGGGTGATGGCTGTAGAAGCGCTGTAGAAGAGCTGTTGCTCCTTTTGCAGGCTAATGGGATGGGTTGGTGAACGCTACATGCGGAGCCAAGCACTTGGCACGTGACTGTAGGAGCTGGACTGAAGGACAAATGTTAATGTAGTTTGGCATTTTAAGTAATCTTCATTCTGATGACTTTTAGGGCAACAGAAGGAATGTGACTTCAAGTTTCCTGCTGTCACCATTTTTCAACAGCTGCTCTGTAACAAAAATATAGTATAATAATAGTCTGGTCGATTTCAGTAAAGACTGAATCCAGACAGTCGGGAATGGACGAGAGTTTTGTGCACACTGATTACCAGCTGTGTGTGTGTTTGTGTGTGTGTGTGTGCGTGTGTGTGTGTGTGTGTGTGTGTGTGTGTGTGTGTGTGTGTGTGTGTGTGTATTTTAGAGAGAATGGGCCATCAAAAATACAATGTAATTTGTTGTCAGACTATGGCTGTAATACACTCGCTGGGCTGGCTTTAAATTGCACTCACGCTATCCTTCTCACTTAGTCAGCTACGCATGTGGCTGGCACGGTGATAATAGTGAATCTGTCTGTGTTATCTTCACGAGAAAGACTGAGAGATTAGCTGGCAACGAGCTGGCAACAATATACAAAAGCATCTGTGTTACTTTATTAATCACTCTCTTCCCTCCAAACTTCAGTTCTTATTGTGTCCTGTGATACTTTTTTTCCCCTTTATAATTCTCTCTCTTACCCCCCCCTTCCTTTCTACCTTCCCTCTTTGCTTCTTTTATCTACTCCTCCCTTCCTTTTCTTTTGATTTATGGGTCCTGAGTGTCCCCATGTCTGTGTTTGTCCTGCCTCAGCCAGATATTATCAGCCTCTAATCTTGGTGTCCTCTGTCTAGATTCACCGTGGAAGGTCTACCTATCAGAGGTCGATCCTGTGGTGACTGAGGTATCAGTGGGCGGGCTCACACCTGCCAGGACCTATCAGTTCAGGCTCTGTGCTGTCAATCAAGTGGGCAGGGGTCAATACAGCGCTGAGACACAGAGGTAAGACACATTCACACATCTTGGACACACTCTCCCCACTACAAGCTTTATTAAACACACATTTTTCACAATACTTCTTGTAAAGCCACACTACCATTTCACTAATGGTTTCCAAAAAAGCATGAAACCTTTTTTTTTGAATGTAGAACATGCTGTGATGTGTGAGAAATAGAGATTTTTTTTTTACCCGGTTCCACCTCTGTGTAATAGACTTGGTCACACTGCCTTACACAAACTGGGAATGAATAAACTGGAATCTTTCTACAGTCACAAGGCATGGTGTTTACACACTCTAATTTGTGTATCTAAGGGTGTGTGTTTGTGTGATAGTGTGTATGTCACCATGAGCACGCATAGGGCCATGGGATTCAGAGTGTGGATGCAATCAGGATGGATTCCAACAAGGTGAAGACATGCAAAACGTCCTATTTTGTTTAGAATCCATTTCCTTTCCAATGAGGAATTCATTCATCACATCCTTGCTGTGGATGTCTATGTGACGAGTGTGTGTGTATGTGTGTGTATTTCCCTGCCAGTCTCCTTCCGTTGCACGTAGTGAACTAAACAGCAAAAACGATGAAATTAACTGTTCTGCATGTCTATGTGTGTAAAAAGGAGAGTGTGATTTGGCCTGAAAAGTAAATAGATTGCTATGCAGATGTTTTGTGTGTGTGTGTGTGTGTGTGTGTGTGTGTGTGTGTGTGTGTGTGTGTGTGTGTGTGTGTGTGTGTGTGTGTATGTTTATATGTTTGTATGTTTATCCCAACAGAAAACACTAATGGGGGTAATTATGATGCCTAGCATTGATGGAACTGGATAGAGTGAACTAGGTTTGGAGGAGGTGTGGCAGCCCTGCTAACAATTTTGCCCCTGAATACGCACATACACCAAATCTCTGACACTCACAAACAATACAGCAGATGTGGCCCTGTATTATAAAGTAGACACACACAAACATGTTTTTTTTCTGGCTGAAGAGAGTGACCACAGGCAGAAGCTAGTTGTGGTTCTGCCAAATAAACTCTCAATAACAACAGCACCTGTGAACGCTGCCATCACACATTCACACACCTCAGATTACCATCTCCATTCAGTTTCCCTCTGTTCAGCTTGTACTTCCTCTATTTTTTTTCTTCTCCTGAATCTTTCTATCTTCTCCTTTTATTCAAAATCCTTCTCGCTTATCCCCTTCAGCTTATTGTCTGTCATTACTCTTCTCCTTCCTGTTCATCTATTCTTCTTCTCCTGCATGTAGCAGTGTATTGTTTGTGTCCAATCCAGTCCACAGTCCAAAGTTGGTTGTTAGAGGCTCTGGAGAATAGAGTGCATTGATCCTCACTAAATAAAAGACTGGCAGACAGACAAGTCATCACTTGTCAGTGTATCAGAGCAGATGGATATGTCTCCTCTTCAGTGTTTGTCTCATACGTAACCACACACACTTTGCTTTTCATCTGCTGGATGTTTACCTAGATAAGACACGCACATTAGTCTTGGTCTTGGGTGCAGCTGTGGCTATGGACCTGCTACACCCTGCTACGCTCTGCGATTCCCTGCAATGCCCGGCTACGTCCTGCTGCGTCCACCGCGTCCACCCATGCTCTGCTGTGCCACGCTACATCCTGTACCGTCATAACCCCAACCGTCAGACACCGCCCACCAAGAGTCTGGGTCTGCCGAGGTTTCTTCCTAAAAGGGAGTTTTTCCTCGCCACTGTCGCAATAGCCACTGCTAATGCTTGCTCTTGGGGGAACTATTGGAATTGTTGGGGCTTTATAGAGTGTGGTCTAGACCTACTCTATCTGTAAAGTGTCTCGAGATAACTCTTGTTATGATTTGATACTATAAATAAAATTGAATTGAATTGAATTGAATTGAATTGAATTAGCAGGTGCAGATGCCAAGGCGCGTGCTTCACTTGACACACAGGGAGAGTGAGGCAGGGGAAAATGTCCTGCAGAAGCTTAGAGCTCCAAATGAGAAGGATGACAAAATGCAGTAATGTCGGCAGCGTGACAGAACGGGATAGAGAGTGAAGAAAAAGCTTGTAATATTGATGACGAAAAGCCCTTATTAAAGTTTGAACTTCCAGCTGCTTCTGCACTCTCCCATTTTGTTCTTGTCCTGATTAGGATCTTTATCATAACAGCATTCATTCATACATTCTTTTTCTTTTTCTCTCTTCTCTCCACCATTACCGTGCCTCACTTCCTTCTATTAGAAAAGAGTGCACAGGGGTGCTGTGGCGCTCGGAAAAAGTCTCCTGGGAGATGGACAACCATTAAGAAAATATGAATGAATGTGATCAAAGCGGAAAAACATTAGCTTTTAATGCAGAAAGTCTCTTGGAGAAACTAATTATACCATCTGGAGTGTCACACACAGTTGTTCATGCGTGACCTACACTCACACCATTACCATCTTTAAAGAGGAAAGACAGATTATGCATTAATGCCTTGAACTCCGGGCATCATCAGAAGTTTAAAGCATCTGTTTCAATTTTCTTTGCCTTTGCTCTTATTTTTATTGCAGCTGTTCAGTCAGAATCAGAACGGATCAGACTTTAACACTGGATGTGTGATAAACTACTCTCTCACTTTTTCTCTCGGTGACGCACACACTAATAGCCACTCGATGTAAAAACGTAATGCTGTAGCAGCTTTGTGAGATTTAAAGATTTTCAGGAGATTTGTCTTGTGCTTACCAACGTGTCAGTCTTGAATTATATATCTGTGTTTAACTGTAGCCGCATCTATGTTGAAGGTGCCTATAGCATAGTGAGTGATTTATTTGCTTTTAACTATAGAGCGGAAACATCAAGACGATTACAGCAGGATGCTTGTACTGGTGAAAGCTCGGCCAGATGAGGAAGAGCTGGTCCATTAAAATGGCCGCAATTACAGACATTTCTTCAGCTTGCTCTTTTCGTCGCACTCCTCACACAGAAAATGTAGCTCGAAATACAATTAAGGCTCAGTCATTTCATCTTAATCTTGCGATAAACCAGAGTCAAACTAACACAAGAATGAGACAAATCTGATCATGTCTAATGTGCACTTCTACAATTCCTTTTGCTTTTCGTAATGAATTAGACGTTGGAGGTCAATATGATACATTCACAAAACAAAAAACTGATTTTTTTTTTTTTTTTTTTTTTTTTTTACCTTGCCGTAGATGGAAATGTAACTAACATATGAGGTGGTTGGATTACACAATGAGAAGACAAACTAGGATGGAGACGAATAGATTTCTGTAGCAGCTCTTCACTGTTCTCCAACCTTCGTTAGCTGCCTCCCCACTTGTAACTAAACTAACCAATCAGAAGCTAGGAGGACTTAGATTGCAAAGGTGTCTTCTACCTTGAACCCCACTCATGTGTCAATGCAAGGACATTTAACAAAAAATTAATACAGGTTTAATAAAAAAAGGATTTTATAAAAACTACTACATGTTATAATAGTGGTCTTAGGTTTTTTTCACCATTCATTGAAGTTATTTAATTAACCTACAAAATAGCAGGGTCAGCCTTTATTTTAATTCCACTGAATAGACCAGCATCCGTCCAAGTGATCTAAGTATCATGATCATGGTAAAAGAAGGTATGGATCAATTAACAGCAATGCTAGCTCAAGGTGCTATTTTATACATTCATGATGTGTTTCTGGTTCAAAGTTTATTGTTATTCAAAGTTTATATATATATATATATATGGTATATATATATATATATATATATATATATATATATATATACCATTTTTTTTTTTTTTTTTTTTAAGATTATTTGTTGGGCTATTCTGCCTTTATTTGATAGGACAGCTAGGTGAGAAAGGGGAGAGAGAGGGGGGAAAGACATGCAGGAAATCGTCACAGGTCGGATTCGAACCCTGGACATCTGCGTCGAGGTATAAACCTCTCAGTATATGTGCGCCTGCTCTACCCACTGAGCCAACCAGGCCACCAAAGTTTATATTTTTAAAGAAAAAACTAAATTATTGTTATACGTCAGACCTTGAGAACTCAACCAGGCAGGCTTTTAACATCAAACATCCTTAGCCAAAGTAATTTTACCTAAACACACCCGAAGTCCAGATCCAAAACTTAATCTAGTAGGTGCTAAATGAGAATGTCAGCATGCTAACATGCGGATGATCAACAGGTATAATTTGTAGCATGTTCACTATCGTAGTTTTGCGTGTAAGCATTTCATGATATAACATTTGCTAATTAGTACTAAACAGAAGGTACAGCTGAGGCTGATGGGAATGCCATTCGTTATGCAGGTCATCAATTTAGTCATAAACTAGAACTAAAAGTAAAGTATTGGACCAATTAAAATTCTGATCTGATGATCGCATTAGAGAAAAATTTAAGGGAGCATCAAAGTTGTTAGAGTTCAACCTGAGGGCAACATGAATGTTTGTAATTTCACGGTAATCCATCTAATCGTTGTTGAGACATTTCACTCATAACCACAAATGTCAATCTCCTGGTGGCACTAGAGAAAAAGTCAGGTGATCACCAAAGTCAATAGGATTCAGTCTGAGGGGAACATGAATGTCTGTACAAAATGTCATGGTAATCCATCCAATAGTTCTTGAGATGTTTTTTTTTTAAAAACAACAAAATGGTTGTTAATATGGTTTGTGGTGGCAACGTTCCTGCACTGACACTTTCCAAGGAACACGTCCATGTTAAGCTTATACTAGAAAACCTGGGAAACAGCTTCTGCAAGAATATTGTTGTTTATTTTCAGCAACACTTGAGGGTAATCAGCTGTGACTGGCTGTTAGCTCCATTGATTACTTATTGTTTGTGAAAGCTCTAATAGGCCTTAAATTAGACAAACCGATACACTGATGGACTTGCTTTGGACTTGGATGCTTTGATGCAGGTTCGGTGTCTCCCCCGCCCCAAAAGCATAATAAAAGACATGTCCCCTTGTGCCTAAACTGCATTTCATATTCATAAGCACATTCATTTTCTAAACAGTCATGGATGTGTGACTTTTAAATCTCCTTAATTTAATCAGATGATACAGAGTTAAAACACATGTCAGTTTAAGCTGTGTGTGGTTTTATGTTTTAATATTCAGAGTGAGTATGAAGTCAGAAAATAAGGATGACAGAGAGAAAGAGAGAGTGAAACGAAGAGAGATGTTAGAGGGGGAGGGAGGGTCGCACTCCACCAAGAAGAAGCAAGGACGGCAGTGAACGTGGTGGAGGAGGAGCAAGGGGAAATGAGAATGATGTTTTCTTTTCTGAGCTGACATGATCATATTAATTAATGGATGAGCTTAGAGAATGTTAGAGCAACTACTGTACCTTCACACAGCCCCCCCCCCCCCACACACACACACACACACACACACACACACATTTAATCACAGACAGGAGCAGGTAAAGCTGTGATTAGTATTTGCTGTGTGTGTGTTAAAGGTGTGACAGTAAAGCAACGTCAGGAGAGGATGTACAGTAAATATGGTACCTTAAACTGCCTTGATAGCAGATTACACATTACAGTCAGCCACTATTGTCAAAAACAACTGTTTGATTCAATGTCTTGTCTTTTTATTTTATATTTTTACAAACGTTTTATTCAAAATCTGCGTTTTTTTATGTTCTGCACAGAAAACTACAATAATAACAGCGCATCTAGTGTCACATTTGATCTGTTTTGGAGCATTGTTGCTGGCATGCATTGAAAAGTATAAATGCCCAATAACTACAAATCTATTTTTTTATTTAATGTGAGAAACATAAAGCACATATACAGTAGCAAATGTATGTGGCTGGTTTTGATCAATTGTGAGAATATGCACAAAGTTTCTCTTTCCCGCGACTGAATCTCTTTCGTCTGTCAGCCTCCTCCATTTGTGCAGCTTTTAGCCTCAGGCCAAACAGCACAACATTTAAAGCAGACAAGGCTTGTGTCAAACAAGAAGAAAATAAGCTCATCTATTCAACTGGTTCTACCCAATCATGTCACATCTGGTTTTCCTCTCTTCCTTTTTATTCATGTTGCCCTCTGCACATTTCTCTCTATTTTCTGCTTCGACTGGATTTAAATTTTACTATCCTGTGTCCTAAATAGAGGCAGATTTAATATCCCGGTAACACCATTAAATTTGAGAGTTGGTGTGTATATGGATTTAGTGAGAAAGCCAGTGGGCATTAAACTGTGGAGAATGACACAGATAGAACTTTTACTAATTCCCCCAGCATAGGAACTCACAAAATACATGCCCCACACACACACTTTCCCTCACACACTAGAAAACCTGTAAATCTCCTGTAGGAAATGTCCTCTTTTCCTTAACAACAAGGGACAGAGAAAGTGTGTCACACAGCGTTCAGACAAAGTTACGGGCTGTGCTTGATTTGTTTGGTTGCAGTACGTGTATGGCTGTTCTTATGAATGTACAGTATGTATGTGTTTTGGGTGGATATGAAGTGGTGTATGAATAGGTCGGTTGGGGTTTGTATATTTAATCTCTGGTGTGAAGTTGATGTCCTCATACTGAACCCACTGTATGAAATATTTACCCGTAAATGGTTGGGAAGGAATTAAGGCAATTCTCAAGGAGTTTCTGCTATCGAGTACAAGTGTGTCACTGTGCATTTGTGTGTATTTTACTTGCAGTCAAACAGTGAATGACCGCATCTGTTCAGTACTGTATGGGTGTGTGTTTGTGTAGCGTGAGTTTATGTCTGTGCATTAATGTGCATCATCAATTTCAGTCAAAAGCAGTGGCATAGTTGAGGATTATATATACCCCATTTCCAGGCGGCTACACTAATGCCCATCTCATTCACACACAGGCCGATTAGCCTATGTGTGTGTATGAGTGTGTAAATGTGTATGCCTGCAGCACCTGGTGCTGCCTGACAGTGCCTAACCTAATGGAAGTAAAGCACAGCTGTAAAACCACTGGCCTGTGCCATATATCCGCCTGCGCAAGTCTCTAGCTAACAGCTTTCACACCCTACCATTCACACAAACACACACATATAGATGTACACATTTATAGGCACATACAGAGTCAGACACACAAATACAGACAGCCATACCACAGCTAATGGCTCAATAGCTCATAGAGAATCATTCAGGGGACATCGGGCACATAGGGGAAGTGAGGGGGGGTTGGAGAGATGTAACTCTCCAGACATAATCCATGGAAGGGAAAAGACCATTGGATGTAGCAGTCTGTCTTAAGCTGGGAGAAATTTGTTTGCTTTGTGTGTGTGTGTGTGTGTGTGTGTGTGTGTGTGTGTGTGTGTGTGTGTGTGTGTGTGTGTGTGTGAACACATATGGCTCTGATTACGTTAGCTGAGCTGCTTACAGTAAAGCCAGAGGCTGACCAGCTCAGCCTGGGTGCTTTACCATCCATGAGAGGGCTGGGAGCTTTAATCACGGGTGGGGCATGGAGGGGAGGGGAGAGTGTGTGTGTGTGTGTGTGTGTGTGTGTGTGGGAAAGATGAGTAAAAGGTAGAAGGATGAAATAATTGAGGCCAAAGGACATGATGGACAAAAGGTGAAAGTTTGCAGATGGGAGAGTAAAAAATGGAGAAGGGGGTCAAAGTGACTAATGGAAAGATGGGAAAAAAGGTTTGGAGAGACAGAAGAGAGTTGAAGAGGGCAGAGAGAGCGAGGGATCATACTATCTGTCAAGAAATAAAAAGAGAAGCTCTTTGCTCATTCTCAACTAATAGTGACTATCTATTGCTGTCATACTGTATACTGTAAATGGTCTACTGGGGATATTTTGGTAGGGTTGGGGTTAAAAAAAGAAAATGCCCAGACAAAGATTGTGACATTGTGTAAATGTGACATTAGTAGAAACACCTGAAGTTAAAAGGAGAGATTTAACAGCAATCTGCATATACAGACAGTATATACCTGTTTACACAGTCAATTTATACCGAGTTCATGAACACTTTTATATTTGTTGTTTTAAACACCCAGTGTCAGCTCGTTCATTCCCAGGAGAAATCCTCTGGCGCACTGGAAGTGATGCGTTAAACGTCTCCATCAGCAGCAGCGGTGGTTTGTTTGAAATAAATGAACAATATAGCCAGAGATGAAAAAGCAAATGTATTAAATGAATCTGCAAGATACACATGGAGAACTAGGGATGAGAGAGATGAGCACAGAATTCAATAAGAATTCATCAGAGCTGCTTAAACTGTAAGATGGTTCTCTATAATAAGTTGCAGCTCTGTCCCGTGTATCTCCAGTGACAATCACGATAATGTGTTTGTAGACGGTCTCACCCCCAGACTAGAAAAGATGAAGATACTTGGGAAAGAACTGCCGTAAAATTCATTTTTAGCCTGCTCACCTAATAGTCCAGTGCAAACTGTTGACATATGTGATATGTTGGACACTAGATGAAAAGCACAAATGATCTGCATATCTTATCTTTAGCAATACTGATATTCTCATTAGAAGATGCCTAAACATTTGTCGCTCTTGCTCTCTCTGTCTCTCCTTCTTTGTGTGTGTGTGTGTGTGTGTGTGTGTGTGTGTGTGTGTGTGTGTGTGTGTGTCAGATTGATGCTGAGGGAGGAGGCACCCAGCGCTCCTCCAAAGAACATTGTGGCCAGTGGGCGGACAAACCAGTCCATCATGGTCCAGTGGCAGCCTCCGCCAGAACCCCAGCTCAACGGAGTCCTCCGAGGATACGTACTCAGGTATATACACACACACACAGAAAGATACACACAGTATTATGTATGTTATTATACTGCTGTTAAAAAGCCTTCACTCTGAGTCTTTCAGGACTTTGACAAAACAAGCAATTCCACATGGTCAGCTTGGAATTTGGAATATTGTGACAGACATTTTTTTTATTATTATCTGACATTTTTACAATTTAACATCTGTACAAAAAAAATAATTGATTACTGATTACTCAATACTGCAAAGAATTCATAGTTGCAGCCCTAGGACAGAAAAAAACTATCAAAATGTATATTGTAGTCCCCCTCTTTATCAGTACATAACTACTCACACATTCACACACAGACACAAGTGCTCTTTACAGTTCTGGCTGCCCTTGGTCCAGTGTCCTTCACTTTGATGTCTATGTAAAGTGTGACACACTGAGAGTGTAATCAAACTGTCATCAGCTCCCTCACATGAAATTTGCATATAGTTGCAGTAGAAGTTATCAGGTCTTTATCCTCGTTCCGTGGGTTATCTCTCTCCTCTTCAGAAATCAGTTGAAAATAGAAACGCACATACATCTCCACTGTCATCATTTCAGCTCGATAGGACAGAGCGTCTACCTCCTCCTGCCCTCCCCTTTGGATTCTCATTTCTCCTCGTTGTATCAGCTGGCACATCCTCACTCTCTTTCTCCCACTTTTCACTCCCCCCTTCCGCTCCTCCCCCAGTGTAAGTGTCATTGTCATTGTGTCAGGTGGAGAGAGAGGAGAAAGGGGTTATCTCCTTCCTACTACAGAGATCCCCTGTCAGCCTCCGGCACCTCCTCCCTTTGTGTGTGTGTGTGTGTGTGTGTGTGTGTGTGTGTGTGTGTGTGTGTGTGTGTTTACAGCATGCATGTGTGACAGAGTGCTGACTCAGTCAGTGAAACATTGGAATATCCTGTTACACCGAATAGGCGCCATATTAAAACGCTGACATGTGGATTATTACTCCATTCAGCTCCATCAGATATGTACAATACCTAAGTGGTATTACACCTCCCTTTCTAGTCGGGTCATATATCCTTTTAAGTGGACATTTATATCACATGTAGTAAAGCGAAGGCCTTGAAGGTGCACTATTCAGAGATGTCTACCAGGCATTAAAGGTTTTTATTCTTTAGCGATTTTGACATGATTCAAGCGACTTATCAACAATAGAAATCCTTTAGAATATAGTTTATCTGACTGTCCAATGTCCAACATAAATGATACTGTGTTAAAGTTAATTTTTTTTTGTTTTTGTTTGTTGTTGTGTAATTATTTAATATGGATTCAAGCATTTACAGTATGCACACTCGTATGCTTTTATATTATTATATTAAGCGATGTGCAACGTATTTCCAGGTTTGGGATGTATTTCTATGAGCACATTTGTTTATATTACGTTCATTCCTTACATGCTTTTTTTCCAAAGCGACTTAACAAGTAGGTTTTTATTTGTCTTGGTATTTTAAGTACTGCAAAAGTCAAGAATCATAAATAAAAAAGAAATGTACAATAAAAAATATGTAAAATAAATCTTTTTTTAAATAAAAAGAGCTGTGTTTTATGAAGAGGATGGAATGTGCAAATTTCCACAGTATAAATAATATGTGCAATGTGCAAAGATAATAATAAATGTGTAATAAATGTAATGCATCAAGTCCGTGTGGAGACTAAACGTTAATCCTGCTGCGTCCAACCACATCCACCCAGGCTGCTGTGCCACACCACACCCCATAACGCCCTGCTGTGCCCTACTCTGACATGAACTACTACGACTACCACTGTGGCCACTCTTCTACTATCTTTATTGTGACTATTATTGCCACCATTAATCACACCCCCAACCGGTGCCGTCAGACACCGCCTACCAAGAGTCTGGGTCTGTCCGAGGTTTCTTCCTAACAAAAAAGGGAGTTTTTCCTTGCCACTGTCGCAATAGCTACTGCTAATGCTTGCTCTTGAGGCAACCACTGTAATAGTTGGGGCTTCGTAAACTGAGTGTGGTCTAGACCTACTCTATTTGTAAAGTGTCTCAAGATAACTCTTGTTATGATTTGATACTATAAATAAAATTGAATTGAATTGAATTAATGTTAAACGTTAGTGTGTAAGTCCATGGGGCGGGATAAGAATCTGTATCAGTGGGGGTTCCAGGCCTTCTTGATGAGGCCAGCAGCCTCCTGCCGGAGAGGAGAGTTTCAAGATGTTTCTTGAAACACATATACATACAGTATATCGGGAGCAATTCTGGGTTTATTTACGTAAAATGTGAGAAGGAAGAGCCAGGGATTGAACCATCAACCCCTACGATTAACAACAGATGTATTCTACCTAGGGTTGCAAAGGGGCGGACATTTTCCGATAAATTTCCAGAAACTTTCCATGGAAAGTTTAGCTGGGGAATTTTGGAAACATTCCAATTTGGAAACTTTCATGGGAATTAACGGGAATAAACTGGATATTTTTAATATTGCTTTCCATGGAAAGTTACCTGGGGAATTTTGGAAACATTCCAATTTGGAAACTTTCATGGGAATTAATGGAAAATATGGGAATTTAGATGGGATGTAGTCCTTGGGCTCAAATGCAGTACTGTCTTCAATCAGTTTCAATCTGCTGTAGAATGTTGGATTCTAGAAATGATGTGTGCAGTGGGTGTGGCTTCAATAGCCCTGCAGTAGGCTAAGTAGTAGCCCAAACCATTGACCTTACGCTTAATATATGAAGGTAACTAGCATGCTGTCTTTGATTTACTATGATTATAGTTACGGTTAAATAACCTAAGCTAACCATCAGCACTGTCTATTGTTTCCAGCCTATCAAGAACAAGTGGGCTATACAATTAACACACATAGGTTAATAGCAATGTCATTGACGAATATAGGGAGGACATTCAACTGAAGTTGCATTAAATCAGATTGTTTTAACCAAGATTATGCTGCAAGATGGTCTTTTTTTTCAACTACATTTCAGTTCCTTGTTATAGACTAACAGTATTATAACAAGCAATATTAAAAAATATTCAGTTTATTCCCATTAATACCCTTTTATTCCCGTTAATTCCCATGGAAAGTTTCCAACTTTGAAACCCTAATTCTACCACAGCCATAATATACACGTGTCTGTGTGTTTTGACTTATGCTGAATCACTTTACTTTCCTCACTTACAAACCAACATATTTACAAGTGTGTGTGTGTGTGTGTGTGTGTGTGTGTGTGTCTGTCTGTCTGTCTGTCTGTCTGTATCTGTATGTAGGTACCGTCTGGCAGGGCTGCCAGGGGACTACCAGGAGAAGAACATCAGCAGCCCAGAGACCAACTACTGTCTGCTAAAAGATCTGATCATCTGGACACAATACCAGATCCAGGTGGCTGCCTTCACTGGAGCCGGCCTGGGCGTCTACAGCAGCCCTGTCACTGAGTACACTCTGCAGGGAGGTGAGTTTTTTTTTCTCGTTCCTAGAGGGCAAAGCAAATGTACCAAGAAATCAGTTCGTGCATACACACAGCTTAGTAAACTTGAAGTATTCCAGCATAGAAATATTAGTTGCGTGATCTTTCAATGTACAAAGGAGACTTTTATTTTGGATTTCTACTAGAACATGTTTACATGCTTTAATGTTCAAAAACCAAATTATTTTTCTCATACTGTACTCATCAGATAGTGCGGGACAGGAAGTCGAGCACAGAAACAAAATAAAAATCCGGTTAATTTTCAAAGTAAAATACACCGTGCTCACGGCGGATCATATTTCCCTGCACTACACCTTGAAAACACAGCACAGAGTTGTTTCCCCTCTACTCCTCTGACAGCAATAATTCACCATACTCTTGTCTGATTAATAGATTGTTGACAGTTTTTTAATTCAACAAACCAAACCTTGGTCTCACCCACTGGAGGACATGCTACTTCTTCTTATGCACCCCCACATTTAGATTTGGTGGTTATGCATATATAAATAGGGAGAGCATTATTTCATGGACTCTGTGAGCTTGAGTAATAGATTAGCTGTAGATAGAAATCAAAGGATGTTGCTGGTAATTACTGTCTTCTTGAGATCTTCAAATGCTCTTTGGCCTTTATTATTAATGATATGAAAGAGAATATGAAGTACGAAGGCCATAGGTTTCCCTCCTACACAAACTTACTTTAAAAAACTGGCCTGTGACTATGCCATTTCCAACACTTACGCACTTAGGGACTGTTCTTATTTAATTAAGGGGCCACCGGAGGAGTTTTGTGGCCTCTAACCTAAAAAGACGTGACCCTCCCCTCGTCAGTAATAATTTTCCTATGACCCTCCAAAATGATTTGAAAAAGACTAATGACCCTCCCCTTGCATGCAAGTTTACACTTAGCAAAGAAGTACAGATACCATTTGATTTTTACAGGCATGACATACAGGCGTTAACCTCTGCATTCTCATCTTACACATCCCACTCCTCTGTTATGGTGTGTTGGCCATTTCAGTAGATTTACTCACTAATATTGTTGTGGAAACACAATAAGCATGGAAACTAAATGCACACTTCATGCACTACTGCATTACTTCAGATACTAAGTTACTCCTCTAGTAAACTAGTATTCATGTGAAATAAAACAATAAAACATTGAGACCATTCAGCAAAGGACGCTGGGATATAACCAACACTGGTTGCTATGGACTTGTCACTAGGCTTCGTCATTGTATATTTTAGCACATAGGTAAAGCTGCTGAAGCTGAACATTATATTCCAAAACACATATGTTTATTTTTAAAGCAGATTTTAAGTTACATTGTAACAATTTAACAATTCGCCCTTATGAAATCCAATCGCGGCACAGCTGTTTTGGAACGCAATAGACAGACGCTTAAATTCAACTAAAATGTAACAGTGAACAATCAGTGTTGGACCTACAGTCTGTTGAGATGCCTCTCCAAACTCACCATAAAACATTAAGACACGTTGAGAAAAAAGATCCCTATTTTGCCGTAATCCAATGACACGAAAAAAAAGTAATCCACAGCGATCAGTAGATCCACAAACAGAGTCACGGTGTATCCAGCAAGGCCGATACGAGCGTCACATTCACCAGCCAGCTCCAAACAGGTGAACGAGGCCTCTCCACTTCGCCGTTTAAACAAAGTGGAATAAACGTATAAAAGTCCAAATCTACACAAAACCCGCAATCAATTAGTAAGCTGACATCACATGTATATAGATGGCATTTAGGAAACCTTTATTGCACGGTTGGCACGGCAAGATGTGCAGACTAGTGCAACAGTAACTTTCGTTTTTTGCGTCGTGCTGCTCCCATCGTCAGCCAGGTAATATTTTTTTTTACTAAAGCAGTATATGAAATCAGATGTATAACCTATCACCATTTAGTTGTTTTGTGTTATTTAAGATATTTATAAAATATCTGGTCATGCCAGATGTAATTATTCCACTAATTTTTTAAACAATGCAATTACCTGTTTGAGCCACCAGGAAATTTTGCTCTTTTCATGAATAAAAAAGTTGGGTGACCCCCCCACCCAGACTAAAAAATTTTGGATGACCCTCCCCTCAGCATAAAATAAAAAGACATGACCCTCCCCTATTTTCCTCCGGTGGCCCATTCCATAAATAGCGAACGGTCCCTTATAGAAAACTTTAGCTTTACCTGCCCAGATATTTGCTTTTTAATGAGGATACATTTTGAAGTAACTGTGTGGACACATACACTCCTAAAAACGTTTACACTACAGTACACGACAGACACATTTCTATAATGGTAGCAGGTTGCAATAGTGTATAGATAAAAAAAATCCTCAACTATTTTTCCGTTTTTGTTTAGTGACCAAACAAGAGTTAAGAGATAAAGGCAGCAGTGCCTCCGCAGGCTTGTGACTTCACTTTCAGTGATAGGATGAGGAGCTCAGCTTTGAGAGGAGCCAGTTAATGCATTTCAGACTTGTGTTAAAGTTGCCCCTGAGGCATCCCCTGAAAGGCATATCCGCTTCAACCAACTGGGAGGAGACCCTAGGGGCGGCCCAGGACTTGCTGGAAGGATTACACCTCCCATCTGGCCAAGGAGCACCTCGGGGTGCTGCAGGGTTAGCTGGAGGAAGTTTGTGGGCCTCTATAAATATATTATAAGATACAGATAGATAGATATATAGTGTGTTGATTATAATAAACATGGCTGCACAGATGAACACACTTCGGACGAATGTAAGTGAACAAATTAAAGGTAGACGAGAGGAAGTGGTCGTGCGGGTAAATCTTCTTTAAGGTCGTGACACACTAACCCGATAATCGGCCGTCGGACAGTCTGGCGAGGTCAGTGACTCGAGTCTGTTCGGTGTGTTCCGTGCCGTCGTCCATCGGAGGGGCCGTCGGCCTTCATTTTGGCCGATTTGACATGTTGAATCGGAAGGCGGGCACTGCCGGCAGTCGGACTCAAATGACCCATCTGATTGGTAGAGTGCTAACCTGTAAACGGGGAACGGGATGAGCGTGACTAGAGTCTCTCAAAATCTGACGAAAATCTTTTAAACTGACCTTTGTCGATCTGAAATGAAGACAGATTCAGCAACTGCATGGCCTATTTTCAGTGAACTATTTTAGTAAAATATGAGATCGTATTCTGAACAAGCCACCATAACAGTCTGGCTTTGAATTTCCGGAGAAAGCAGACCCACGTGACACCTTCGTCCAATCAGCTGCCGGTTTTCATTTTTGGGCGACAATACAGATTAGTGCCGCCTGCTGTTATGGCTGTTATCGCTTCGGTGTGTTCCGAGGCACTTTTTTGACCAACTCGGGGAGACTGATCAGAGCAACTGCCTTTTCTGCCGAGGGTCGACCGTCTGGTTGGTGTGTCAGGGTCTTAAAACACGCGCTCTTCTTATCCTGACTTTTATTTCATCAGTATATAATCATTATTAAAGATGGGCTGCGCTGCTCACACACATGCACATGTACATAAAACTCACAGTCATTATTGCAAGAGTTCAGGACAGGTTTATAGACTCAGAGGGAGAGGGAGAGGGAGTTAGGCTCATTAATTATTCTAATGTGGTTTAATGGGAGTGGCTGCAATGGATTGGACATTTTCTCTCTCTCACTATCTGTGAGAGGATGTGGTTAGACTCTGATAACATTGCTTTTCTCCCGCTCTCTTACAGGCATACACGCATACTAAGTTTTCCCCAGAGGACAGAGTTTAGTGCTTTATCTGTAGCTGTGAGCCACGAGGGGTTAGAAGCCGATCCCCAGGAGTACTGTCAGCAGGGTTGGGGTGGGGGTGGGGGGCATCTTGAACATCAATTAATCTTCCATTGCCCTCTCTTTCTTCTCATCCTTTGGCTCTATTTCTCTCTCTCACACTATCTCTTCCCTTCCTTTTTCACTAGTTTTTGTTCTGTTCACTCTCCTCTCTCAGTGTGTCTGTGTGTCATCTGGCCTCTTTGGCTCAAACGTAAGATGTAAAGGGCATTCCCATCATGCAACAGTGCATTATCACTCTGTGGCTCTCAAGCATCAGCATAAACCCCTTACAGTGTAATCACCATAACATGGGCCCACAGACACACATACTGTATGTATAAGAGCACACACATTTCACAGTCACACTCTGCTCTTCTTTAACGTTATCTTGGATCCTCTTTCTCTCGCTGGTTTGATGGATTCCATATAACGCATAAAGGTTCACATGTTGAGGCACATTCATACACTGACATGAAGGAACAATTAGAAAAATAAACAAGAGACATTAGACCAATCTTGGCATGGATCAAGTAAACATGTGTCCCACTTGTGTGAGCCAAACGCTACATGTTCAGCCCTTGTTTACCATATTTACCTCCCACCAAATCTAACAAGTTACCCACATTTCATAGGAACAAAAAACACTGTAATATACACAGTATATTCCACAATCTCTTATATCTCTTAGCGCTCTGTTCTTCATCTCACTCTCTGGTGGATAATAGTTTCCTTGGCCAAGTTTATAAATGCTTCAAACATTGCTATTCTGCTATTTACTATATCAATTATTACTGCTCTGCTTTATTTTGACTGCACATTTTTATTATTAAACTTTTTATTGTTGAATTTTTGAACCGATATTCAAATTTAAACAGAAAAGTCCTACAGTAGTTTATTACAGATTGTTAGCAACATGGATGTTTGGATGTTTTTTTTATTTCTGTTCAACAAAGGATAAGTAATTCATACTAGTAATGCTGGTGCACCACAATTGTAAAGTAAATTAGCAAGTCAATACTTTTTCCATGGATACAATAGTTATATTTCTATAAGTTAAAGGGGCACTCCAGTGATTTAACACATGATTCAGTTTACCTGTCACAAGGAGTACTATCCAGGCTGTGACCACAGTTGTACTGTATAGAGTCTTCTGTGGCTCTAAAGCAAAATTTCCTAAATTTGAAAAATAAGCCTGTTAATGTCACCAGGAATATTTGGGGCAAGTATTTTTTAACAAACACACTGTGGGGTTTGAATGAAGTGGGCATTCAGTAGGCAATTTTCTAAAAATGAAAAGACACTATGCAGTTGCATTTTGGGAAATGTAAGATCCAATATTTTTTAGCTCGACCCATACCACGGACTAAAAACCAGTATATTTCATCCTCTACTGTGTCAATTTTGGCCATTATTTTTTTTAAATATAATCTTCATCTCATTATGTGTCTGATACATTGTCATTTTATTCAATAAATCATGGCGTACTATGCAGTAACATCATTTAGCTAATAAAGGTGATAAGTGATGTGGCTACAGGACTGAACCAACAATTCCAGCGAGTCATCTTACTTTCTGTGGCCGCTGTCTGTCCTCCTGAGGTCACTGATTGAATCATTAATAATTATATTTATCATTTTAGCTGTCTTTATGAGCTCTCATTGTTCAGCACCATTCACTGAAGGGGCAGTACCCTAATCTCACTTATGGCGCTTCCCCACTGCTAGTACCAGCTCTACTCTACTCTACTCTACTCGGCTCAACTCGACTTGGCCGCGGTGCCCTGTCCTCCATTTTCCATTGCAGATTTAGTACCGCCTCATGCCTGAGGCGAGCATGGCTGGTCGTCATAGCGACGCCGCAGGAAACTGCCGTGACCTAACGCGACACACACACACACACACAGAACGTCGAAGGCGTGTTGTTTTGGACTCTCAGCATGTGGCTGTTGCCACAGCCAGAAGAAAAATTTTGTTTCAAAAGAAGCTGGAGGCAGCAAAAAAAAACACAGCTGGCTAAACTATTTAAAAATGGCAGGTTTGTTCAGGACACCCCAGTCTGTCACTAGCAATGATGACGCAGTGATTAATGACGATTCTCTCTGACCAATCAGTAGTCTGCAGGTTTTCACGTCACCTTTTGGTATCGCCTCAGCTCGCTTGGAACCTCGACGGAGGTGATACTAAAAAAAGTACCTGTTAGCAGGTACCAGGGACTTTTTTTCGTAATGGAAAACCAAAAAAGGCGAGTAGAGTTGAGGCGAGTCGAGCAGGTACTATGTGATGGAAAAACGCCATAAGTCATTCCTAAACCGATACTATGCAAAACAGGTTAATGCAAAATACAATAGATGAGATGAATTTTATTGAGAAATTAGGTCATTTTTCAGCAGAGAATAGCAGTGTAGGTTTGGCATTTCACTTTTGCAAGCCTAGCAGATATCTTTAATTAAAAATGTACTGAATCTCAGTGTGAAATACTGAAATATGGTGCTGTATGATATATATAAAGCCACTACTTGAAAAAGTAAAAGCAAAACCCTGAAAACTGTTTAATTCTGCAGCTTAGGGCTCCAAGTATACTGTATTTGTTTTGTTCCCATTGTATTTAAACACTCATCCTCTTCCCTGTGGTGAACCCATTGCAGCTAAATGTTAAGTGTGTGTGTGTCTGTGTGCTTAGTTCCCACAGCACCTCCGCAGGAAGTGGAAGTTTTAGCTATCAACTCGACTACCATCCGCTTCACATGGAACCCTCCGCCTCAGCAGTTTATTAATGGCATCAACCAGGGATACAAGGTAAGCCTGTGTGTGTGTGTGTGTGTGTGTGTGTGTGTGTGTGTGTGTGTGTGTGTGTGTGTACAACACTTAGTTCACACATTATTGTAAAGTTCAATAAAAGTGAAAGACCTTTAATATTTTTTTTTCATATGTGCAGGATCTCACCTGTATTTTTCATGAGAAATTAAATTATTTTAATTGATGATATACAGAAAGAAATCACGTTAATGCATGACTTTTAAATGTTCAAAATGTCTCTACTCATAATCTTTTATCGTCAAAAAACAACCCCTGCCAAGATACTTAAATTAAAATGATATTAAAATATTTTAGTAATACTGAGGTATCTACTCCAAGACCTTCAATCCATGGATCATTTCCAGCAGATTCTGAAAGAAATCTATCAAAACAAAAATCTATTTATCTGTATTTTCATCAATTTAACAGTTTAAATAGAAATAGATGCTTGTAAAATAAATATTTGCCTCTGTGTGGATGTGTCTGTAAATTCTGTGAAAAACCTATTAGCCCCATATAGGACTTTTAGCTCAAAGGTCATGTCCCAAAATGCACTGCCTTGCTCTTGTTTACCCATACGCTTAGCCCAGCCAAGTGAGGGATCAGCTCCAGGTAGAAATGAAATGAATGATAAAAATGACTGATGGATGAAAAAGAGAAAGGATTAAATGGGAAAAGAGGGGAGGAGGTGTTGAGGAAAATAGGGCGTGAGGGACAGAAGAGTAATAAGAGGTAATAATAAAGAAGCAGGATAATGGGGAGCAGGGTGAGAGCGAAGGATTGAATAGTGTGAGTGATCCATACGTAGTAGTTCTGGTATGCAATTTATTCTTCACGTTATTGTGGCAACCAACCCCTAAGCAACTGATTAACATGAAAAAGAAAACACATGTTATTCTTGCTCTGCGTCATTGAGTCCATGTGAATGTTTTAGAGAGTGTGAATGTTAGTGTTTTTGTTGGTTGATAATTACTATACGCCTTTCCTTCTGTTTTGATGTGGCTCTCTGATGCTGTCTCTATATACCAGGCTTTATCACTCAGAATCAGTGGAGCTTCTTGGTGCTGCTGCACATGCGGGTGTGCGTCTTTGAGTGTGTTGTGCTGGTTAGAGGACAGTAGATAATGATATTAATTAAAAGAGGATATGAAGCAAAGCCTCATCTCATCCCCCCACAGATCACTGACTGTATACAATACCCTTAATAATATAGCTCAAAACTGATTGTCGTGGGGGGCGGGGGGGGGGTAGAGCCACTTCTGAAGAGTCTACATTTACATGTCTTTGAAACTGTCTTATGACATACTCTTTCTTATGGAGTGGAGTTTAAGACAAGTTGACCTTACAACGTTTTCTATCTATCTATCTACAATAGATAGGTTTGCGTTTGAATTCTTATGGTTATATAAAAGATGCATTGACAGTGAATTAGGCAGAAAGAATATACGCACAAAAAATATGCACTTACTAGTTCAGTATACAGAAGCCTTTATGAAGACTTTTTCCTTATCCCTGAGGTACCACATGTGGCAGCTGAAAGATCAAAGTGTGTTTTTTCCTCTGTGTACTACTGTGTTGTTGTGTCTCTGCTCAGGTCCCAGCTCTACTTGGGGACAGTACTGTACTGCATGTGTTCTTCAGCACACTTTGGGTTTCCATTGCAATCTGGTCCAAAATGCACATGTTACTATAGCAACAGCAGACCCAATCATCCCAGCACCCTTTGAAAGTGGACTAGCATCAGATGCTTGAGGGTGCCAGATCAGCACTCTTTTACTGCACCCAAACTGCACTGTGCTGATAATAAAGTACAATAGAAAACCTTATTTTACCATGACAGACTGAGTGCAGTGCAGCACCCTTTAGGCAGAGAGAAAAGCAGCCACTCAACTGTCTCTGGGTATCACAGACTTTTTCCTAATAGGAGATCGATGTGTTTTTGATTGGGTTGCTAGTGCAGATTTTAGAGACATCATGAAGCAGTTTGTACATTGCAACAGCATTTACAGTGTTAATCCTGAATATTTCTCTTATTTGGTGAATTTGACAACATGTTTCTGTAACACTCATTTCACCGATCTATTCAAAGCTAAATGTGTAGTTATGAACACCCAAAAACCCAGTGTGGTTAACTAGCAAGAAGTATATTGACTGAATAAACAGTAAATTAATATCAATACACAATATACAACTCCAATGTGTCTTAGGCTGCTTCTGAAATCACTCAATAAATTACTCAATCACTCTATGACCTGTGAGGCTCCATAATTGCCCGGTCGCTGGGTCTCTCTCTCTCTGCTAGATTACATTCAATGAAACATTCACAGAGTTCCAACTGTTTATTCCATCACTGTCTGCATGTGGCAACTTTAGTGGAGAGTATGGTTAACATTAGGCGCTTGCTTAAAGTTGTAGGCTGCCCAGGTAATAATAGGGATTCATACTGTACAGGGACAGTGTGGAGAAAATGAGCGTGGGTCATGCACTGTATGCCATCAGTGATACTGCATACAAAAACAATGCAACAGTGTTGGTTACTGTTCTGTTAGTGTTACATAATTTACTGTGCAGAGGATAAAGAAAGAGGAAATAGTCTAGATTCTAGAACACATTGAACCTTTTAAACAGCAGGTCTCAATGCTTCAAAGCTCAAAGCAGTTGAGACAGTTTGCAAAGCATTGAGAGCACAGAGTAGTAAGACGTTTCGTTTCTTTATTTACACAAATGAGAAAAACTAAAAGATACAATATACTGTATAATTTGCAAAGCAATGTGAAGGAGAATTGCCTAAAAACCCTCCAGGGGTTTAAAACGTGGCATTCTCCAGGCTGCATATTACAGGAAATAATCACATCAATGGATTGTACACAATTTGTATGTATCTATCGATCACTTTACACACACATCAAGAACACTGATTCATAATACATGCAAGTATACACAAACACCATCATTAAAGCGGCCATATTATGCTCATTTTCAGGTTCATAATTGTATTTTAAGGTTATACCAGAATAGGTTTACATGGTTTAATTTTCAAAAAGCACCATATTTTTGTTGTACTGCAGTGCTCTCTCTCACTGCTGCAGATCCTCTTTTCACCTGGTCTCTGTTTTAGCTACAGAGTGAGACCTCTTTTCTTCTTCTTCTTCTGTACTATCTTTGATTGCACTGAACATGCCCAGTAGCTCAGATGTAGATCATGTCAGCTAGCTAGCTCCATAGACAGTAAAAGAAAGGCTGTTTCTACAACTTCGGTCAGTTACAAGGCAGGATTAGCTGGGAGACTTCTAAATGAGGGCGCACATGGAAGTAGTTCTTTTGTAGATTATGGTGAACTTGTGTGTGTTGTAGCAGTGCTTTGCTACTGAGAACGAGGTAGCATGCTAGCGTTAGCATGCTAACGCTACGAGCTAATGGTTGCGGTTAGCCTGCTTGTTTCGGCTTGTGACGTCACAAGCCGTGCCGATTTTGAACAGCTCACCCAGAGACTGAAGGCAGGACACATTCAGAAACCGTATCTCACTCTAAACAGCATGGGTGGATTTTTTTCAAAGTTTGTATGTGTGTGGAAGCACCAGAGACACAGCATAACACCCCAAATCCCAGAAAAAGTGATTTTTTCATAATATGGGCACTTTAACAGATTACATTCACGTGACATGGCCTTAAGTCTTCACAAAACAAGAAAGACAAAGGAGAAAATAAACGCACATAGAAAAAGAAAGAAAAAAAGAATCATAATAGGCCTTTAAACTTGTATGACAAAGGAAAATATTGGTTGGTTATATAGGCAGTCCATATGGCAAATATTAGTTGGTTAGAAGAAGTAATTCTAGGCCTCTTTTAAACAAATTCAAGACAAATTCAAAAAATGTAAAGGCAGAGAAATTCCAAATTTTGGACCGTCAGTAGAGTATACTAAACTGAGATTGGAAAGTACGGTAAAGAGGAGGTCTAAGGAGACAAGGGCTAAGTGTGGAATAAGTATGAAATTGATGATTGTATGCAAATGTGTCATGAAAAGAAGGGGGTAGGGTTCTTTTCAAGGAACTACGAAGGAATAAACCAATCTGGAGATGGTTCACTTGATAAAGACTGAGGACACCTATTTGAAGAAATAGAGGCTGAGAGGAATGTCTTCGATGCACACAAATTATTATTCTTAGTGCTTGTGTCTGAAGACGGTAATGTGCATACAGGTCAGAGTTTTTGGTGTTATCCAGTGTTGGGCAAGTTACTTCCAAAATGTAATACATTATAGATTACTAGTTACTGTCATTTGAGAGTAATTAGTTACATTACAATATTACTGTCTCTGAATTGTAATGCGTTACACTACTTTTGCATTACTTTTGAGTTACTTTCACCAAACTAACAGGGGAGTTTGATTTGGCAGCTAGCTTGTGAATTTCACCACCGGATCAATAAAGTCTCGTCTTTATCCACTTTAATACATCATAGATTATTCATATTTTGTATAATTAATATAAATATGCAAAGTAACTAAAGCTATACAAAATAGATAAGTAAAACATATAATAGGCAAGTAAGAGAAAATGAAAATACTCAATTAAAAGTATGGCATTGTTGTAAAATGTTTGTTTATAGCACTTCAATAAGAAATTCATGTTGTTTAGGTTAAAACACTCTAAAGGAAATGTTCAATTATAGTGTGATTAAAACTCACTATTAACATTATTTACAGTACTTGATTTACAGCTGATTTGTGAAAAGGTAGCCTACACAACCTTATTTAACAGTAATTTAGTTTTACTGCGAACCGTCACAGGAAGTGCTTTTATTTTGAAGTAGGCTACACGGAAGTTGTCTGTTGTGTAGCCTACTCTTGCTAGCTTACTGAGATGCAACATGTCCTTCAGGCTCAAGTTGTTCACTTTCTTGTTTGTAAAACTGCAACATATTGAACAGTAAATGGTCACAGTAAAAGACAAGCGCTTTTGGTCGTCATTCGAAGCCATTCCACTACAGGCATAGTTACTCTCTACGGCTGATAAAATGCAATGATATTTACGTGTAGCAAGCCTCAACATTAATTCCCAACATGTTTATATCTGTCAGCCACTGATGTACCGTCACCTGTTGGGACATACATGCTGTCCGTACCGTCTCTGATCTGACCACGGGAACAGAAACAGGACAGCTCACTTCAACGCAGCGTAATAACTCCTGAAAATAATATCCATCTCGCAAATGTATTTGTCTCTGCAGTCATCTCAACCATCGAATACAGCGACAGGAAAATAATACAGCTTTTTTTTTTTCCTGTGAAGAAATGTGTCGCGGTGTTGGTGAATTCTTAAAAAAAACAATGCACCTCTAAATGTTGCGTTAAAATGCGTTGTAACTCGCGTTACTGAGATTGTAACAAGTATAATATTACCGAAATTTAATTAGTAATGCATTATATTACTGCGTTACACCAAAAAGGAATACATTACTGTAATTGCGTTACTTTTGTAACGCGTTACTCCCAACACTGGTGTTATCAAATACAGATATAGATAAAAGATTTGCTTTGTACCCCAACGGCACTGCAGTGATAATCAATATATGTAGATGTCTCACCAACAATATGCCATTATTTTGAATTTTATAAGTATATGCAGCTTGTGTGTAAACAGTATTGTGGATTTTTGCATTTACTCACCACTAACCCTTCGCACTGCTTAATTCTGATGAAAACGTGGCGCTAACTTCACATCTTAGCCAGTTATTGTTTAACTAGAAACTACAGTATAAATAAGGTACCATATCACAGTGTTGCCCAAGGCTTATCTCTCATTATGAATATGTAAGTGTATGCTTTTGCACTGTTTGTTTTTGTGTATAAAGCAATAACACAAACCAAACTGCTGTGGTTCTGAATATAAATCAAGTATCACAATAGAGAAAATTAACTTTTCATTAGACTGATAATCAAACTTAGTGTTTGTCCTCAGATGCTGTTATGACTGCTAATAGCCTGCAGGCAGGAATTTATGTTAAGTGCTACATTCACAAGTAAATAAATGTTTGGAATGCAGATAACTTTTTTAGGGAATGACATGTGAATATTGTTTTGCCATTTTAGCACATTTGTAAATAGCATTTGGCAGTTTCAAACTTTAATGACAGAAAACCCCTGGGTATCAGTCGGATTCACAAAAAGATTCACCATAGCCCATACTGTGGTACGAATAAGTTTTCGTTTCATATCTGTAGTCTGAATAACAATATTTGGATTTGGTAGCCTGCAACTAATACTGATTGATTAAAATAATAACTAAACAAAACATAATAGAAATATACAACAAACAAATAACTGTGATGGACATTTTAGGTGTTGTGGTGACCTGCTGGAGGAAAGAAGATTCCATAGACATTATTGGGAACCTAGATGTCACCAGTAACCTTCTTTTTCAATTCACACAGCTGCTAGTCTGGCCAGAGCAGTCTCCAGAGGAAAATATTGTGGTAACCATCACCCCAGACTACCCCAGTTCACGCCACACAGGATTAGTCAGCGGACTCAAGAAATTTACCTGGTACTTTGGCTCCACTCTCTGCTTCACAACACCTGGAGACGGCCCCCGCAGCCTGCCCACCCTGCTGCAGACACATGAGGACAGTGAGTACACACACACACACACTTCAATGTGAATAAAGCCAGAACAGAACACAAAAAACACTATTAGCCTCTCCTATGAATAATAATGACGTGTATTGACTTGCTCTGTGTTCAGACCAGCTGTTTCCATCAGTGTGATACACAGCTGTGTACACAATGTTTTCTCTCAGACTCTTACTTTCTTTTGTCTACTTTTTAATCTTTTAGTTCTTATTCCACCCCCACCCCCCTATTTTGTTCTCCACTGTGTCTTTTTAAAGGGAATTGATATGTTTTCAGGTATATTGTTATTTATAGTTTACTGTTCCATGGATAAACATAATAGCTGCCACTCCCATTTGCAAGTACACATGCACACAGTCGCACCGTCAAATAAACACAATAGCCTATAGGCAGACAGACAAGCAATTATTACCAACCAGCAATTATTGAGTGGGAAAGGGATATTAGAAGCCATGTGTGTACACACACACACAACAAACACATGCACACACTTCCACACAGCCGTGGACTGGTATTGATTGGGTACTGGGCGTGTTGCAGGGTTAACGGTGGGTGTAATTCTTGCTTGATGATAGCTATTTGTGTGTGTGTGTGTGTGTGTGTGTGTGTGTGTGTGTGTGTGTGTGAGTGTGAGTGTGAGTGTGTGAGTGTTATTGAATGTCTCAGATGAATAGCTTAATCGCTCTGCGGGGAGAGTGGTTAGAGAGCCATACATGAAACGAGAAACGACAGGCATGCGTGCACCTGAGTGAGTGCGTGTGTGTGCGTGGTGGTCAATGCAGATGTGATTAGGAGGTGGTGTGTGAAGTTAAAGAGCAGTAGGTAATAGGCTGCATAGACAAGAGATAGTTGCACTTGTGTGGAGGGATGATTTCCAAAAACCGTACTGTTGAAGAAGTTATAAAATAACTAATATTATCTGATGTACATTGTTTTTCAGCACCTGGACCCGTTCGTTTCCTGAGCTTCACTGAAATCTTGGACACATCCCTCAGAATCAGCTGGGCGGAGCCTGAAGATAAGAATGGCATCATCACTGGTTAGAGCATTTACATCAAGTATAAAATCTCTAAACAGTCACTGATGATTTCCTCTAACACCTCCATCTTCCCTCCATAATCGAGAAACTTTCATTTTGCCACGCTATTTTTAGACCCACTAACAGCTGTGCTGGGAGAAGCTAAATTAGGTTGAGTTAGTATGTTCTTGCCAGAAAGTAAAATACACAATGATGAGACATAATATGCACAGAGTTTTCCAATTAAAAGGGATTTTTGTGGCCGGGTTAGCTCAGTTGGTAGAGCGGGCGCACATATATAGAGGAGGTTTACTCATCGACGCAGCGGTCGCGGGTTAGACTCCGACCTGTGGCCCTTTGCTGCAGGTCATTCCCCCCTCTCTCTCCCCTTTCATGTCTTCATCTGTCCTGTGAAAATAAAGGCCTAAAAAGGACCAAAAAAAGAATCTTTAAAAAAAATAAAAGGGATTTTTCTCAGGTGGGCAAACACAGTGTGTAGAATGACTAATTCAAGATTTAAAAAAGAAAAGTAGCAGTGAGGGACTTTTTGCAGTATTCTCCACTAACTCTTTTATTTTCGGTCTCGCATCCACAGACATCCCCCTTTCTCTGACACTGTGTTTGCGTACAACTGATTCATCATCAGCTAATCCCTTCTCTCTGCAGCTGGTCTTCTCACATTATCTCCAACATGCCCTCATCCCACACATCCAAACTCCCAGAGTGTTGTTTGTATGGCGGATCACAGAGCTCAAGGCACTTGCCCCCCCCACCCCTATTTTTGGCCTAAGCTCGTCCATGGCTCTGTTATACAATGGTGCTGGTGAACATGACAATCTGCTGTGAATCAAGCGACTACACCACATTGTGTGTGTGTGTGTGTGTGTGTGTGTGTGTGTTAACATGGCCACACCATGCCCGACATTCATCAGGCACCTACACAACAAGATCCAAGTCTAACAACAGCACAAGGCTGCAGTGGCTCTACAGTCAGCTTACACACTCAGAGGAGTGGGAAAATGGTTATTCAATCATGGTCACCTTGCACATTTACTCTTTTTTCCTCAACCTGCTTTTCATCCAGCACCTGGTGAGCATGGAGACAGATGAGGGACGATTCACCCTCTCCAGGGCTTTACACACAAGTGGCCTAACACATACACACACTCACACAAACACACAAACACACACACACACACACACACACACACACACACACACACACACACACACACGTTTGAAGGTGGTGGAGTGTGATGCATGACTGTGAAGATGTGTAGAGATAGACAGGGATTTTGAGTGTAGTTACCCTTCTGCACTCTCTTCTTTTTTGGCTCTGTACCTCTCATTATGTGCAAGTGTACAAGCTTGTGCGTGTGTTTGTGTGTATACATGTCTGCTCATTTCTATATGCGCCTTTATTAACCCAGCATGTACTCTACACCCCGCAGGCTACGTGTTGTGGTGGGAAGTGTCTGGCGTAGAGTCAAGTCGTGAGGAACGTTCACTGTCCAACTCCACCCTGCAGTACCAGCTGACTGGCCTCACCTCCACCACCGTGTACGCCCTACAGGTGGCAGCGCTCACTGCCGCAGGACGGGGCGTGGTCACATCCTCCACCATCTCCACTGGAGTCCCACCAGGTAAAATAAATACACACACATGCACACACAAAAACAGGACCCAGTGACAGTGGATTTAAAAAAAAAAAAAAGGATTTTCGCGTGTGTGTGTGTGTGTGTGTTTGTGTGTGTGGCAGAGTAAGTATGACTGATGAGCTCTTACGATGCCATTGTCTTTCCTCAGGCTGATAGGCTGTTACTGTGCATCCATGAATCATCACCCACACAACCAACACACACAGTCACACACAAGAGTTAGTCATTTACAGCATCTTAGAGAGCGCGTTAGTGTGTGGTTTATTTGTGTGTATACCATGTGCACGTCACGCTTGTGTGCATGATGAGTTTTTATGATTGGACCAAGGCCAAGTTGCAATCATTATTAGTACTGATTAACTGCAAATGGCAAAGTGGAGGGAATGCAGAGATGGGATAGAGAGGTCAAGAGACAATCAAAGAAAAGGACTGAAGAAGGGAGCGCAGATAGAGAAACATAATGAGGGAAAAACCGGGAACACAGAAAAATGCAATCTCCAAAGAACAGTAGACCAAAGTCTGTCAGAAATGGACTAAGAGGAAGTGTAGGAGAATGGAAGAAAAACTCAGCTCCTACAGCAGAATTTTTGTCTTAACATTTTCTGATTACTAATTTATGAATAAAAGTAAGAGCACGATGGATACAGAGAGTTCTTAGATACAGAGGTTATTCATTAATTCATGAAAGCAAGAGGCTAAAGGAAAGACAGAGGGCTGACGATTAGGAAAAAGAACTAAAGAATGAGAAGAGAGAGAGAAAGAGATCCACCGAGCATAGATTCTTGTCTTGTTTATTTATTCATGTATTCATGGAGTTGAGAGAATTTTGTCATTCATCTGAGCAAGGCAGCTGATATCAACATTTCCACATTATAACCCTTACAAGTTTGCTGCATGCACTTACAGAGCAATGGCAGCTGATAGCTACAATTTGTCTTTTGTTGCACACATGTGCCTCGCTGTATCCAGAATAAATATTGCCTTGTTTCCTTAATAACTGGACCCAGTCATGTTATAAAGTCCTTTTACAATAAACCCCCCCTGAGATATTCTACAAAATATGTCTGATGTGTCCCAGTGTACTGTGTATGTGTTACAACACACGGTGTTTGATTTAACACATTTACAGATCTGTATTCTGCCGTGTTCAGCAAATATGATGCTTGTGATGCTGTAGCAGAATTGGATGGATTACAGCAGATCACACCAGAGCACTTACACCATCCAGCGATACCAAGTATTAACCAAACACAGTGTATATAAGTGGTTGAAAAGTGAGTCTGAAGTACTCAGTCTTGTGATGAGTGAGACAATCTAGAGCAAAGTGGATTGTGATGATGTTTGATTATGCAAATGTCTTTAACAGAAACAAGCTGTCGTGTATTTCATTTGTTAGGACGATGATTTAAAAAAAAACAAACATGATTTTAGCCTCCAGAGCAGTCATCAAATGTGCTACCTGCCTGACCAATGCCAAGTCAATTCAACAGCTGTCGGTGAAGGTGAAGTTGTAAACCTTTTATTGGAATATTTAGTTCTGGATGAAGTGTGCATACAAAACACATTATTATTCCTCTTTGATTTATTCCCGGTTGACAAAAAAGAAAAACTCACCACCACGAGAAAATAATAATAGTCTACTGGTTGCTTGTTGTTGACCAAATTCAGGGCAGCTCTCAGCTTGAATGTGACAGAAGCAACTATTCAAACATTTAGTCAATGGTGTCTAACAGCACATGCCAAGGAACAAACTTGCTGCATCAATGATGCTACTGTCAGAGAATGTTCTATGTACTGTAAGCTGACTTACTTGATTTCCAATTCTTCTTTCTTCCAATTATTGATACTGTTATATAATTTGCCAGTTTTGGAGGCTAGGTACTGTCTAATTTATTTTTCCTGAACAACTTATCCTCACGAAAAAGCTTTTTAAAGGTTTGTGCTTCTACATTTGAATCAAATAGTCTTTGTAGGAGGAAGGACACTGCAAGATACAAATATATGTTAGACTTAAAATATAAAGACGCTGTCAGCTACATTTCGTCCGCTCTGTGTGGACATTTGTATGTTTAGGTGTATTGGACTTAGACAGTCAGATGCAGCTTGAAAAGAACCAAACATTTTAGATAGGGACTTTTTCCAAACCAAGCCCTCACTTGTTTTCAGCTTCTCTTTTCTTTCCAGAGTGGTTGTGTCGTTCAGGCTGCCACAGCTGGTCAGCCACATTGCACATTTCTTGTCACTGATTATTTTCATGGAGATGGAACAATATGCGAATAAGAATGGGTCAAACATAATTCATGAGCTTGCTCAGACATTTATAGGCTTTAAATGGACTTTAGTGAACTGTGCGTTTAATTCACCTCTCGCCTCCACTGGTGTACAGATTTATCTCTCTGTATTGTATTGTATTGTTGGGTCCTAATAAATTATATAGTGTGGTCTAGACCTACTCTATCTGTAAAGTGTCTTGAGATAACTCTTGTTATGATTTGATACTATAAATAAAATTTAATTGAATTGTATTGTTAATCTTGGAAATATGAATGAAATTGCTCTGACTGAGAGAGATATACAGCTGTATAAGTGCCTGTGCTTTAGTAAAATTAACATTTTTTTTCTGTGACCAATCTTTTATGTTTTATGTTTAATACATATTTTTATCCTTTCATAGAAAAGTCTTTATATAAACATTATTCGTCTTTCATTGATTTTTTTTGTATCTGTCCCTTTGAAATAATTTGCCATGCTGTAATGCTACAGTCCTTTTCTGCTTGAACAAAGCACTAGTTTTTGTAAATAAATGCTCATTGCACCTCCTTGTTGCTGCAGCACCAGCAAGCAGAGGTAGTTTACTTTCAAAGAATTTGTAACTCACTATTGAAACATCACAAATAACATTAATATGAGTGCAACAATCCCACGGGTTTTGGACAATAAATGTTTTATATACCTGTAAGAATACATAAAATGCAGTGGTGAAAAATGACATACCAGTACTAGCTTAATGATAGTTAAATTATTTGTAGCGTTGGGTAAGTAAAGCAGTATTCTGTCTGTTTTCTATCTGTAGAACTTCCTGGTGCACCATCTAATTTAGTCATCTCCAACATCAGCCCTCGGACAGCAACACTTCGGTTCCGCCCTGGTCCTGATGGCAAGACCGCCATATCTCGATGGATAGTAGAAGGCCAGGTGCGTGTGTTCGTATTTGTGCATGTGTACATTTGCGATCCCTGCTACTTCTCAAACACAGCTGGAGGAAAACTACTTTGTAACACACAATATCCTTCATGAACAGGTAGTGAAGTTGGATGGAAAGGACGAGGACTGGAGAGTTGTCTACCAGAAAGAAAACCAGCCAGATGCAGACGCGCTGGAGATCCCCGACCTCACTCCGTTCACCCAGTACAGGTGAGCAGCAAACATCAATAGCCTACACAACACTGAGTCAAGTGCTACCAACATAGTCAAGTCCTACCACGTGCACGCATACACCCACACAAACTCACTCACACACATCTCACTCTCCGCTAGTTTCTGCAGTATTGCAAGACTCAGGTGAAGTTAGATAAATCACACAGAGAGACAGTTCCATCTGAGACTTTTCTGTTTGTCAGCACCTTCACAGCTGCTGCATGCAGATCCTTATTACCCTCCCGCAACTAGCTAGAGGGAAGGAGAGGGGAGGAGAGCTCCGTGGTTATCTGACTCAGTACGTGCTGAAAGATCAACTATACGGGCAGCGGAAAGGAAATGGCAGAAATCTAAACACCCAGATGATCTGCTTACCTATCAGTCTCTTCTTTCCTCCTTCACTGCCTCTATTTCTGCAGCCAAAAGCTCTTTTTATCAAACCAAAATTGAATCCTCTTTCTCGAACCCCAAAAAACTTTTTTCCATCTTCTCTAACCTCCTAGATTCCCCCAGTCCACCTCCTCCCTCCTCCCTCCTACCAACCCACTTTGTCAACTACTTTGTAAAAAAGATAGATGACATACGCTCTTCATTCTCAACCACACCTCCTGAAATCACCTTACCATCCATCACTTCCAGTACTCTTTCCTCTTTTACCCCTTTATCTCCAAACCAAATTCTTACTTTGACTACCTCTGCCCGCCCAACCACCTGCCCCCTGGATCCTATCCCTTCTCACCTTCTCCAGTCCATTGCTCCGGACCTCCTTCCTTTCCTCACCCATCTCATTAGCATCTCCTTGTCAACTGGCTGTTTCCCCGATGCTCTCAAAGAGGCAAGAGTGACCCCACTGCTCAAAAAACCAACACTCGACTCCTCTGATGTAAATAACTATAGACCCGTCTCCCTTCTTCCATTTCTATCTAAAACTCTTGAGCGTGCCATTTATAATCAACTCTCTACCTATCTCCACCAGAACAACCTTCTTGATCCCCACCAGTCTGGCTTCAAGGCTGGTCACTCAACAGAAACTGCCCTCCTTGCTGTCACTGAGCAGCTTCACATCGCTAGAACAACCTCTCTCTCTTCCATTATCATCCTTCTGGATCTTTCTGCTGCCTTTGACACAGTGAACCACCAGATCCTCATTTCGACACTCCGAAATCTGGGTGTCTCAGGCTCTGCGCTCTCATTACTCACATCTTACCTGGCAGACCGAACCTACCGGGTAACCTGGAGAGGGTCTAGCTCAGAACCTTGCCCACTTAAAACTGGGGTTCCTCAGGGATCAGTCCTGGGTCCCCTCCTCTTCTCTCTGTACACCAACTCTCTCGGGTCTGTCATTCAGTCGCACGGCTTTTCTTATCACAGCTACGCAGATGACACCCAACTAATTCTCTCCTTTCCTGAGTCTGAAACTCAGGTAGCAGCACGTATCTCGGCCTGTCTGACTGACATCTCTTCTTGGATGTCCACACACCATCTGAAACTCCACCACGACAAGACTGAGCTCCTTTTCCTTCCAGGGAAGGGCTCTCTTACCCAAGACCTGACTATAACAATTGACAACTCTATAGTAGTCCCCCACCAAGACTGCTAGAAACCTGGGTTAACACTTGACGACCAACTCTCCTTCACTGCTAACATTGCTGCAACCACCCGATCGTGTAGATACATGCTGCATAACATCAGAAGGATACGTCCCCTTCTAACGCAGAAGGCGGCTCAGGTTCTGGTTCAGGCTCTAGTCATCTCACGTCTAGACTACTGCAACTCCCTCCTGATTGGCCTGCCTGCATGTGCCATCCAACCCCTGCAGCTCATTCAGAATGCAGCGGCTCGACTTGTCTTCAACTTCCCCAAGTTCTCTCACACTACACCTCTCCTCCGCTCTCTTCACTGGTTACCAATTGCGGCCCGCATCCGCTTCAAGACACTAGTACTTACGTACAGGGCCACGAACGGATCAGCACCCACTTACATCCAGAACATGGTCAAACCATATACCCCAACCCGCCCACTTCGTTCTGCATCAGCCAAACTGCTGGCTGCTCCCTCACAGCGAGGGAGAACTAATCACTCAACAAAATCCCGACTGTTCACTGTCCTGGCTCCCAAATGGTGGAACGAGCTCCCCATCGATATCAGGATGGCCGAAAGCCTACACATCTTCCGCCGAAGGCTAAAAACACATTTCTTCCGACTACACCTCGGATAAAAAAAAAAAAAAAAAAAAAATTCTTGAACTTGCACTTTCGAACCTGCACTTTCATTTGTCTCTTTGTAGCTTTGCCTATTTAAAGCTACTGTATTTGCACTTACTACTTGTGGTCTGGAGTTTGAACCTTCACAGTTGAAAGCACTTAATTGTAAGTCGCTTTGGATAAAAGCGTCAGCTAAATGACATGTAATGTAATGTAAAGGGAGGAGGGCAGGGTTCTTCCCTGAAAGGTGATGAGAAAGTGGGAAGGGCAGCAGAGAGCATTAAAGAGGAGAAGAGACAAAGGGATAAGAGACAAGAAGGATAGGAAATAGGAGGAGAGAGGAGTGTCTTCACAGTAATCCCTGCTCAAGGGCCGTGGAGAGCCTGCAGTTCATAAACCTGATCTATCGTCACACAGCAACACTTCCTCCTCTCTCTCTCTCTCTCTCTCTCTCTCTCTCTCTCTCTCTTTATCAATCCCTCTCTATCTTCTGTATGTATCTGTCTATTTCTGCCTCTTGCTCTATGTGTCATTGCCTTCATCTGTATTGGGATTGCACTGTGTGTGTGTGTGTGTGTGTGCGTGTGTGCGTGTGTGCGTGTGTGCAGACATTGTACACTCATAAGGATTATGTTGTCACAGGCGACACCATTGGGACATTAGATGAAGTGATGCACTTGTCTGTGTTTCATATCCCCCGCTTTAAGTCCCTCTTTACACCATGCTCTCTATCTCCCTATACAGGGACCAGAACTCATAGATGTAGTTTCTCACATGCACTCTGCAGACTCGCACATTTTATCACTCACACCCCCACCGTCGCATTGCTGCATTTAGAAGTAACAAAAGTAACAAATGCTCCCTTATGGCTGTATGTGTGTGTGTGTGTGTGTGTGTGTGTGTGTGTGTGTGTGTGTGTCACCAGGGCCGTATAGTTAGATCTTTTTCTGACTGAATGTTTGGCATCCTCAGACAACTTAACAATATACCTGTGGCCTTTTCAGAAATCCTCTAAGGGAGAGTTCCAGCTGAAGGTTGCCATCTAGAAAAATGTGTTTTAGTTGTCAAGCAAACAACATAACATACAGAAAAAGTCCAAAATATTTTTTCTTCAGACTGTGGAGTCTGGTTGCCTTGCTGACACGTCCTGTGATATTTTGATTGAGTGTGTTACACTATGTCTATCAGGTGATCTCTCACAACTATATGCTGATAAATACTATATGACTTCACTGATTAGGTTTTTGCCACTGCTTCTATAGTAACACTGTGTAATCAATTGAAAATATTAGACACCCGCCGCCCACCTTTGAAAACTTAACCCCTGTGTCCAACTTTAAACTGTATGTCTGTTTTTAACTGGCTCTTACTTTTTGGTAATGTTGTGTTGAAAAAAGATACTCCAGCATTTAACATTGTACTTCTTTTTAAGTTGGGGGGACTTGATTTTAAAGCTTCAACCCCATATTGTACAGTAACGAAGGCTTTCTGTTATGAAGTCAACAATTTGTCAAGATTACCCCGCTGTTTTCACAGGCTTAGTTGTACTCCTCATGACAAATAAACTAAACTTGTTGTGTAAAATCAGTGGATTGTCCCTTTAACTGCGCTCTGTTCTCACCAGGTTCAGGATGCGGCAGGTGAACATTGTCGGCTTCAGTGCCATGAGCGCCCCCTCCAGGATAATTCAAACCCTACAGGCTGCCCCTGACACACACCCCTCTAACCTCACTCTGCTGTCTGCCACACAGACCAGCCTGCGCTTCAACTGGAAGGTACTGAAGCACATGCACGCACACAGATACACACTCTGTAAAACAGTAAAGCCTCTCTCTTTATAAGTAACCTCCTGTTAAGTTACAAAAATCCAGTGTGGCATGTGTTGAGTTTTATTCCATGTCTTTGTCTCTTTGTATAATCTTGTATAATTTTGTAGGTCTTACTTGTTTGTGCTATGTATGCACCTACTGTGGAAAAGAATTGTCTCCTTGAGGACAAATAATAAACTATCTATGTATTTGCCCCTTTACAATCATTCAAATAGTGCTAATTTGACTGATGAGGATTTTCTTTGGGTTTCTTTGCTCTGCATCTCTGTGTATTTGCTCTTATTTTTATATCAGTGCATGCACATCATGTGCACTCACCAGCAGCAGGACTGAACAGGTTGAGTGGCTGACAGCATATAATCACTGGCTCTCCTTGTTATCAGTGCTAACGCTAATCTGTCCCATTCAGCACAAACTGCAATGTAATTTTCTCCTTACTGTCTTTTCTTTTTTTGCTGTTGTTCCTGCTCGTCGTCCTTCTCTCTTTCCCTCCCTCTCTCTTTTACTCCCCCATCCCCTCTTCTATTATAACATAAATGGAGAGCAGGGTATTTTCCATTTAAGAGTTGGAATGAGAAAAAGAGCCTGTCAAATCAGACACAGACACTGAGACGCTATGGGCTACCTGTGCAGCATGCTAATGGGATTTTACCTGCATGTTAGCGCCAAGCCAGAGCTATGCTCGGTTTTCTGCTGTAATGGAACCATCACAATGGTTTTAGCTAAGACTATTATTCTAAGCTGCATATTAAGGGTAATAAAGCTAATGTGACATTCTGTATTATGGCTCCTAAATGTTAAGCTGAGCTAAATCATTAGGGTATTTAAAATGGCTGGGTGTCTCACTTCCTTATCTGCAACGCAGCAAAGAGCAACCACTGTACAATGTTGGTTAAAATCTTCTGTTGAATTATATGCTGTGAACAAACTGAACTTCTTACTAACGTGATTTTAGGGCACTGAATGATCAGGGGTTGTGGCAGTAATTCATAAAGACACGGTGGTTCATAGGCAGAGTAGAGAGGATGAGGTCCCAGAGAAAAAGTATGGACAGGAGAAGGAGGGAGGGTGACAGAAAATGAGAGTGGAAGCAAGTAAAAGAGGATGACAGAGTGTGAATAAAACAGGGAAAAGAGGGCGATAGAGAGAAAGATCAGAAGATGGGATGTCAAAGGGGAGAAGACAGTAAAAGGTTTTTAGGATGTACTTTAAAGTTAGACATGTCACATAAATAACCATATTTTTTAGAGCCACGAAATACCTTTTCACTTGTGAGTGTTTGTGTGTTTCTTATATAACACTGTGGAACCCTAAACTTGATATTCCACTTGTGTTGTCGGGACCCAACTACATTCTGGGTCTTTTTTGATGAAGCCACTGCAGGGCACCAAAGTTCAAAATGTTCTACTCATAGTGGCTTTAACAGTTTATTTTAGGGTTTAAAGGCTGTTAAAAAAACTATTTTCTCAATCAGCTTGTTACTATGAGTGATGATTTCACAATTTTCCTGACAAACGTTAGAACAGTTTTGGTTATTCTACATGAAAAAAATCACTATTTTGTTTGTGTGTTTGCCTTTTTCACTGGTTTGAAGTCGGCGGGGCTCTCCTGGGAAAAAAGGGGGTGTTGGATATTTCTATCAACCAATCAAAGTTGATTTTATTAATTAGTTTGGTAGGTTCTTTGACTTTGTTGCCTGGCCACTTTTAACCAAATCTGATCAAACCACACACACAGTCCTGATGCATTTTTAAATTAATAATAAATAATAGTAAATTTGTTCTTTCTTAACTTTAACTGGGATTGTTGCTTATTTAGTTGTGCAAATTTAATATCATAAAAATACTTGGGTTTTTGGGGGTCTAGTACTTAGTTCTTAAGTATGTATGTGTGTAATAGTATCTGTCTGAGCACTGTCCAAGTTTTGTTCATATATGTGTGAATGTGTGCCCAGTTGTGCATCTATCTGATGCATACACTATGATGATGAATGTGCTGTATGTGTGTCTTTGTTATTGTGTATGTGTAATGTATTATGATTTATTTCCCCAAATGCATTCAGGCTCCCCTCTCAGGACCTAAAGTTGTAAAAATAATGTAATGAGAGTATTGCAGTAAATACACTGAGGGTATCACTCCATGTTGGTTATGAGGAACTGTCATATTGTTTCATAGAGCAAAATTATAATTTCATTAATCACAATTTTACCAAAATTGGTTTCTCGTTCAATAATCCTTTTTACTATGTGGTTAGTTCTTCTTCCATCAATCAGAGTCAAAATTAATTAAATTCACCACAAGTGCAGTGATGGCACAGGGTGGCCAAGTGCTGACACATTATAAGATACTTGCAGAGTTCAGGATTAGCACACTGGCCCTCATTTATTAAGCTGTTGTGTGCAATAAGGTGCACAATCTGCTTCAGAAATTATCCGGAAAATAGCAGATATCTTCTAAGCAGCAGACATAAGTTTACTTTTAGTCTCATTCTTACCCAGGTTATATTTGTTTGATGTTTTCAAACATGTATAGCCTAACTAACAATGGTCATTTGGAGTGCCCCTTTAACTGTGCTACTTGTTCTCACCAGGATGCAGCAGGTAACATTATCTGTAAACATAACCATATATAGCAGTTAATATACACGGTTATGTCTGTAAAGCATGGCCATAATGACAGTAAACTAAATCACTCACTAAAAAAACAAGAATGTAGAACGAGAATAATTATTTGCAAAACACCTCCCTGTAATCTCTCTCCACTCACTCTTTGTTACCCTCCAGCCTCTTCCAGAGTCCGAGTACAACAGCAGTCCAGAGACTGTAGGATACCGGCTGCGTGTGTGGAGGACCGACGGCCAGGGGGAGGACAGGACCGAGGATGTGGAGAGAGCAGCGGGGACCAATGAGACCACAATAGAGAGCCTGAATCCCTGGACCCAGTACCAGGTTCAGATACAGGCCTACAACTCCATAGGACCTGGACCATGGAGCAACACTGTCGCCGCACTCACCGCAGAATCTGGTAAGGACACAGACCTCATTCACTCCTGTTACCTGTCATCAAGTTTCTCCCTGAGTGAGTCTCCCCTCATCCTGCCACCTCTCTCTGCCCTCTACAGTCTCCCTCTATGTCAGTAAGGGGACGTTTGACAGAGAAAAGGAGGGGGAGAGGGAGAGATTGAGATAAAATCGAAGATTGGTTCAGAGAGAAGTTGCAATGAGCTGTGTGTGTGTGTGTGTGTGTGTGTGTGTGTGTGTGTGTGTACTTGCGTATCTATCCAACAGCACCTCAGCGTTGTTACAGTGAACCGGCGAGCCAACAGGGGACATTTCTGTTGGTCATGCTTTACATCAGTGTTGCCCTTCAAACTGCTCTGTATTCAAATGTAAATTGTGTTGGAACACAGTATTGGAATGAAAGGTTCATAAAGATTGAGTATTTTTATTCTTCCGCTCTTTAATAAATACGTATCTTTATACTTTGTATATTGGGACATTGGGATGTTCAATCAGATTGAAGTGCAGCAGTTCAGGAGAGCCTCTAGTCCCATCCAGGACGTCTGTTTTCACATTCACCTTTGATAGTTTTTCATCGTGGCAATGTCAGGTTAAGTCCCAATAACACAAGAGGTCAAGATGTCACATAGGTCATGGACCTCTGATGACATCACTTCAGTCACAATGAGGTTGGATTTGTGGCACAAAAGGTTTTTTTTTCTTCTTTTTGCTGATTTGGTTACATCATTTTCTTTGTCGACACAATGGGATTCTGTTTATTGAATGATTGTTTTGATGTTTGTATCACCTACATGTATTCTCAAAACTGCGGCTCATGTCCCTAAAATCAGAATAATGGAGAAAAGCTGTAGTATAGTAGGACCAGCAGGGTTTTCACTGCTGTTGTTGTTTTATACTTACTGGAAAACTTTACCACTAGAAATATTCAATATAATCATATTCAAGGTTCATGCATATTATTCATACTTTAATTAATCAGTTTTGTTTATGTCAGACTGGGTTTACCAAACTGTTATTAAGCTTAAAAATCTACCCAAATGGCATTTCCGGTTTGGAGGGCCTGTATTTCTCTCTGGGAGCTCACTTGATTTTGATATCATATGCAGTGAATTTAATCCTGTCAGGAACACATATCTACGCGATTTTGCTCACTATTTCCCAGTATAAATTACAATCATGATTAGTGTTTAGCTGCACATAATATAGGTTGCTGTGTTTCCTGATATTGTCATCAGCTCATCATACAATTTGAGTCCTGTGTGACAAAGAAGTAGAAAATATTTTTTTTGTTAAATATTACTTAAAACATATCATAACAATATTATGAATAAATACTTTATTTATATTAAATATATTAATTTCTTCTTCTTTCTTTTTTTTTCAAAATGACTAGAAATAGTGGTCCATACTTTGTACAATGATAGTCTGTTGGTGATGTAGTAATGCGTGTGTATGTTCTCTAGTTCCATCTGGATCGCCGGTGAATGTGACTGCTGAGGCAGTGAGTTCCACCAGGATCCTGCTCAAATGGTCTGCTCTCCCTCAGGCACAGAAGAATGGAGCCATACTTGGATATAAGGTGTATAAAGCACTCAAACACACACACACATAATCCCACCCTGGCATTCTCACTTGACCCCCTCAGCCCGTTATCACACCTTCACACACTCTCACACACACACAGAGATCCACAGACATGCACACAAAAAAATCATAATCTGAAATGACGTAATAGCCTGTAACCGCTCTAGTGTTTTTTATTCCTACATTACTAATTTTAAAAGCAACGAGCTACAGTAAGTACTCCTGGGGGGGTGGGTATAACTGTGAACATGCATATGAGAGAGAGGCTTTAACGTTTAATATCCTTTCATAAAACAGCAGTTTTTGTATCATGTTGTGGTAGAAACAATAGCTGGATTATTCACACTCTGTCACGCTCTTTTACATGGTTTGGGGAAGTGCTTTATTTATTTGAAATAAACATGAACTGTAGTTTAGGCAAGATAAGGTGATTTCTTGAGTATACATATTGTATATATATAATATTCTGCATTAGTATTGAAGTCCAGACTTGTGGCCTACTTAAAGCTTTGGTGCGTAACTTTTTGATATTAATGAACGTCCATTACATTTAAGCCATTGCCAAATGAGTTGATACAAAGCTAATTAAGACTATCAGCTCCACACAACTCTCTTTGTATTTCTCACTATAGCTATGTTCAGAAACTGGTGTTGTCCGGCGACTTTCGCGCGCAGAAAATCAAGTGAAGATAATGACCTCTTCTGAAGAGTCCATCATGTTTTTTTAATCCTCCGTGTCCTCCTTGGCTACTAGCAACTGCGTGGAGGAGGGGTGGTGGGGGTGCGCGATCACGGAAGGCTTGTATCATGTGCATGCGCCAACAGTTTTGTTGTCATCACCTAGAATTCCTCATGAGGGAGACAGAAACTACGCACTATAGCTTTAAGCAACATAGCCTACAATCTATTCACGTCTGCCAAATTTGAACTCATCTTTTTTTTGTATTTCCAAACTAAGTCAGTAAAGTCTTTTGCTTGATCCCCCTGATAGTGACATAGTTAACTTAGTCTGATGTGCAGGGTCCTAACAAAAAGCTAGATAAGTACTGTTGATGGTGAAGTGCAAGGTGCACTCATTTTTACCTGAGTACACCACTTACTGGCAGTCACATCTCTCAACACTCCCACGCATATCCTCCAGGGGTTTATTATAATGTACTCCACTTCCTTGTTTGACTTTAAAATAAGTACAAGAAACCTATCAATTGTCTGTATTTTTACAATATAGCTTTTCTTGTTCAGTGGCATATATGTTGCACCCATCAACATCCTTCCAAATCTAACTTGGAGAAAGCACATGCAAAAATATTTTGCTAATATAAAACTGGCATTGAGTAGCGCTTAATCACCACCCAAACAAAACATAGTAGAAGAAAGCTTTAAAAAGAAGAACATTCATCCTCAATTGCATGGACACGGTTGTGTTATAAATACATACATCTACTAAAAAAACTGTCTGTGACTGTGTGATATAAACCAGTACCAGCCAGTATTTTAAAAATGTTGTGCAAAATTCAGGTCATATCATCCACCATGCCCAAAGCACATCACTCTCCCCATCTGTGTGTGTTTTCTTGAGCCCTCCTGAGGATCACACTGAGCAGTATGCCTACCATGCAAATAGATGGGAAGTGGCTGCCAGCAGTAGATCTTTAACACCTCCCATCCCCTATTAGATGTTAAATAGTTCTCCTGCCTCCTGCCACACATTCCTCATGACTATTTCTGTTTTTAGACACTTAAGAGCTGATACTTTCCTTCAAAAGGATTTAAAGTGTGACAGGAGAGAGAAACAAGAACAAGAACAGTTCTTGACACATTCTTGCCGGGCAAAGAGCACTGTGTTGTGATTTTTTTTTTTTTTTTAAAGTGGGCACTGGTGTAATTTCAAGTTTCAGACATAAAACAAACATAACAATTAAAAACGGACACACAAGAACAGATTACAGACATATAAGATATCAAAAATGTTCGAAACATTTGAAACTTCTACAGCTAGATGTGCCGAGCATCCAAGTCATTTTGAATCGCTTTAAACGCGCGCAATAAAACCATCTCCCGAATATTAAGGTGGTTTTGTTCCGAGGGAGCAGCATACTTAAACACCCTTTTTCCCAGTTCAGTATAGACTTTAGGGACAGTTAGAAGGGAAAAGTCCTTTGAGAGGAGCCAATAACTCCCCATACTTTTCTAAAGGATGTAGACCTGTAGGTAAGAAGGAATCAGTACAGAATCAGCCGTATTAATAAGAATATGCCAGTGGTTAGGTCTACGGGTAGACAAGGCTGACCATCCAACCCGAGTGTACAACAAACAATGGTGAGTAAGGGCTTTGAGATGTGTGATAAATCTCAGTGCTCCATCTCAGTGCATTGCTTCTGTATCCAGATCAGTATTGATATGGCTTATTTCTCTGTGCCACAGACCATTGTTGTCAAAAACACATCAGTGAGCCACGCTGTTGCACTGGCTGACATTTTCCTTCATTATGATGCAATGCTGTGCAGGTTGTAAAGCCCTTCGAGGCATTTTGTGATTTTGGGTTATATGAAATAAAATGGACTTGACTATGATGGGCATTGGAACTGCATTTTGACTGAATTCCACTCTAGTGAGAGAGAGAGAGAGACATGCACAAAATGTGTTTATTATGTGCTGTTTTATTATATCAGATGTATTTACTCCTTGTTGTTGTTTATATGTATGTTTGTTTTTATGCTTTGGCAACACAGATGTATTGATTTTGTCATGCCAATAAAGCAAACTGAAATTGAGATGTGATATGAATGCATACAGATAGAGAGAGAGGAGGAGAGAGAAGCTCAGAATATCAGTGTGTGTCATAGGACGTCCCCTTGCAGTCTAAACATATAGCAGAATAACTAAGGGCTGGTCCAAGGGAAACCTGAGCCAGCCCTAACTATAAGCTTTATCAAAGTGGAACATTTTAAGCTTACTCTTTATGTGGGGACGGTGTCTGCCTCCCGAACCAAAACTGGGAGCTGGTTCCACAGGAACACAGGAAGTGTGTACATATGCATAGACATATAAAGTTTTTTTTTAAGAGCTTTTACACAAAAAACAGCTGCCTCCTGTGGCCAAAAAACAAAGCTACAAGAGCAGTGACAGTAAACCAAAACAGTGAAGATGCGGGCTGGACACATTAACAATGAGCAACAATTGCTGTAAAGCTTCGTACAGATGACGACAACTGAGGGGATAATTATCGGTGGGTTCATCACTACTAGCGACACCTTTCACACACAAGTGGTTCAATGATCCATTGGTAATATTGAATAATAATATAATGTTGATATTATATTATTGATTATAGCAGTTTTAAAGTTTTACATCTGAGGTAGGAAGAAATAGGCTTGGGCCTGAGTGATACAGACAAGTTGCAACAGTCTGAAAGTATTGAGAGAGTTGGTTTTGGTCTTTTCTTTTTATTTGTTGACAATCACAAAAACATAGAACATCAGCAACCTTATCCTTTGAAGCCACCAAAGCTCAAGGGGGAAAAACAGACAAACAGAGCTTACAGAGTGTAATTTGCAGAATCTAACTTGAACATATTTGTTCACTTTTGATCTATATTTGTGATTACATGTGTGACATGTATGTCTGTTTGTGTGTGTCTGTGTCCAGGTGTTGTACAGTGAGAAGGACTCAGAAGGTCCCCCCAGTGTTCAGATGGTAGAAGGAGAGGGGAGTGTGACGCTGCTCCTCGGGATTCTCCAAAAATACACTGTGTACGTGCTGCAGGTGCTGGCGTACACACGGATAGGTGACGGCCCACTGAGCAACCCGATACTGCTCAGAACCAAAGAAGATGGTATGTTTCTCTCGTTCTGTTTTGGTCTGATCACTGACCTTTCTGTTCAGCAGTTTTCTTCAACACTTTTGCATCTCATCTCATCTCTCATCTATAGCTGTTTTCACCTCTTCCCACCTGCTGTCAACACAGCCAGCCAACAGTCCCACTTTACTGATCATCCACTGGGTTCAGCTTACCCCTCAGACCCCCTCCACAGCCCAGACCTGGAGAACATATTGTGTATGTGTGTATATTTGTGGTAGTGCGTGCCATGTTTGCAGATCTCCTCAGATACGACCATGACAGACTTTTCAGGATGCCAGCAACCCGGTCTGGTCTCCTACAATATTGAAACACAAGCACACAGGAACACACAAACGAACACACACACGCATCCTCTATCAAACTGTGTCACGTTTGAAAAGTTTTTCTCATTTCAGGATGAAACAAGAACGGGGAAGTCAATTCCCGGCAATGTATAATGAACCTCCATCCTGTCTGTCTGTCTGTCACACACATACTGTACACACACACACATTTCACGCTGATATGTATTTGGTGGTGCGGAACATGTACTTTTATCAGGAATGGTGTGAGGTTGAAAGAAAATTACATTTTCTATTTGGCATCTTTTATAAGTGCCTCTTTAAAATGTAAAGACACTGTGTGTGTGTGTGTGTGTGTGTGTGTGTGTGTGTGTGTGTGTGTGTGTGTGTGTGTGTGTGAGCATATGCTAAAAATACATCTGGTACCATCAGACTAACCTACTGGAGTATAAGTGCTTCATGTCAGATACTCTCTTTCTCATGACAGTGTTGAAGGAGTCCTTTTGTGGGTTTTTTGCTGCAGCTTTTTGTATTATTACTGTTTCATTCTGCTGCCAACTCCCTTCTCTATTTTTCTCTCCAGTCCCAGGCCCCCCTGTCAGGATGGTGTTTCCAGAAGTTCGGTTGTCATCAGTTAGGGTGGTTTGGCAGCCACCCACGAACCCCAATGGCATCTTGTTAGGTACAATAACAAACAAACACGCACACACACACACACACACACACACACACACACACACACACACATTGAAAGATGAGATATTTTAGAGCTAAATCATAATCCATTTTTTCATGCTTGTAGTGACATTACATTTATTTTCAATTGCTGAAGGACAGAGCTTGGCTTATAGAGGAAATGAGTTGGCAGTTTTAAGCATGCACACACACACAAACACATGCCGCTGTGATTGTTTGTTTGTGTGTGTGTGTGTGTGTGTGTGTGTGTGTGTGTGTGTGTGTGTGTGTGTGTGTGTGTGAAAGAGTCATATATTTGCAGTCCTGACTGTGTAATGGATGCATGGTTTGACTCTCAGTGATCAAGCTTGTACCCAGGAAAAGGGCTATTATAGCTGCTGAAGCAAGACACCTTTCCTAATGCATACATCGCCTCATATATAAACACACTGAGATTAACAGATATCACCTGTTTCTGAAATTGCAAATCACAGCATGAGGAGTGAATCACAGAGAACCTATTAATGAAGAGGAAGAGAGGTGAAGTAGAGGCAAGAGCAATGTGAGAGCTGCTGAGCTGGACAGAGAGAACAGAAGGGAAGAGACAGCAGAGAAGAGATGTATGGAGGTGAGAGGAGGGACAAGTTTGTTAGTGTTGCACAAGGGGGAGAAAGGAGTAGTAGTTTGTCCTCTCAGTGGGGGATGGAGTTGAGCAGGACAGTGTGAGTGATGTGTGACTGTATTGTAAGGGGGAGGACATTTAGTGCGACACCACTCTGTGACAGAAGGATGAGTGGGAGGGCAAATCTCTCTCTCTTGATCACAAAGACACACACACAGTCCTGCTGTGTCCTTGCTGGGTTACAAGGTGTGTGTGTGTGTGTGTGTGTGTGTGTGTGTGTGTGTGTGTGTGTGTGTGTGTGTGTGTTTATACAGAACAAAATAACTGTAGTGCACCGCTTTCTTTAGTGCACATGACTGCCTCATTTCTCCTTGGGTTCTCAACCCATAGGGGACTGGCACAGAAGGTGGACAGAGGAGAAACAGGACCACATAAGGTCCACAATATGATTTGCCACAAGGCAGTGAGGCATTTGTGTTCACATGACCTCTTGATGAATATATTACAGCCACAGGCTGCATCTCAATTCCATACTTTACACAAATTTTAATGAAGATTTGAGTATGTAGTTTGTTCATACACTAAAGTCACAAACATAAGTAGTCAAAAAGTCAGTATGCATATTGTTTTGAGTGTGCTGTTGGCGTACACTGTTGTTCCACAATGCAGTTGCAGTATGATGCCGTTGCCTCACGTATTGCATCACTACAAAATTGTGTCCTAAAGAGATTTTTGTATACTATCTGCAATAATAGTATACCATATTAATTGTACATACTGAATGGAACAAACAACATTTCACGTCGGCTCATAGAACATCTGGTGTGGTGTGCACATTTAAACACAGAAATCCAAAAGCCGTTCCAACTGTTTATTAGTGTGGCAATTTAATCAGGGATGGATGGATGATTATTTTCTTGTATACAAGAAGGAAATCATTAAGAAAATATCACACATTAGAACAGCAGCTGTAAACACAAGAGTAAATTAATAAAGCAAATAATATCATTATTTTCACTTACTTCAACTAATGCATTCATAATCTCTGCATTTAGTACATCTTCAGGGCCTACTAAACAAAGTCTATAATTGTCATACACAACTACCCATTAAACACCAAATCAATTAAGATCATAAGTGTGAAAAGTCCTTATTTAGACTTACATTGGTTGACTCTTTGTTCAGCATTTAGTCAATCTCCTCGGGGGTGTCTCAGCGCCTTAATGGAAAACTACCCAGAGCTCTTTGGTATGGTGAAAACTATGTTACAACTAGGCATAGAGGCATGTGATTTAACACTACACATTTTGTATGTAATGTAGTATAGAAATGGAAGCGATGAAAAGAGGGGGCATAGAGTCTCAACACATAGCAATCACCTGCAGTTGCTGCATTCTCTGCTCTGCAAGCTTTGAGCTCTGAAGGACTTTGTTGTCGTTATACTAAGAAGGTCCTATCTAACTGTCAAGCAGACTTAGTATTAGCATTGCTATTAGTGTGCCTTTTTCAAGCAAAAAAAGCTTGTATAAATACACATTTTTAATGCCTTAAAATATGATTTATACTGTACATGTTGTTTATTTTCAATGCAAAACGAAGATGGCCTTTCACTAGCATGACACAGTCACTTCGGAGATGCAGCCTTATGTATCTGATAGCAGCGACGTCCTAATGATATTCAGTACACAACACAATGCTGTGCCCTAACCCAATTGGCAGGAGGATTTGTTATCTAGCCGTTATCCAATAATCTTCCACACACTGCGTTCACATTAATATACAATCAGACTATCTGATGAGATTATCACCCGCACAACTAGATTAGGCCCCTCTGAGCAGATTACCATCCTGACAGTGTTACTATGTGAACCACATCCGCACACTTGTGTGTTTGTGTGAGTTTGTGGATGTGTGTATTTGGTGTACAATACAATTTTCATAACAAGAGCCTTTGTGAGTGGCCAGTGGCCTGTGGAAAGCTTGGTCGGGGATCAGTGGTTTGAGTGTATGTGTGTATGTGGAAGGGTGTTATTACATGGCCTACTGCGCATGAGACAGAGAAACAGACACAAGCTGTGTACACTGTGGGTCACAGCCAAGGGGACAGATGAGATGTATGTTTTTATGTGTGTGTGTGTGTGTGTGTGTGTGTGTGTGTGTGTGTGTGTGTGTGTGTGTGTGTGTGTGTGTGTGTGTATGTGTGTGTGTGTGTGTGTGTGTGTGTGTGTGTGTGTGTGTAGGGGAAGGTCAGTGTGTGAGCTGTGACAAGTGTGTGTGTGTGTGTGTGTGTGTGTGTGTGTGTGTGTGTGCGTGCGCGCACTGACTTTCAAAGACAGATTTATGACTTTCTGTGTGTTTTTAATACAAAAATTGTGTTTGCTTTTATTTGTTTTTGTGGAAATTGGGCTGTGTGGTTCGTGGCATTGTGTGGTTACAGTATGTTTTCAGGCTTTTTTCCTATCTCACATTGTGCTGTCTTTGATTCCTGTGGGCTCTGTGATGTAAAGTAGGCCACAAAAACACACACACAGAAACACATTCCCACACAAGACTTCCATACAGATTTCAACTGTCTTCCTCCTCTGTCTGTCTTTTCATTGTTCCTTCAATAGGCTACCAGATCTCCTACCGCTTGGACAGCAGGGACCCTCAGCGATGGACCACAGTGGAGGTGGGCTCCAACGCTCGACAGTTCACCGTCACAGGACTTTCCCCTGAGCATGCGTACGTGTTCCGACTCACTGCTCGCACCGCCGTGGGCTGGGGTGAAGAACAGGAAGCCTTGGTTGTTACCACTGAACGCAGAGGTAAAAGACACACACTTAAGCTTTACATAGAGTGAGAGTAACAGCATGGGTGGAAGCCCGATCCAAATTTCCTACAATGTGGAACGATAAAGTGAATCTTAAATATTGGATACAGGTCCCCACCCTCAATCAAATCACCTGTATCAAACACTGCTTTCAGACATTTAGTTCATTACATTTAAAGGCCTTGACTATTTTAGACCTATCAGCTTACTATGAGGGATGTAGTTCTTCATGAACACACAATTTTGATTATTTCACATGACAGATTTCGTAAATGTGCTCTTCTTACTGTTTCAAAGTCGGTGGGGCTCAGTTGGAAAATGGTGATGTCACATCCTTCCATGCATCAGTCACAATGTAGCAACAGTTGAATCAAAATCTGATGACAGTGTGGGGTTGTTTGCCAACACTGTCAATCAAATTGGATCAAACCACATCCACACAGTCCTAAAGAAGATGATTAAGATTGTGTTTTTGAGAGTTTATCTCTTAATAAATAATACCTGGGGATGTTTTCTTAACTTAAACTTTTATCGTTGCTTATTAAGTCATGAATGTTTAATTTAGTAGATGTAACACCTGTCCCATGTAGCTATATAGTCTCTAGTGTAGTAATACTATGGGAAGGCACCTTGGTTCTTTGTTTTTTACTTTAGATGGCGCTATTACCGGTACTGACCAATGCTTGTTAGCGATCTATGTTTCTCCATATTATTAAAGTAACTGGCGGTGCCTCCAATATGAATTAGGTAAGTTTTGTGTTAACCTTGATTACTCTTTTAAATTGTAACTCAGAATGAAACCTCGTGTACAAAATCTAAGACCCAACAAGTATACTTTAAATACAATAAACCCAGATAAGGGAATTTATTTAGTTAAAGTACAAAAATAATATGAAAACATATTTATGGTGTATTCGAAAAATAAACATAAGTGAGGCCAGTATAACTAACGCCCTCTTTTTTTATGACACACAAAATAATATGTTGCCTCAATATAGCTTTCAGAGTATACTATAAATTGCTACCTCTGCTTAGGTTTCAATAAAATAAATGCATAAAACCTTTTGACATGTAAACCTCAACAATTATCTGTGGGCCCACACTCACACATTCATACTCAGCAATCAAAATACAAACAAAAACAAAACCCTGTTGCAGGCCTGAGTAGAAGCTTGGGAGCATGGAGGCCTAAAACGGTGACGGCCGCTTCACTTGTTTACACAAGCAATAAAATAAAATGCACATGCAATATACTCAGTACTCACGAAAAAGAATGTCACAGTTAGTAACACAATAGGTGATTTCATACTACAACACTTAGTTACAGCATATAAAATCACACACACATATGTATATTTACCTCTTGTATATTACAATACTCTAAAACACAGCATAACTGGTCGTCAGCCTCAGTAATGGACAACACTGACCTTCTACAACCTACTGAACCTCACGAAGTTCAGTTCGCTTAGCGTTTCTCTCTCTCTCTCCGACTGTAACTCACAAAATGGGAATCTCTGCATGTTACAACTAAGCCCCACCCCTCTACATGGGATTGTAATTACATTGGCTGATAGGTCATGACCCTCCAACGAAAGTAAAGAAAGACGAGGATTGACATATTAGGCTGCTATCAAGTTAAGCTGTGTGGCTGATTACACGTGCTGAATCATGTACACATCACTCAAACTACAGTCAATTGCATGAACTTCAAACTTTGACCTTTTAAAAACTGTATTTTAAACGTTTTATTCATGTTATTTTTATATATATATATATATATATATATATATATATATATGGGCTACATACTTAAAAGCTAAAATACCTTTAATAGGCCAACAACACTTTTACATGCTGCATCCGGTATAAATGACTAAAGGTCTAAATGGAACGGAGTCATCATTAATATTATTTTTCCTGCTATGCTGATTTAAAATGTCAGCTGTGAAAAAGGCCTACATGGATAAACAGTATGTGGTTGATGGGTCACTAATGGGATAGTTTGGGTACAATGAAAAAACTTGACAGAACGCTGCCATCTGAAGTATGTGTACGCACTGAAACACAGAAGATAAAAAAAAAAAAAAATATATATATATATATATATATATATTTTTTTTTTTTTTTTTTTTATAAATATCAGTGTCTCACTGTTCTCTGTTTATACTGAAAGAGGTAGAAACGGTAACAGTATGACCAATTCTAAAATAATTCAACAAGAATAATGGGTCGTAAGCTTGGAAGCTTTGACTAATGACTAGTAAATCTGCCTTTTTCATGCACCCCCACTTTATATAAATATCATGTATCTCGTGTGGCATTTGCACCAAAGCAATGTAATAAAAAGTAATGAAATTCACTTTCCATTAGAATGATGCATAAGGAAATAAAATGTGTTAAATAAACCAGATTAGTCTTGAAATTCTGTAAATGAGCCCATTCAAAGCGAGAGAGACTTGATTAATGGTATTAATTTGACCTGTGCTTTTCAAAATGTTTGCCATTAGGAAGATCTATTGCAGGAAAAAACTACAATTATTTTGTGGTTATTTTGTCGTCTCTTTTCACATTAACTTCCAAATGTTCAAAGATGATATTTTGTCATTTCCCACAGTAATGTCAGTGCAGGAAAAGTCTGGAAAGGTTAGCTGAAGTTTTAGCATTTTAAAATTTTATGATCTCTGCAGCCCTACTTGATGGCGAGTGTAATGAGTTGTAGTCGATGTGAAGGCCCCACAGAGATAAAATTAGAGGAAAAAAGGCATCAGGCGTGGAGCTTGAACAGATTATCAGTGCTTCAACAACAAGTAGTTTGTGGTTGGAGATGCAGAATCCCTCGTTACTAAACACTTACTGTTAGCAGAAGATTAAAAAATGTATGACCTTTTCTGTACATGGGACATTTTACATACAGAACAAGAAGAAATGACATTTAGAAACTCTAGTGGAGTAAGAGCTGCTTGGCAGTAAATGTAGATATTGAAATCACCTTAATGAGAGTCAAGAGTTCCAAACTGCCTTAGGCTCTGTACTACAGTAGTCAATTAAAAAAGGAGGGGCCGCCTAGCCAAGTTTGATAAATTATCATGAGAAGTCGTAGATTATTAGACCAAAGGAAATTGTGGCTTTCACTCTGTTGATACTTGTTAAGTAAAACCACAAGGATTAAAGCCTTTCACACATAACTGTCTTGCACTGGCTGCGTTCTTATAGCACCATGCTCTGTTGTGGGTGGGTGAAAAATGTTCAGTTAGTAGGTGAGAAAGAGAATGAGACTGACATTGTGTTAAAATGGCAGTAGTTGGTGCTTTGGTAGTTTACTAAAGGAGAGAGCACTGGCCAGAAAACAAGATCTGAGAGCCATAAATCTTAGATTCTACACTAAAGTAATTACTATTGATCAATAGTTCCCTCTGCACTTTAATCTATTTAATTTTGTCTTTTTGTCTTTTAGGGCAGCAAAAATTTTGCTAATTTCTCTTTAACATTTCATCTAAATTGAAGCAGTCGCTGGCCTCATCGTAGGTTATAAACTGAAAATAGCAGGAATTTTAACACAGAAACACACTCTGAGTATGACACCCCATGCCTATGGCAAGATGTAGGAGGCTAAGCAGAGACAGTAACTCTCCTAAGACAGTTTAGTCTCCAAAAACCTGTAACAAAAGAAAAATATCCTCCAACAGTCAGTCAGTGACTAGAAAGGAAGAACAGATGACTTGACTTTTAAATAGGTAAAGTTGTGTGCAGTTCTTTTTTTCTTCAATTTTAGAAACAAATAAAGATTCAGAGGTTGTCACGCTTTTATCTCATCTTGTCTAGACTCTGTTTCATCCTGCTTCAATCAACTGCTTTCATGTCTCCATCTCCATCTCTCCAATGGTTACACTGTACACAAATATTAGAAAGGAGGATTTAACTGGTCATAATAATAATCAAAATCTGACTAGTATTTCAGAGGCTAATCTGCCATACATTAAGGCTACTGGTGTGTGTTTACATATGGACTAGGTATGCATGCAGTATTACAGTGCATTCTGTGAGCAGGGTAATATAACCAGTATTCCACCAAAATTAAATGTCACTTTAAAAATGAAGTTACAGTGGCTTTGTTGTCTTAGTAGGCTAACGCATGAGTAACTTTGGTCTCAGCCTTTGATATATGTCATCCCTGATCTCTCTCTCCAATTTTCTCTGTCAGCCGGTACCGTGTATGTCTAGTAAAGCATTACAATGCTACAAAAGTCCCCATATTAACGTGTGACAGTGGAGTGAATTTTTATGAAAACCTGGAATCCTGATGTCAGATATTCTATTCAGAGCTATCAGCTTGTGTAGTGCATTTTAATTGGATCAGACATCATAACATCTGCAGCATCATTATCAGGGTTTCTTTAGAATAGAATTCAGTGGTTCCCTTTTCCACTTCAGTAGCATAATGGCTCATTCTCACTGTGAGAAAGACAGAATAGCCTAATAGAGATTTCTTTCTAATGATGCAGAAGAGACCAACTGAATCTCCAGAAAAAGAAAATTGGCTTTTTGAGTGTGTGTGTGTGTGTGTGTGTGTGTGTGTGTGTGTGTGTGTGTGTGTGTGTGTGTGTGTGTGTGTGTGTGTGTGTGTGTGTGTGTGTGCGTGCGTGCGTGCGTGCGTGCGTGCGTGTGAGGCTGTGTGCACGTGGATGAATGAAAATAACGAGAGATTTATCTTTGCTGATGTCTGTTTCCAAGAGGGTGATAACTGATAAGGTAAGGGACAACATACTGTACAATAGCATATTTAGCAGAATGTATCCCCCTACAACCATATCTTTTTTTCTCCTCTAGTACCAACCCCATCTCTTCTTTCTTCTCCACTTCTCTAAATTCTCTTCTACCACACTCCTCTCACTTGCATAGCAGTAAACAGTCATGTAAGTGCTGTAAGGGCAGCACTTGTTCTGACAGTTATGAGTTTATTATCAGAACATGATCTTAACTCTGGAATGGAACAAGAGAACAGACAGGGAGACACAGATGGTATCAGGGAAACAAAACAGGGAGAGAATAGTCAAGTCTTGAAGGGAATGAAGAATAGGGCGCGAGGGAAGAAGGGAGTCAAACAGATTTTCTTAAATTACTTGTGATAAGGGTGAATGAAGGAAGGCGAGCCTGTGTGTGTGTGTGTGTGTGTGTGTGTGTGTGTGTGTGTGTGCGTGCGTGCGTGCGTGCGTGCGTGCGTGCGTGCGTGCGTGCGTGCGTGTGCGACTGTGCTTATGCATATGTTTGAGAACACAAGTGCAGATTAATTAAACTTCAGAGAGAATCGATAATGCTTTAATTTTCAGACTTAATCGATAATCTGATGCCCCTGAAATTAAACAGTTATGCCCCCCAACTGTGTGTTTTTGTTTGTGTGTGTGTGTGTGTGTGTGTGTGTGTGTGTGTGTGTGTGTGTGTGTGTGTGTGTGTGTGCGCGCGCGCATGTGTGTACACACATCGACTAATCACACAGCTTTTGTACAAAGATACCGAATCCCAGAGTCATCTTTTATCTTCTAATTGAATAGCGAGGACACAGACAAATACGAACACACACACCGGCAATCTGTTGAGAAATTGTTTCTTTGATGCTGCAGTGCTTAGATGTCTTGTTTCATTTAAACATATGTATGCATTGCAACAGTCACACTAATGCACATGTGATGTAACTGTAGGCTGCCCTTGTCCTGTGTTACAAGGTATTTGCAGCATATGGTCCATGATAGTCTCAATTTGTCCAGGTGTCAATTTCAACATGTATAGCTACAGATAGCAGGCAAAGGGAAGGAAAATTAATGAGTGGAGAAACATATTGAATGCAGATGTTTCTATACAGGGCACTCAGCGCATTTACATGCATTTAAGTAACTGGGTTACAGCTGATTTCTTGCCATGTATATGAGATTTCCCCAGCTAGATTTTTACTTTAGAGAACTAATTTAGTGGCCATGTATATGAGTAGCGATGTCTGTAATGGGCTTTTTACATGTAGGCATATGAATGTGTATGACCTACACTTTAGACAGAGAAAGTATCACCGTATAACTGTGAAAGCAGAGCAGACAAAAGGACAGATTATCACAGGTAGCAGTGTATCCTGTATTCAATATAATTGTATTAAAAGTCTGACTAAAATTTGTAAACTAACTTACAGTACTGTCTAGAACTTGTCCTCTCACTGCAGTGTCGGTCCCCAAACACACACACACACACACACACACACACACACGTATGATATCGCTGAGCATTGAAGCTGATCTGGAGGCTTGTAACACATCTGCGATGGAGATAAGTGTGTGGTAGATATTTTGGCCTTTTTTTCATAGATTTTTTGCATCCAGCACCTTCTTGCTTTATGGTAATGTGCAGTGCTGCTGTCCTTTAATTTGAGACCCTACTGTATATCTAAAACACTTTACGGAGACTATGTCCATGATGAACAGAAATACACAAAAGAAAAACACATCGATGTATGTAGTGGTATGTGGTAACACAGTCACACAATGTTAAACTACTGAATGACATGATGTATGTATGAATAAATGTCTGGAATGTATCAACCAGAGTGTTTTTTTTTTTTTTACCAAATTGCTCTAGACAGTTTCATTTGTTGCTCTCTCCTGCTTCCACTTTAATTCCAGTTTCTATCCTTTTTCCACCTTCACTCTTTCTTCCCCTATCATCTCTCCTCTGCCTAATTCCCCATCTTCACCACATCCACAGAGCGTCCCCAGCCACCCAGGAAGTTGGCTGTTCCTCAGGACGGGGTTGAATCTCGCCATCTCCGCCTCCACTGGGTGACGGGTGGCACAGGGTCCTCCCCACTGAGGTACTTCACTCTGCAGGTCAAAGAGCTGCCCAGTGGGGACTGGAACACACACACCGCTGACATCCCGCACAACGTGACCACCTGGACCATTGACAGGTACACATGTGGACATATGTACAGTCACATACACACACATATCTGCTTGTGGGTCGACAGTGTAGCAGCAATGGTCTAATCATAGCTTAGTTAGCAGTACTGGCTAACTAGCTTACTAACCCATGAAGCCTTTCATACGTTGGGTTACAGGTTACATTATAAAAAGCTCTGTTCACAACAGCACATCCTCTGTGTAGCATTTCCCCTGATGTTAAATGGACTGCATTTATATTGCACTTACTGACCCCTGAAAGCGCACTAATCTGTCCATTAAATCAACTAATTGATTAGTCAACAAAATCATATGAGTGTTAGTCGACTAACAATTTCTTTAGTCGAGGACAGCCCTAAAGTTTATAACCCATGCAGCAACTCTAGCGAGGTTACCTGAGATATTTGCTGCATTCTTGTGGTGTTGGAATGATCGGAAAAATGAGTTCCCTGAAAATTCATGTGAATGCCGCCTCAAGTCAGAACAAAAAGGATCGGAAAAAACATATTTCAACTCAAGCGATTTAACCAACTGATGGAGCAAATATTAGCATCATTGGCTATCTAGCCACAGCTCATTAAATCTGCAGCGACACTTGAATTTTCAGCCGACAAAATCGATGGTCGTCAGTTGTCCACCGCTGTCTGAAATCAAGGATTCATTGTTTTAAAAAATTACAAAGAATTTGAAGAAAAGCTGCCACCGTGTAAACTGCATATGTGCCATGCATGAACGGAAAGCTTGACAGGCATAGCAACAGTATCTAAGGAGGTGCAGGGGTTACCTAATAGGCCTAAGTAGGCCATCTTAAGCATCCTTGAAAAAAACAGTAATGAGAACTGGTTTTTTTGCTTTCTTACAGAGCCCTAGCATGGGAATTTTATTTAGCATGACATGCTAGTCATTAAAAATCTTGTAATGTTTATGCATCCTTGGGGAGAAGAAGAGTGGACATAGAAAAGGGGGATGCTGTAAATTCTCAAAGCAAACAACAGAGAATAAGAACACAGAAGGGAAGGTTTTATTTATTTAGCACATGAAGTACCAAAAAGAGGGGAAAAAATTAATACCAGGGAGAGCAGAGTAATCATAATCCCAGCAGAAACTAAAGGATCTCAGTCACCTAATAACAGCAGGAAGTTCTCTTTGTCTTTGTCTGCCTTCGTGCTTTCAGATTTGTGTGTGCCGTTTGTTCATAGTTTCTCTCTACAACCGTTTTTTTTCTTCTATTTCTGTCATCCCTCTTGTTGTCACCACCTCTTTCCCTCCCTTCCTCCCTGAATCCATCCATCAACAGCTAATGCTTTCAAAAACCATAAAGCATGTATTTTTTCCTTCATTCACATGCACTCATCAGTGTCTTTCTTTTCCATCCCTCTTTCTTTATCCCTCCATCCTCTTCTCCCCGTTGAGATTGTCATTATGGCAGCAGGTAATGGTGGTCAGACTCGAAAGCCTGAGTGGCAGAACCATGATGAGGCTTTACTTGTGTATTCTTTGTGTTCCCCGCATGTGTCTTTCACTTCGTGACCGTTTGTGGGTGCTTTTTGCGAGCTATCACAGAGCTATTTGAGATGCTCAAGAGTGTTCTCTCAGTGTGTCTGCATCAGCCTGTTTCAACCTGCCGCAGGGAGAGTCTGTCTGACACGATGGTGGTGCTGCTGTTGTTGTTTTGATGCCATTTTCGAGCTCATTCTATCACTGAATGCTCTCAATACAGCGCCAGATGGAGGAATTAGCTTACATCTCCAAACACTCACACTCATACTTGTTATCCACCCTTAATTGTTGTTTTCCACCGAGACATCTTTGGAACCAGAACATCAGAAGTCCCCAGGCTGATGCAAACACAGACACACACGTACAGTATACACACACTTTCAAACACTGTCCTTAACATCGTCCCAGTGCTGTCGATTCCTCACCCTCTTTTAACTTGGTGTTGTTGATGTCCTTTTCCTACGATACCCACCATCCCAAAGAGCCTTTTCTTGTCCCTATTGGGCCCAGCTCATTATTATACATGAGGACCCTTGATCAGTTCTCAAGAGGGGGTACTTCTTGTTACAAATTATTACATTGCTCCTGTTAGCTCTTGTTAATAATAAGGTTAGACCAATATACGTAAATTGGGAAAAATGACTGTTTTGCCACCGACTGTCCTTTTTAAATTTCCCATGGTGTGCAGGAGAGGGTACATTAAACTATTAGCATGCTATAACACACTATGGACTTGTCCCTTACAATGGGTGCCTGTTCATTCAAGCAGATTGTAAGTGGCTCTAGAGTAAAGTGTGTTTTCAAAATGACTGATGTAAATTGTTATTCTGTGCTTATTAATGCATTCACCTTGCACAGAGGAGAAATGCAGATAAGATGTTGTGGTAATATGGCAGTAAAAATACTTTGGCAGGGGAGACAATTAGGAAAGGTGTAAGATGATTATTATTCAAGACCATGTCTCCTCTTCAAAGGCCACTGAAAGATCAAAAATATGTCTGTGAGAGGGGGGTTGGTGGAGATGATGGTTTTGTAGGAAGCTATTCCCTGAGTTTTAAAGATACCCACTGGAGTGTTTGACCACTTGTGGTGCAATAGAGCAATGTTTTGATGTACGGGGGATTGTATTGTTTGCATCTTGCATTTATGCTCCTGCAGTTTTGCGGTAAGAGTAGAAAAAAACCACAAGCTGATGTAAACAATGAAATTGAATACTTTTTTGAATGTGTTTTAAAGTTTTACAGATGCATTTACACAATGCTCCTTAGTGAGAAACCATAAGTGGAATCAAACATCAGTGTTTTCAATTAAACTTTCACCAAGTACTTCAAAGCCTTGGCATTTTCTGTGATTAGTCGACTATTCGACAATTTGATCTTAGGAGCCGGATTCAACCTCCAAACTCACACTTGCTATTGGCAGGAAAATGTAGTTATGAAACAAAGGATCATTCCTATATATGAGGGTGCTGAATGTCTGATTTTACATAGAATTGCTTAGTTTCTCCCAATAAATTATGATATATACCATGTAGCACTAGCAGAATGCTGAATTTTTTTTATTTATTTATGAATGATTCTCAGAAATCAGCAGGAGGGAGCTTAAAAACAGCTGTTTGTGGCTTGCAGCTCCCTCACTTGACTGTCCCTTCACTTCCCTGTCATTTCCCTTCTGTCTGTGGATTGCTACTGTACAATGGGGGAAATGGAATTAGGGATGAAAGTTTTATTTACAACCACGAAAAGCAAGCAGGCTAAGAAACCAAACTTATTGACGTGTTCTGTCTGTCAGTCAGTCCACTCCGTTTCAGTATGGACAGCGCCCCACCAACACACGCACCTCCGTCCATTGTTCTAAAACAAAAGCTAAGCAATAGTTGCATCATTTTGGCCAATAATTGTGTTTTTTTGCTATATATATATATATATATATATATATATATATATATATATATATATATATATATATATATATATTATTATTATTATTATTATTATTTTTTTTTTTTATTTTTTTTTTTTATAGATACGTTACACCGAGGGGGGGCACCTCACGGCGCCCAGCCTGTTTCAGCTCTTTTGTCTGTGTGGAAAAAATGGAAGCCAATGTTGCAAGATCAATGAGCAAAAAATAGGAAAGATTTGACCAATCAGATTCGATTATGTAAATTCTTAGTCGGGGACACCCCTATTGTAATTACATTCTTATAAATTACCTGCTGTATGAACTAACTATGACCTTCCCTGTTTTCCTCAGTATACAGACATCTCACCTTAACTACGTTACTAATCAAATGAAACTTTATTTGTCTAGCACCTCTCATAGTTTAGTGCAATTCAAAGCTCATTACAGGTAACTGATGAGCTAATAAGACAGTCCATGTATAAACTGTGAAATAATAAAGTATGGGCGCGCCTTGAGGTGCAATGGCAGATCTTTCAAGTAAAAAGAAAAATACGACAATTGACAATTGGTGCATCCACTGCACTGTTTGATAATTCATTGTGAGTATTGAGAAAAGATTTTACTGACTGTGATGAGCTGAGAAGCTTTCACACCAAGACATGTTGCCTTCAGCTCTTAAATTGGCGACTCCAGTGATGCCATGTCCTAAAGTTATGCACGAAGACTTTTGTAGTGGTATTTAAAAAGTTTTTGTAACTGTAATGCTGTGGTTTTATTGGCTGAATTACAAATGCAATACATGCATCGATTGGTTTAGTAAATCAAATCAGATTGAAAACCGTATTGCGAGTCTTACATGAGGATCATGGAGCAGGATGCACAGCAGCCTTTCAATTTAAATGAACCAATTCATCAATATAGGCCTGAATTCTGTCCAAAACTATATCTGAAAAAAAATATATATCATTTTTAAATTTAATGAATCTTTCCTGAGGCGACAGGAAGACAAAAATAGATATCTATAGGAAAGCAAGAGTTGAGGCTGAAATCAATAGCTTGCGAATTAATGCAATATTTAGTAGCTTTTTTGCATCAATCTGTACTTGTGTATCTTTGTGTGTTTTTTGTCTATAGGCTGAAGCCCTTTACGTCATACAAATTTCGGATGCTGGCCACCAACGATGTAGGGGACAGTGTCCTTAGCAAAGAGACAGAGGCGGTTACAACTCTGCAGGATGGTGAGAGACTGGGAACACTGGGGAGGAAAGACAAGGAAATATGTGGATTTGAAAACATAACAGAGATGGACATAAGCCATCTGTCTGCCTGTATGTGTTTTTCTTCCTCATTCTCTTTCTCTGTTTTCTTTCCAGTGCCTAATGAGCCTCCAGTGATCCTCGCAGTGAAACCAACAACCACTACCTCAGTCCTGGTGCAGTGGAAGGTATTTGCAGACTCTCTAATACAACAGTGATCCCTGAGATTCACATACAGTATATACACACAGGCCTACACAACAAAACTTTGAGTGCAGGTTAATCAGCTATTTGTAGAATGAGACTCCTGCAGACTAATTGTATGCAGTATTTGTGCTGCATGTGTGTGTGGATGCAATTATCATTATTTATTCAACCAGGAAAGGTCAGAGGGCAGCACAGACAGATTGGTGGGATGTCAAGAGGGAGAGACGGACAGACGGAGGTACAGACTTTCCTGGCCTGAGGAGAGAAATGTTCAAACTCTTACCAGCAGGAGAGATGTTAGAGGGCGAGAGAAGCAAACATTAGCAATGTCCAACAACAGAGGAAAAAAGAAGGATGGTTTTAGAGCAACCGTGACATGTGAAAAGACAGTAAATACAGCCTGGCTACTTCACTGCATGTCACTCTTCCTCTTTGGAAGTGTCTTCTCTCACTACTTCTAGCCTGATGTCAAAGCTGAAGGAAGCAATGAAAAACAAAGTCACCAGCAATTTCCTCATCCTTTACAAGAGTGCCAAACCCACTGAAGCATCACTTTGTCTGTGCGGGTTACAGCCAGACCAATCCACCAGCCCTTTAAAGTGGACTCTGCTGATAAAATACTGCTCTGCCAGCCTGCCAGTTTCCTGTCAGTCACCTCACTACACCAAGAAAATGAAAATGAACACAGTGCAGAATTCTTTCGTTTTTAGAAGTAATACTTCTCTATATGTGCCTGTGTGCGCTTGTTTGCAGCGTCCCGATGACAACAGTATCAACGGGGTGTTGACCGGATATCGGCTGTATTATAGAGAGCTCCCAGCAAACACCTCCACTTTCGCTAAAGCAGAAGTCCAGGCAACCAAAAACAACACCACAAGTGCCCTCATTACAAGTGAGTAGCACTGATAATATGATGTTAACTGTTCACTAAGCCCCACTCCCACTGAGTAACTGTTGCTATGCCTGTCAGACGTTTTGGTCCTTGTGCAGCACATATCCAGTATCAGTGATAAAAGTGTTATTTTTATCACTTGCTACGTAGTAGTTTTTGAATCTATTGGTTCTTGATTGCAGAAAGGGGCAGGGAGACAAATGCAGGGCTCTCATTTCGAAATGGAGATTCTATCGGCTGTAGCTAGCTAGCTAAATAAGCTAACGTTAGCTCCATGAGTTGGTTAAAACATATTCTCCTGATGACTCATTTTATAACGAGAACACTGTAAATAAGCGTAGGACATGGAAATGAAAAAAACAGCACTGTTCTTGTATTTCTTTTCCTCTTAAACACAGTCATTTTATTTAATGGCATTAAAATTGCACAATTTATTGTTGAACTTGAAACATTTGTTGACGTCTGCCTCTGTCTTTCTCTCACTCTTCACAAAGCCAAGAGCACCTTCAAGACAGTCAGCAGTGCCTCGCTAACAGAGTTTGAGTTGACACGTAAGTAGTTTAAGATTGACTTGGGAAGTAAAGCTCCCGGGATCTTTATGTTTAAAGCTTTAGTGCGTTTTGATATTATTGAACATCCGTTACATTCAAGCCTTTGCCAAATGAGTTGCTACAAAGCTAATTAAGACTATCAGCTCCACACAACTCTCTCTGTATTTCTCAGTATGGCTATGTTCAGAAGATTGTGTCATCCAGTGACTTTCCCGCGCAGAAGCTCGAGTGAAGATAATTACCTTTTCTGAAGAGTCCATCATGTTTTTTTAATCCTCTGTGTCGTCTTTGACTACTAGCAACTGCGTGGAGGAGGGGTGGGGGCGCGTGCACGGAAGGCTGCATCATGTGGACGCGCCGACAGTGTTGTTGTCATTGCTTGAGGCTGTTTTATGCTTCTGCGTCGAATCGGCGGCGTACCCCCGCAGACCCCTCTGCGTCGACGCAACCCCTCTCCGAGCCCTCCGCCGTAGCTTGACGCGCACCTCCAAAAATTAGTAACTTTGCGTCGAGGCGACGCAGACCACAAGGACTGTGATTGGTCAACTCGTCCTGTGTGTTGACAGTCGGTGTTTCAAGCAGCCTACTGTGGGGAGTAGCAACATGCTAGTTCACTGACATAAGCTTTGCAAATAAACTCAGACATATTGTGGTTACAATGACAGGGTTATCCGTTTGTAAAGTGTCTATATGTCAGTAACGTTGTGAAATTAGTACTTTGCCAGCAAGCAGTTGTGCTAAAGTTTGCTTGCTAACATAACATAAACTGTCTCTCTCTCTCTTTCGTCGGAAGACAATTGGCCCTCTGGAAACCACACACCCCCTAGCGTTCTGGCGGTGAAATGCACCACGATGCAAAGAAACACGTTCAACCCCAACGCAGAACTCCGAAAGGGTCACGACACCATAGGAGCGACTGCGTAGCTATGGCGTGGAGCTGACGCAGAAGCATAAAACAGCCTTTAGAATTCCTCATGGGGGCGACAGAAACTACACACTATAGCTTTAAGATTTAGTTTTATTTACCTTGATAAGTAACCAGCTTTTAGAATGAGAAGAACAAGTGGCGACGAAAACTAACATATTCGCTTTGCATGCATGTTGTATATGTAAATGTAAGTATTTTCATTTCTTTGTAGAACTAAAGAAGTTCAAACACTACCAGATTGTTATGACAAGCTACAATATCATCGGAGAGAGCCCACCCTCCACCCCAGTCGAGGTGTCTGTTGGAGAGGCAGGTAGGTGAAAACAGAAGGGAAATGTTAGACTGGTCACAATTTCAACGTGTGGTCCACACATCTTGTTTATGAACATTTACACTTGTAGGATATGACGCCAGAAAAGCAGATTTATTGTTAAATGTCTAGTGTGTTGTTAGAAAGTTGCATTTTGGGCACATAAAGGAACATAAAGTTTGGAGCTGAATCTCTAGATCGGTGCTCTTCTTATATCATTTACAGTGAGTTATAAAGATCCTTTTTTTGAGATATATTTTATCACAATATCATTTTAAGCATGAAAGCATATTCGGGGCCTTAGAAATAGTAGTTTAACAGACCAATCCCATCCCAAGGTCCACTTACTGTACTTGCTTTTGCTCAGCAGTTGTCATGATTTCATCTGTAGCACATCATGCTTTTGAGGATGTGATATGTGTGAAACCTCTGGAAGAAGCTGCCAAGAGGACCTTGAGTTGGGATTGTTTTGTGAAATTATTATTTTTCGTCTCTGTTTTGTCTGCTTTCTGTCACTCTTGTTCTGTCCGTCGCTCTCTCCTTCTATTTCTTGCTTTGTCCTGTCCACGCCTCCTGTCCTGTTGTCATTGCCCCTTGAGTGGCATTGCTTTATGTGTGTGATGGTGTGTGTAAGTGTGTGCGCACATACATCTGGACACATCTGAATGTCATCAAGAGCCGCACAAAGTCATCTATTTTGTAGTGATGGCCCAACCTCTGTTTAACTTTCACCGCAGAGTCAAACCATAGATCCATTACACAGACAGGAGTGCAAATATATTACTCTCTCACACACACACACACACACACACACACACACACACACTACAAAGCAGGCAAACACACAAACAAGAGTGGGGGTATACACATTTGCACGTTATGATAGTAACACCCACACGTTTTTGCAATTTCCCTCACAATCTCACGCCCCCTCCATCCGACCAACGCTGCATTCCTATTCAAGGGGTGTGTGTAGTGTGTGCGTGGTGTGTGCGTGTAGGCCATACATATCACATGCAGATGAGCAAGAGGTGAGGATAAGCAGGGGGAGGCAGAAAAAGACTGGAGGTGGATGATGAAATGGGGTGATATGGCCTTTTCTCTAGCCTCAGGTGCAAACTGCTGAGTGTTCATGCATATTCGTGGTACAGTGGAGTAACAAGGTCCTGCCTTAGGCCCCTTCTAATTGGAAGGGTAGAACATATATTCCCTACTTCCCACTCTAACACCCAGCTGCACACATGCACACAGTAAGTGTCTAACAAAACATCTTGCCTCCTGCAGCTCCATCGGTGGCCCCTCAGTCTATCAGAGTGTCAGCTGTGTCTTCCTCCATCCTGGAAGTGACTTGGGACACCCCCCCCCTTGAGACCCAAAATGGTCTCATCCAAGGATACAAGGTGACACACACAAACACGCATACACACAAAGATTTCCTTGTGGCAGACACACACAAGACAGGAAAAGACCCAAACACACACAAAAGAGTACTTATAGTGTCCCTGTGATAGAAAAGCGCACCACACTGTTTCTGTCTGCATTTAAAGTGTCTCTCTTCTTGTCTTGGAGGGGTTTTGCTCTGCTGCACCTTCAAGTGTTCTATAGAGAAAGAGAGAGAATTAAGTTAGAGGAAGAATCTGAATATCCTTTAATGGTTTCAGTATCACTTCTCTGCCTGTCTCCCTGATCCCCTGCACCCCCCCCCCCTCTCCTCGTGCTTCAAACGCAAGGTTATCTGTTCTGCTTTAGACACATTGATTTCTGCTGGAGCAGAATGGAGAAAGAAAGAAGGGAATGTAATATTTGCAGAGTGAAGGAATGAGATGAGCTAGTGATCCCTGTAGAATCCTGATTAGAGGAGAGGGTCGAGTGAATACGTTTAAACTACAAGAGACGAATGGACAGGAGAAGGGGAGTGTGAGGCAGAGGGGGTTAACGAGATCAAGATGAGAGAAATGGAGCAAAGAAAGAATGTTTAATGAATGAAGATTCAGACTTCTGTTACAGTAACACGCCCACTCTGTTAGGTGAGCAGCACAAATGGCAGGTAAGACTGAAGATAAACTACATTGCAAGCGCTTTTTTAACGCACAGAGCATGATGGGTAACAGGTAGTCTGGCTCAATGGATGTACATTGCTGGGATAAAGCCTGACATCACATCTCACGTCCTTCCCCTCTCACTGTCTTCGCTATCGAGGCTTAGCGCCGCTCAGGACGGTTGTGATTAGTTTTAAGATTTAAAAACAAGCCAGAGTACTGGCTTGCTTAAACAGCGCTGGAGTATGTAACTATGGACTAGGTAACAGGTAATACCAAACTATGCTAGTGGAATTTCTCCCACATTATCGTTATCAAATATGTAGGTAGATTTGTAGAAATGAGTCATTGATATTTTGAGTGAAGCCCAAAACAGATTTTCCTTATAGTATCAACTTTTAAGATTTTCTTTTCTTTATACTTCATCCATCCATCATGCTATTCCTGCCTAAATAGGTCAGTCTTTCTAATAGAAGTGCTACAGACACAAACAAAAACGAAAATGATGAAGTTTTTCCTCCTTTGCAAAGCACACATATAGCCGCTGTTTTTAATCGAGCCCTAAGAGCCTATATCAACTCTTTAACTAAAGAGATATTTGGAAAATCCATTTAAGGTTCTTGATCTCATCAAATACTATCATAACCATGTTCACGACAGCTTCAAATAGTTTTTTTGAACTAATCCTGATGGTCTCACACTCTAATAACTCTAAATACTAAAATAGACCCTCTACATCCTGTAACAGTAGAGTGGATTACAAAATCACCTGGACTTACTAAACCATAAGAATAAAGTATCACAAGGAATGTCACCTAAATGGAAATACCCCTTTCATGCAGAAGGTAATACATTTTCATTTTAAATTGAGTATATGGATGAGTTTTTCTGTATCTCATTATTGTAAGAGCCTGTGTGAAGGCCATCGATGGTATAATGCTGCCCTCAAGTGCTACTCATAAGCTGCTACTTCTAAGTTTGGAAGGTGTAAAGATAGCTTACTGTGCTTTGTAGTGCCTTCTGTTTGAAATAATAACAAAATGGAGCCCTTTAAAAAGTGGCTCTAGGCTGTTGTTTTACTTTATAAACTGCACAGAGACAGTTCATGTTGCAGACAAAAGAAACAATTGAATATATGTAGTAGCTAAGATTTATACAAAAAAAACATTACATTGATTTACTAGAATTACCAACATAAATCAAGTTTGCCTTCAATTGCTGCCACATATCTGAATACTAAAACCATTTTTAAGACATCCCTGCTAAATGTTAAGTGTCATTAAAGGTCTCGGTATATATACCTTCTTGTTACACACTGAAGCCATATTTATTATACATACCTGCAAACTTGTCACCTTTCGGCGAAATTCGCCGTTTTGAATCATAATATGTCATCCATGTGAATCGTGTACGTCTGCTGCGTGTGCTGTGGTTGAACACGTTCAAATCAAGAACAAAATCTGCTCTGACACATATTCGTTTTGCTGTGAATTTGCACTTAAAGTTAAAACAGCTAAACCATGATGAGAATAAGTGCTGTAACAGCCGCTGTGGCTATTTTCTCACCCTAAAGGCTCTTGTCAACATACTTTTTTTCAGATTCATCTCTAATGCATGAGGCTCAACCACCTCTGTAACCTTGCTGTTAGTGTGCCTCTGATATGGTTGTATGTGTGGGGAAAGTCAAGGCAGTTCCCATGTCAAACCAAGCCTTTTTTAACTGGGCTCTCAGCTGTTGTGTGCGACATTCATAGATGAAACTGTTTCCTCAACATTCAGCTGAGATTAAACGACATGCAGTGATTGGTAAAAGCACACCTTCAAAGCAAGGTAGCTGCTCTAAAGAATATTACAGCGGATATGCACCTGTCCAGTGCTGTTATGAGCAGGAGGCAAGCTGTTTTAATGCATCAAACTAATTTTGTTACGGGATATGCATTTATATAGGCTGTTTACTGGCAGTAAGATATCAAGTATATTGCTTATCTTTTTTTTTGCGCTCATTATACACAACCTGTTTCATTAAAAGTATGTGACCTAGACTACAATATAAAGGTGACCCATTCAGGATTTCTAGAATACTTTGTTTTTTCAAAGTCAATTAAGTAACACATTTCTCAAATCACCACAGCTGATATATATGAAACTTAACCAAGAGTGATCAAATGGTCTATCGAAGGTGCCAAAAAGCCACAGAAACAACATTCTTCCATGGTAACTAACTCAGAGTCTGAACTTTAAACCTACTTCATCATAGCTTCGATTATTTTTTATTAAAAAAAGCCATTTTTGGCATCATTAAATTGTGACATTCACACGGTACAAGGTCTCAATATTGAGCTCATCATACTGGGTGCAATAATCGGGTGACCTTTATTCTATTTAAGCACACAGGGATAGACCAAAGTAGCCTGTGTGTCTTCATTACTGGCCGATGTCGTGAAAGTTAATGGTCATGTTCATGATTATTAGTTCCACATGAGCATGGACAGTGACACATGGACTACATTCTACATTTCTGATTGTTTGATGATGTGAATCGGTTCAGATGAGCAAATCTCATGTTGTATGATTGTAGAGTTGGTGTTGTGAGGTTTACAAATACTGTGCACTGTATACACTAAATGTAGGTTTAATTACTTGACTAACAGATTATGGGTGTTGTTTTCATGCACTTCTGTATTAGTAGGAAGCAAGACAAAAATTTCCAATTTTCCATTTTCCAGTCATAATTAGGACTTGGATGTTGATGTTATTGACGCTAATTACAAGTTGATGTTTGCATGAACTAGAGAAAAGGTATTATATGTACATTTATACCAGACCACTGGTATCTTTCTGCAATAAGAAATTACACCTACTTACACCAAAACAAATCACTCCATAACCAACTTCTCCTCCTTGTAAAACAGCTCATGAGCACTTGTATATTGTATAGATCGATCAGGAGACCTCAGGAGGAATGGACAGAAAGTAATAGTATATATAAAGTTGACAGAAATGAAGTGAGGGGGAGGAGGAGTGGAAGTTGTTTGGAGAAAAACAGCCAGTGTTATTGACAGTGTTTTTCCTGTGTTGCAGATCCACTACTGGGAGAGGGACAAGCAGAACCAGAGTGAGAAGGTCAAGGTGATTTTTGTCCCAGACACCCGTGTGCACCTCACCAACCTGACCAGCTACACACCTTACCTGGTGACTCTGACTGCCTTCAACATGGCTGGAGACGGCCCTCCCAGTGACCCCCGCGGATCCCGCACTCTGCAGTCGGGTAGGGAGTGCTGACAGTTCCGCTTCCCTAAAACCAAATTACCAAGCATCGTGTTATAGTTTTTTTGAATTCCTTTATGTAATTTGTCTACCTCCATGTGTCCCGCAGCTCCCAGCCAGCCCAGCTACCTGTCCTTCTCAGAGGTGACAGGAGGAAGTGTCAATGTGTCCTGGGGAGCTCCACTCACTCCTAATGGACAGCTGGAGGGCTACAGGATCATCTACCAGCCCACTGCTCCTGTACAAGGTATGCACACACATGCTTTTTACACACACACACAAATGCATGTTGAGGAGGACACTGACATTTCCTTTGAATTGTCTGTGTAAGAGCAGGAGTGAGTAAAGTGGTGACAGTGGATGTGCGGGGCAGCTGGCAGAGATGGTTGAAGGTTCGAGACCTGGTCAAAGGAGCGACGTACACGTTCAGTGCTCAGGCTCTCACAGTCAGCTATGGACCACCCATACAAGCAAACATCAGTGCTCAGCCTGTGCAAGGTAGGCATGGCTATAACCCAGTATGTGTACTGTACACTATGTGTTTGTGTGTGTTGGTGTCTCTACTTCTTTAATCGTGTCGTGGAGACAAACATCTGTCCATACAGTCCTGTAATGGGGACTCAACTAGGGCTGCAACTAACAATTTTTCTTATTATGGATTATACTGGGTTTTTGTTTCTCTATTAACCAAGTTTGAACCAAAATGAATTTAAAAAAAAAAAAAAGATGTCTTGCCTTGTCTGACCAACCGTACAACCCCAGAAACTCCACATTTAAGAAGTTTAAACTATCAATTGTTTGGCATTTTTTGCTTTAAAAAAATTACTCAAATGATACATTGATACATCTATTATCAAAATAGTTGCTGATGAAGTTTCTTAAATTAATTAATTGACTAATCGTTCTAGCTCCAGACTCAACTCCCATTTAGGGACATAAGAGTTAAGACTTGGTTTTAGGTTAAGTGTAGAATTAGGTTAAGTCTAGGGTGAAAAACTCTTGTGCTTGTGTGGAAAAACACTTACTATACAGTGGTGCTCATAAGTTTATGAACCCATGCTAAAGTTGACTAAAAAGAGGAATAAAAAAATCATCTTTTGGAAATTGATCTTAATGCCGTAATTTAAAAAATGAGGAAAAATCGCTAGGTATGGTGAAGGGTATGTGATGATGTGGGGCTATTTTAATTTCAAAGACCAAGGGAACTTTATCAGGCTGCATAGTATCCTGGATCCATGAAATAACTGGCCTTTAAAAATAAAACTCTGCCTGCCTCTATGGGAATTTAACATAGGGGTGTACTTACTTATGCCCCCTTATTTATTTACGATACATTATTCATTCACAAAGAAAATTGGTGTCCTTAAAGGTTGGATTTTGCCTCATTTTTTTAATGAATGCATTAAGATCAATTTCCAAAAGATGATTTTTTTATTCCTTTAGCATGGGTTCATGCACCACTCAGATGCATGGGATCCATGTACATTTGAACTCAAAAAGCCTTAGTTATGTTACTTTAATTTATGTGCTGACAGAACTGCATTGTACAGCCATGTATATACTGTAGTATACTGTTTAGAGCTTTTTATTTGATCATGTCAAGTTATTTTATATGTTTATGTTGTCATATTTACGTCAATAAGCTAACAAACCAACAAACAGTTATGGTAAAAGGTTAGAATACATTTTCAGGAAAGGAAGTGTGCGTAATGTGTGTGTCCCTCTCTGACACTACAGGCGCCCCTGGGTCACCCATGGAAATGTCCATCACCAAGACGTCGTCTGCGCTCACTATCCACTGGACAGAGGGAGAAATCGGAGCAGCACCTGTCACTGGCTACGTGATTGAGGCTCGTCCATCAGGTAAGCTCAAACACAAACACCACATACACCTTCTCATCATGTGCACCAATTCTTTTCATTGATTAAGAGGGAGGTTAAGCATTACACTAAACCTCACTGAGCGCAGCTTTCTCCAGATTCATTTAGTCCTGCTGCGCAAATCAAGTCAGCAGCAATTTTCTAATAAAGATTACCGGAGGTATAAAATACATAAAGGGATTGTCTGTGGCAAGCTGTTTGAACACTGCAGGAGAGATTGAAGACTTGTATTATTCTACCACTGGTAATAATAGTAATACCCCTTTTATTATTAGTAATAACAGTGATCATCACCCCATGATCATCATCGTTTTGAATGTAATTTGACAATTTATAATTTCATGTAATCACATTCTGACATTTGAACGGGAATAATTCTCAAATTGAGCACTCTCCCTCTTTCTCTTGGTTTGTCTGCCCGTCCATCAAACCCCTCTCTCTCTCTCTCTCTCTCTCTCTCTCTCTCTCTCTCTCTCTCTCTCTCTCTCTCCAGATGAAGGAGTGTGGGATTCCTTCATCAGACTCCTCCCTCCCAGCAGCAGATCGGTTTCAGTGCCGCTGGAGCGCCTCAGGTCAGGGATCAGCTATGAGTTTAGAGTCATCGCTGTTAATCGCTATGGCTACGGACAGCCGAGCACACCTACTACTGCTCTTGCTGGTAAACACACATACAAACACACTCTTTCTCACACCTACACACACACACACACACAGGTTAATGAACATATCCAGGGTGAACCAATTTGTCTAATTAGGGTTTGACTGAATTTCAGTCAGTTAGAAACACTGTAGTAGGAAGTTACCGGAAGTTACCGTGAAGTAACGTGTGCCTTTGGGCCTGCTGCCATCTAGAGGCAGAGCCGTGCAACTACAACTGTGCTTATTGTGCAAAGAGACGAGCCTGTCGCACGATAATTAATGTGAAGTCTGCAATCCAGACATTTATACAGCTTCCTCTCTCTGACCTAATAAACTGATCTGAGGAAAGAGACACTTCCAATCCTCTTAAGTGTTTTTTCATCAAACTGTTTGAAATATCAGCAGGATGAGTTTTATGACAGTAGGAAGAGGAAGTCCTCTAAAAATATAATTTACAGACTTTGAAGATTGTTCTCTGGTCCTGCAGGACAAACTATAGTATCGATTTGAACTAAACCAAAAGAAAAGTTGCTTCCTCCCTCATATGTGTTCCTCCTTCTCTCCCCGTGCTGTCCGTCCCTCTCCCGGTCTGCAGCGCTGTCAGAGCGTCCGTTCTACGAGGAGTGGTGGTTCCTGCTGGTCATGGCTCTGGTGGGACTCATCCTCATTCTGGTCCTGGTCTTCACACTGCTGCTGCATGGGCACAGCAGCAAGTACAAAGCCTGTGGCACAGGTCTGTGGCTCCAATGGTCATGCTCTAATGTGATGGATGCATTTTTACCTCCTCAATCACACTCACATTGTTCCACTCAATGTCAACAGGCTCACCGTATACCACCACATACCCCTCCACTGATTTATTACAACGTACTCCACTTTTTGTGATTCTGAAAAGCTGAGACACTTCCCTTGTAATGTATTAACGAGCAAACTTGCCTCTAGCAGTCTTGTTTCTACAGGACACCTTATGAAAGAGGAGCGTCAGCCTTGTTCCTTCAGGGCACACAGCACACTGAAGCATCTCAGGAAATGCTATCTTCCTGAAGCCCCGCTGTAATTTCTGTAGGCTTTTAAATGGCTTTAGATTCATGCTGAAAATGAGCTTTTTAATTCACACAGGTTTTTAGTAATAATTTAGATAATGCTAGCTAATTTAAACATTTACAACTATAACCTATATAAAACTAGACTGGGGAGATGTCATTGAACTAGAAAGAGACTGCTTAAAGGCTGAAACATGTTGTAAGAACAGACTAAGTTTGAGACATGCTTGAGTTACTGTGATAAATTGAGTTTCATTTCCAAGACTGTATATTATCCATTTATCAACAAGTTACTGTACTAGGCCTCATAAAATGCAAACTTTGCATGAAACGCTTCTCATTTCAGGTGTTTTTAACTAAAGCCCGTTAAAGCCCTGTTAAGATCAGATTCACTCCCCTATTGAGAGATCCCACTGGTAGGGCTGTGCAATTACTCAAATAAAAAGATTTTGGCTCCTAACCATCACAAAAACTGAGTAATCGAGACAAACTTATTCTGTACATTGCGTTTTGCAAGTAAACTCTAATTTCGTCTTGTGTTCTGAATGAAAAAAAAAAAAGAAAGGTTCAAACAGGAAAAGTATTAAGGGAAACTTCACAGTTCAAGTTTTTTTTTTTTTTTTAGTTTTTTTGAACATGTTAAAAAAAAAAAAGATAAATAAGAATATGTACATTACAGTACAGGCAAGAAAACCTACAAGAACAAAATCCTCAGCAAAATCTTTCAAAATTATAGTAAATGAGGATTCAAATAAGGATTTCCATGTTCAAAACAATGTTATTACTGTTGATTTAACATAATCGCGCAGCCCTACCCACAGGACAAAAAGCTAAGTTACCTCCCAGTTGTTGATACTCACATCGAGACTGCTCTATTATATTTTGGCTCGTACCACAGCCACTCCCTGACTGACTCCACAGGGTCAGTCAGGGAGCGCTGCAGCCTGGAGCTGGAAGAATCAGAGTCTTACTCAAGGATGCTTACTGACATGGATTGAAGGACAAACTCTCTCCTCACTATGACCAAAAAACACGTTAGTTTGTCTGATGTGTGGCCCAGTTACTCCTGTAAAGCTTTGGTTCTTCATGTTGAGGCTTTTCTTCCTGTTTTCATGTGAGTTTCTTCTCCTCTTGGGCATCCTGTGGTGTTCTCAGTTGTGAGCACAGCAGTACTTACTTTTACAGTCACTTTGTGTGTCTGTGTCTGTGTGTGTGTGTATGTGTGTGTGTGTGTGTGTGTGTGTGTGTGTGTGTGTGTGTGTGTGTGTGTGTGTGTGTGTGTGTGTGTGTGTGTGTGTGGGTGCATCCCAACATCTGTAATACAAAGTTAGCCCTGACAAGCACAGGTTACATCAGAACAGCTCTTAATCTGAGTTGCCACAGAAACCTTGGCACAACCTCTGGGCAGTGTCGCGATGAACAAGAGCGAGGGAGGATTGAGGAGAGAGAGTGCAGACAGGACAAAAAAAAACAAGCGTGAAGAATCAATGGGATTCAGTGGGCAACAGGCAGTAAATGAAAGTTTTGGAAGATAAATCATCCAGAGCACCTTGGTGTGTTCCAAACATCATATATATTTCTCCCAATTTAAAACGTGACTAGTTTCCTTTATTGTTCTGTTTGTTATGGTTATTGGTGGATAAATTACTAAGGTATTCTGTGTGGTTATTGCCTGAGTGACAAATGATGCATCCTAGTGTCATGTGCTTCTTATTCTCCGGCCTGAGAGGTAGCTGAATACACAACGAATAAAACAAGAGATTGCACATAAACTCAGAGTACAGAGGAACAATTTCACAAAAACATTCTCAGCTGCTGCCCCATATGAGTGACTGAACTGCTTCGAATATTTATCTGAACCTATTCCATCTGATCTTTTATTTTCCTCCAGGGAAGCACATGTCCACAGCAGAAGAGTCAGTAACGTTAGACAACGGAGGTTTCACTGCTCTGGAGCTCAACAGCAGAACGCTCAACACCAAGAACTCCTTCCTGAAAAAGAACGGGACTAGGTGTGCACTCACTCACACACACATACATACACACACACACACACATACATACACACATACACACACCTTCCTGGATTTGTTCAAATGTATATGTGATTTTTTAGATGTTACATGTACTGTATTGTTAATGTGCGTGCGTGTGTGTGTGTGTGTGTGTGTGTGTGTGTGTGTGTGTGCGTGCGTGCATGCATGCGTGCGTCCAGGTCTCCTCCCAGGCCCAGTCCAGGTGGTCTTCACTACTCTGACGAGGACATATGTAACAACTATAACGGAGCAGTGCTCACTGAGAGCACCACACTCACTGAGAAACCCACCGAGCTCTCTGAGTCAGAGGTATCTCTCTCTAACTATCTCTCTCAAATTCAAAGGTTTTGGCCTGATAGAAAAGAAACCTGTGTTACCGGGCATCCTGGTAGTTATTAATAATAATGCCCATGCACATATACATCAATAGACACTGCAGCAGCATAAAAAAATCTTCTACTCTGTTATCTTTTCTACATCAATGGTGAAGATTTTTTTTCAAAGTTAAGGCACATTCCATGTAATAAAGACGATAGAATGTCTACACTGTTGTGCTATTAGATAAAAGAAAAAATGCGGCCAATATGCAGCAGAGAATTTGAATCGAGGATGTTGCGGTCTTAACCCTTCAGGCGGCCCCTGGTTTGTTTGATTTTGAATAAAAAATGTATCTCAAAAGAGAAAGTCAAACCAGCCTACCATTTTCACGCCACTATGAAAGCTGATAAAACCATATGATCTTACTCTTTAAGTATGAGCTGGGACTATGTTTGATAGAAAGTTCTTTGAAGGTAGAAGTTGAGTTCTTTGTACTGTACACATGTTGTCAGCCTGAGGTCTTGCTCGTGGTGGAAGAAAAGTAAAGGCAGAAGGAACAAATAAAGAGAAGCTACACTAATTGGCTAAAATCACTGAGCTGTCTCCAACCTTCTGCCTCCACCGATTCAACATGCTGAATTGGCCAAAGGGCCGCTGATACTGGCTTAGAAGTGCCTTCGAAGAAGTATGCCATGTCATGTCAGTGTCTTTGGTTCAATTCCAACCTTTCACCATGTTTCCTGTCTGTCTCTACTGTCAAATAAACGCAAAAATGACAACAAATAATTAAAAACTACATGCAATGGTCAGCCACAGATGTGCAGATGCATAAGACGTTCACGTCAACTCTAAAATTCCTCCCTGCTTTGAGCTTCTCTCTCTCTGATGAAGACCAAAATCAAACCCCTGCTGTGTGTTTATGTGTTTGTATGTAGTTAACAGACAGCGACTACGAGGACGAGCAGCCCAAGCACTCCTTTGTCAACCACTACATGAGCGATCCCACCTACTATAACTCCTGGAAGCGGCAGCCCAAAAGCCTTAAACCGATCAGCACTCCTTTTGGCTACGAAGAGTGTGCCACTGCAGAAACGGAGCCCTACTACCAGACCGTGGTTACCCAGCACAGCACAGGCGGTGCGTACACACCCACAGGGCAGCCTGCGCACACACACGTCAACCCCAACACCAACCCGCCTCCAGGGTCACGCACCCCTGTGACGGGATTCTCCTCATTTGTTTGACTCTAGAGACAAAATCTGCACAAAATGATACACACACACGTACACAAAATGAAGGAGGGGGCCCGGTATGTGTTTGGACTAAAGGAGACAGAGCCGGCGGCTTCAGAGGAGAGGGAAGGATGAGATGGGGAGACGTGAGACGGACTGGTGACCAAACAGCCCTTCATGCCCCAAAGAACTAAATCTACACTTCTCACTCGCCTTCTCCCCTCGTTCACAAAGATCCTCACTGTGTCGACAAGTGTGTGTGTGTGTGTGTGTGTGTGTGTGTGTGTGTGTGTGTGTGTGTGTTGCCCTCCTACTCTATTGCGCCCCTGTGTCACTGTGCTTACACACACAGTTACTGTCCTCGTTTCCACACACACACATTTACACCGGCATATACCACCAGATATTCATGCCTATTCCAGAGACTCTCCCGACGAGAGCTAAAAGCGATTACTACATGAGTTTGTTTGTGTAACTGTCGAGAGGATTCGACTTCAAACTGATGGAACGTGGAGTTTCTGCACAACGCTTCTTCTCTGTTTTCTGTATTTACACATGTGCACAAATACACACGCATGCACTCCCTGATGAGCCATTTCAGTATCTCCCACTGGGAGAGAGGAACTTCAAGGTTGAGGAGAATCATTAAAAGACGGCACAGAAGGGAGCAGCTTTTGTTGACGGACTGGTTCATGTACACAAACACGAAGCTGTCAGCTTTAAAATACCACCACACAGGGGAAAAGAAAAAAAAAATCAATAATCACAGTTTTTTAACTTGATAATGGACGGAGAGCGAGCGTGGGCGGGGAGGTTCTTCAGAAGTTAAGGCATTCTCAGTGAGAGTGTTGTGTGGTTTCTGAGAGCGATATGTGATGTGGGTCGGAATATATGAAAACCATGTTTTTTACCGTCTACTGCCTGTTATCAGCGCTCCTTATACCACAGCCCTGCAAGCCATAATGCTTGCACTGAGCCGAACCCCACACATTTCATCTCTCTTCTGTTGAAGTTTAATTTTTTTACAAGTTTGAATGTGTGTTTGAGTGTGACACGTGTGCATACAAGCATGCGTGTTTAAATGGCTCTATGCACAGCTTAGAAGCCTGTTCATCCGTCTGTTGTTCACTGCTAAGCAAAGCGTGCCATTGTATGTATGTTTGTGTTTTTAAGATGGATTTTGTACAGGGAAACCCTTTTTACATGTGTGCTGTTGTATGTAGTTCAACCATGTTTGTGTAATTCAAAGCAAATAGTGAAACAGCGATGAAGCGGGTTCTCAGCCACACTGACCGATGAGAGGAAAAAGAAGGGAGATCGTTTAACAAGAATCATGAAAAACTAAGCTGCAGTGAATGAGCGTGGAACAAGATTACAGGATATTTTAGAAAATCATTGTTGTTCAAACTGAGTGTGATTGAACTTTGAATCATAAGCCCCCACTATCTGTACCCTGACCTCAACTCCAGCAGCCAAGCTGACACACATGTACTTTGTAGTGCAACAAAAATCATCTGTAAGTTTTTGTTCATGAATAATTTTAAGATTTCTCCTCCTTCCCAGCCAGCCAGCAGCCTCCCTCACTCTGTCATGCTTGTTTTTAGTCCCATTACAGTGTGTGAATAAATGGTCATTGTTTAACAGTGTGTCTTTGTGGTCTGTTTTAGTACTGAGACAGTGAACATTTCTCTTTGGATCATCATCTACATTACACCAACTGAATAAAAGATGTGCCTTAACATTTTGTAACTGCCTCAGTGACCCTGAACTGAACTCCCTTAACCAGGATTGTTTGTCTTTTAATAAAGTAGTAAAGGGAGAAAAACACCAGAACTTTATCAGTTGTTGTCTATTAATTATTATCTATCAGTGTTTCGATGTTCTGTTCAGCATGTGATACCTTTCCCTGAATAAAGTTGTGTATTCAAGGATACTGATGGCAGCAGGGAGCTGAATTATTAAACAATTATGTAAGAGGGCATTCAGCAGAGGCAAAGTGCATTCACTGCAATTGTGGTGTAACTACAACTACAACTAGCAAACTGCCATGTTATCAAGTAAAGGGTTGGTTCACCCAAATTTTATTTGTCCAGGTTTTGAGCTATTTGTCTCTTAGATTTCTGCCTCCACTCCAATACAAGGGAGGTCAACAGAATTTCATTTTTGGTGTTCAAAGTCTTTAACAATTATGCTTAAAAATTCATAAGTATATGTATATGTGTGTCTTTACAGAATCAATCAATCATTCACTTTAGTTGTCTCCAAAGGCGGTTGGTTGTGCAGCAGTGAGACAGAAAGACAAAAAAAAAAAAAACACAAAGTCCATAAATACAAAAGAGAAATGGCAAAAAAGTACTCAACTTAAAACAATTTTAAAAAATGCATTAAATTATGAAAGAAGGCAAGCCAGGTTTATTTATATAGCACATTTCAGCAACAAGGAAATTCAAAGTGCTTTACATAAAACATTAAAACGCAGTTAAAAACAATTAACAACATTTGTTAAGTAGAAGTAAACATGTAAAATATTTTTATATAATAATTTAGGTTATTTTGTTATGAATAAGAAGATAATCTCCTCAAAAACACTGTTATCACTGCTGAAGACTGTAATAGTGCTTTAAGCAGTTCACAATCATGTAGCTCGAATGCTGAACATAAATTACATGATTTAAAACAGATTCCACTTATGTTAAAATGTTGTTTTTTTTTATAATTTCAGATACAGACCTTTTCTGTTTCACCACCAAATCCAGGTAAATACTTTATATGTGGCTTTGGCTTGGTTTTCTAATTACTGACACGCTAATCAGCCGAGCAGTTATTGACGGTAATGGAATTTACCCATGCAGTTGTAATCAAAGGAAATGTAATGTGATTATGTTAATCATATCTCATAATTTTAATTCTACCTATTTAAACCTTGTGATACCACCAGTACATGCAGACGATGAGATTTACCCTCCTAAAAGCTTGATGTGAAATCTATTGTGTCAGAAAGGTAAGGATTTATATTAGTCAGTCAATAATTATATTGATTATAATTAATCAATAAGAATATAGAAAATCAATTAATCTCTTAGGTTATTAATTCAGTAAAAATAGCAAATGTTCCCTGGTTCCAGCTTCTCAAACTGTGAGACTTTGCTGGTTTTCTTGTACTTTGATACTTTAAGTACATTTGCTGATAAAACTTTTACTTAAATTTTACATGTTACAAACATTGACTGTAAATATATATATATATATATATATTTTTTTTTTTATTAACCTTTATTTTACCAGGAAATAATCCCATTGAGATTCAGAATCTCTTTTTCAAGGGAGTCCTGGCCAAGACAGCAGTATAATAGTTCCATATTTAAAATATACAGTAAAAAAACAGACAACATAAAACAGAAAAAGACAGTTGGCAATTTAACATCATCTCAACATAATCACCAGCAGCGCTCAGTAACAGCACATGTGCATTTAGTACTCAAATAGTCCTTTATCCTCATTTTAAACTGTGTCATTGTTGGTAGGTAGTTTAATTTAAGATGATTCTGCAATTTATAGGGTGAGGATGAGGGTGCAAAAACTTTAAAGGCACTTTCACCGAAGACAGTTCGCGTTCAGGGAATGTCATACATGATTTGCCCATATGATCGAAGATTACATTTCCTGGTAGTGACTTTAGGAGTCAGGAGAGAACATACGTAAGGAGGCAGTTTACACAGTATGGCCTTAAAAAGAAAAATATACCAATGCTCCAACCTGCAATTGTGCAAAGAAGGCCAACCAACACTCTCATACAAGCTACAGTGATGCTACATGGTATACTGAGTCCAGCATTTTCAGAGAAGATTGATTTGCATGCATGTATAAAATATCACCATAATCCAGCATTGACAGAAATGTTGCTTGTATAAGTGTTTTTCTCGCACTAAAAGAGAAACAGCCTTTGTTTCAATAATAGAAACCCAACTTTACTCTAAGTTTTTTTGTTAGACACTCTATATGCTGCTTGAAGGACAAACTTTCCTCTAAGAAGAAACCAAGATATTTATCCTATTTTATTTATAATATTAACAGTCTATGGTTACAAAGTACTTTAACATTGTATTATTGCTTTTACTTAAGGAAAAGTTCTGAATACTTATCCCACCACTGTTAGTAATAATTAATATGAAGTAATATAACTAGTGGTGGAATGTCACTAAGTACATTTACTTAAGTACTGTACTTACAACGCTGAGGTGCTTGTACTTTACTTGAGTATTTCAGTTGTACATGCTACTTTTACTCTGCTGCCAAGAGGCACATTTGGAACTTATTACTTCATTACTTTGGAGTATGACAGCTGCTTCTTTGTTGTACTTTGTACTTTTTTAAAACTATGAGCCTTTAAAACATGATGCATATTTATACAGTAAAATAGCCTAAACTACCCAACTGTGTTTAAAGTAGTTAGAATTAGTCATGATGACCAATTACAGCATCATGTTGCTCATATGTTAATGGTTCAGTAATAATACTAACAGACTCAAGTATGCCTGTATAATGGTACATTTTGCTGTTAATACTCCTGTCATTGTACTTGAGTACAATTTTGACTACTTGTACTGGACTATATTGATATTGTGACATTGCCACTGATGTTATGTGGGCCGCGTGTCTCCCGGCCACCAGGGGGCGCTGTGGGATGGTGACACAGACCCCGGGAAACGGTTGTGGTGTCCGGAAGAAGGACTAGCATGGTGGACATATTTTTCACTTTATGCTTTGCTTTTATTAATGATTTGGTATAATATCGTAATATTAATAATCACCAATTAAAAGGTTAGCGCCGCATTGAGCTGCATCTTCAGATAATGGCGGCTGTTTTCACACTACGTAGCTCTGAGCTGGAGTAGCCGTTACACCGCTGTCTGTCTGCCCGTCTGTCTGCACACGTCGTGACTTGTGACCTAGTTTGGTTTGGTGAGTTTTCGTCTCCTCCTACTCGATTATTGCTTAATACTCATCTCAATACTCATTCTTTCTTCGGTAGCTGTGTGCTGTATCGATACATATCCAGCCACTGTCCCCGTGACGTTGTAGAATACGGGACGGCTGTGTCTCAAACTGCCCCGTTAATGTAGCAAAATACGACGGTTGACACATTAATGCGTGACTGTGTGTGGAGTAGCTTGTAGGCACATCGGGAGTTAACAATGATATTATTACAGTTTATGGTAGTTTTATTTTAGTTGGCAGGGACGGGCCCAAAAAAAAGGCACCCACTGTGATACAAACATAGCACATGGGCCCCTCGGAGGCCCCCAGTGGGGCCCAGCCTCTAACGTCATGCTAAACCAGTAATCTCTTAAAAATGAGTGTTCCTATTTGTTAGCTAAGTATTCTCAGTCAACATTTTGGTTTCATGGAGTGAGGTCCTAATCACACACACACACACACACACACACACACACACACACACACACACACACACACCAAATAAGCAGTGGTGGAAAGTACATTTACTTAAGTAACGTTACAGTTGTGAGGTACTTGTACTTTACTTGAGTATTTCAATTTTCAACTAATACTCAAGTAAAGTACAAGTAACATTACCTTGAAATTGTACATAAGTACTTAGTTACTTTACACCACTGAAATTTAGGGCTGAACGATTTTTGATAATAATCTAATTGTGATTTTTTTCCCAAATATTGCGATTTCGATTCGATTATTTTTTTAAGCTCTTCGTCTTCTGTATTATTCAACAAAGACAAACAATAAATCGTTTTATAGTATGAACAACACACAATTACACACTAGACAGTTAAAAAAGTAAAAATATAGTATATACACACACACACACACACACACACACAACAGTGTATTTTTTTTACAGTGCACAGAGAGGAGCTGCCTCCAGCCCCTCCCCCTCGTGAAGTTGCGTGCTGCCGTGTGCACTTGTTCGGAGAGGCTATCGTTACGTTAGCTAGTTGCTGGTGTTCTTGCCGTGGGATTAACTGTACTAATAAAACCGTTGAAACACCGTGGCCACGCTGCTGTGAAAGCTCCCCGAACGTCATTTATCAGAGTCTGGTTGTTACCCCTCTCAGTGGCAGCTCCTCCACTCATATCTTTATAACGGAGCTAACCGCTAACCGGAGCTAACCGCTAATCGGAGCTAATCGTTGCCAACCGAGCCTTGAGTTCTGTGTGCCTGTATCCATTAACTGCATGTATGGACTCAAGCCCGAATAAAACCCTTCATTTTATTAAAATGGCTGTAAATGTTTTAAACTACAACTCAGAGTTGTTTGAATGACAGAAATCTGCTCAAGGTACAGTGTAGCGTTAGCGTGCTAAGTTGATGCTTTCTCTGCGGAGTGCAGACTGATTTGCTCTCGCGAGTCATGTGACCAAATCGCAGCCTTTGCGATTAGGAAATCGCGTTTTAACATATCGCGATATTATCGCAAATGCAATTAATCGTTCAGCCCTATTGAAATTTGAAATGCAAAATGTCAAAGGCAAATTTGAACATGATTTTGATTCTGTAATCAAATATTTCACACTCGTTTGAGATGTAGGAGCTTTGTTTATTGGTAATGAAATCATAATGTTATTAATGGTGTCGGTTAATGGAGTTTAAGTGCAGTTTATAACGGTGGTTCCAAAACTTTAGCCGACTTAGAAAGCAGTAACTAAAGCAGCTAAGATTTTTTTCTAAATTGTCTTTACACAAAAGAGATGCAAAGCTCTTCTGCTATGTAAACTCAAGCGTAAGATAGGTTTCTTAATATTATGGATTTGATTGACATCTTTGCATGTAATAAAACAGCTGTTAGTGATTAGTTGTATGTTTAACATGCAGTAACTTAAATGGGGGAAACCATGGTAGATGGGGAATTCCTACATTTTTCTGTATACCAAATTAAGTGGAGCTGGGAAAAAGTAATAGAAACTGTTTTAACATAAACTGAACATTGTAACCTTCATGAAGGCAGAATTTATTGTAGAAATGTTGTATCAGACTGCATTCTATTTTTCTTTTTGTATAATTTTCCTATGTCTATTCAATGTGTATTTGTCTTATTCTGATATGTGTGTTTTTTTTTTTTTTGTTGAGCTGCTGTAACAAGGACATTTTCCCAGTGTGGGATTAATAAAGTCTATCTTATCTTATCTTATTATTTTTAGCTAGATGGACCTAATACACTGGGAACTGAGTGTATATTTAGTGCACATACAAAGGAACTGAACCTGAAACTAACTTGTGTTTTTTTGCTTTCACAGTTTTCGTAGACTGACCTGAGTGGGATGAAACATCAGGAGCCTGAACACAGACCAAAGAGGTTGACATCTTAACTCAGCGACTCTGAAGAAGAAAAAAAAACGCACACTGAACATTAACAATGGCTGAAGTAACTGTAGAAGTAGATGAGGAGATGACGAAACAGGACATGGAACCACTTCCAGAGCCACTACTGATAATCATGTCCCCACCTCCACCGTTCTTACCTGTCCCCGGTGAACCCACCATGTTTTGGCATAAGTGGCTAAAAGCTTTTGAACACTACGTTGAAGCGCTCGGTGAAAACGAGCTCGTCGACTCCACTAAGTGTATGCTCCTACAGAACTGCCTTGGTCTAGAGGGCCAGCGTATCTTCACAACACTGATCCAGAGTGAAACCACTTACGCAGCGGCCATCCCAGCTCTGACGGTCTACTTCAACTCTGATCCCACCTCTCAGATGTACCGCCTTAAATTTCATCAGAGGGCCCAGATGCCTGGAGAGACTGTAGATCTGTTCGTGTCCGCGTTAGAGGAACTGCTGGAGCCTTGCCGCTATGGAAACCTTCAAGACAAACTTATCCTGGATCAGCTGATTGAGAACACCAGCTACCCACAACTCAGAGAGAGGCTGCTGTTGGAGCGGGAAACTCTGACCTTGGACAAGGCATTGGCTATCGGTAAAGAGCTTGAATCTGCTTTTAATGAATCTGAACTGTTTGGCTTTCATGAGGTCAGTGTGGACATCGGAGACGATTTAGACCCTCCTGTTCCAACAAAGCGCAAAAGAGGGCGACCTCGGCGTGGGGAGATGAGGCCGAAAATGAAAGCAAAACCACGCTCGACTAAAATCCAAACAAGATCATCTAGATGCAAAGATAACTACTATTACAGCAACGACAAGCTATATTATAGTGGAAATGAAGAAGACGAGTGTAAGAGTGCTGATGAGACTGATCGGGCTTGGGATGAAGGCAGCGACAAAGCAGGTAATGATGATAACGGAACCGTGTCATCGTCATCACAGAGGATGAAAGAGGAAGACTGCGACAAAGCTAGTGATGGTGTCGATGATGATGACGGTGATGATGAAGACTTTGTCCTTCCACCGTCTAAACTAAGAGGCCCCTACTGTCCCATCTGTACGGACAGGCGCTTCAGAGACGCAAACAAGCTCGCCAGACACATGAGGACGCACACAAAGGAGAAACCGTTCAGCTGCCCGGTCTGCGCTTTTACCTTTAGCCAGTCCTACCACATGACCCGACACATGAGGAACCAGCACGGTGCCGGCCAGCACATCTGCTCCACATGTGGGATCAGTTTAGGGAGCTCTGCCGAGCTGCAAAGTCACAAGAGGACGCACGCGCCAATAGTTCTGTCGTGTCCCAAATGTCATGAGGGATTCCCTAACAATGATGCATTTTGTAGTCATGTCATGTCACACCGCAAAGACCAGTCCACCCAGATAGAGGGACAGAGTTCTCAGCAAAGTGATGGAGTGAAAAACCAAGAAATAATCGAATCGTGTAAGCAGGATAATCATGAGAGTGACTATAGCAATGATAATGTTTCTGAGAATTGTGCAGACTCTGATGGTGATTCTCAGGATAAAGAATCTGAAGTTAATGTTAAGGTTGAAGATAAGGACACTGATGAAGGTAAATCTCAAGATGGAGGCAGTCGGGGGGAAAAAGTTGCCTCTAAGACAAAAAAAAGAGGCCATTTCTGTCCTATCTGTATTGACAGGCGCTTCAGAGGGTCAAACAAACTCGCCAGACACATGAGGACGCACACGAAGGAGAAACCGTTCAGCTGCCCGGTCTGCGCTAAGACCTTCAGCCAGTCCTACCACATGACCCGACACGTGAGGAAGCAGCACGACTTGGGCAAGTACATCTGCTCCACATGTGGGAAAAGTTTAGGGAGCTGGCTGGAACTGAAAGCACACAAGAAGACTCATGCGGTTGAAGGCCTGACATGTCTTGCATGTGATAAACAGTTCAAGGAGAAGGCTGCACTTGTGAGTCACCTTAAATTACACAAGAAGGTCCAGTCCAGCCCTCGAAGCCTCGCCTGCGGCGATTGCGGCAAAGTATTTGGTCGGTTGTATCATTTGAAAAGGCACATAGTGACCCATCGCAAAGCAACAAACGGAGAGTGTTACACGTGCCCTGATTGTCAGAAGGATTTTGCCTTCCCAGAAGACCTCAACAAACACCTGGAGATTCATGCGAAAGAAAACAGTGGGACTTGTCCGAAATGTGACGAAACCTTCAGTAGTCCAGAAGAACTAGAGACGCACATGGGAGTTCATGAAAAGTCTTATGCCTGCAGCATCTGTGAGAAGAAGTTTAAGGTTGAGTATGCGCTGAAGAAGCATGAACAAGGCCACCAAGATGAACAGTATTATTGTTCTCTGTGCTGCAAACGCTTCATTAAGCTGTCTCACTACAAGAGGCACATAATGGTCCACGAAAGACGGGAATCCAGATGTCCACACTGTGACAGCGTCTTTCTACAGTTAACGGCTTTGAAGTATCACCTGCGGACTCATACAGAAGAAAGGCCGTACCAGTGCACCTGTTGTATCGAGACCTTCGAGGAGAAGGAAGATCTAGAGCAACACTGCCTCAAACACCGGAAATTCAAGAGGGAGAGGCCGTACTCGTGCACTCGGTGTGATTCTGCTTTCTCTAGACTAATTGAGCTGACCGACCACATGAGCGTACACGATGGAGAGCAGCCGATGAACTGCCCCATCTGCGGCAGGACTTTCCTGAACAAGAACAAGATGGAGAAGCACCTGAGCATCCACACGGGGGAGAGACCTCACCTCTGCTCCATCTGCGGCAACGGCTTCCCCTCGGCTGCCAGCCTCAAGTTACACATCCACATCCACACCGGAGAAAAACCTTTCCAGTGTTCGCAGTGCAGCAAGAGCTTCAGGTCATCCAGCGGGCTGCGGCTGCACAGCAGGCAGCACATGGAGGTGAGGCCCAGCTATGAATGTCCTGAGTGTGGCAGGACTTACGGTCGCATGACGGAGCTGAAGATGCACCAGCGCTATCACACGGGGGATAAACCGTATGCATGCACCTGCTGCAACAAACGCTTCATTAGCAAAGACAAACTGAACGTACACATGAGGATACACACAGGGGAGAGGCCGTACTCCTGCCCCCACTGTGGACAGACATTCACACAGACTGGGGACAGAAACAGACACATCAGTAAATACCACTCGTTAGTAACAGAGCTCCAGTGAAGCTTCGGTTGTTGCTTTTGAATGATTGTGCCAGTGGTTTTGCATGTTTGCAGGGGTTGGTAGCAATAAGAATCGTTTAACCCTTGTGTTGCGCTTTCAAAATGTCTAGATCAGAAATATGGGTTTCTTTTAATTACCCCAAAATAACATGGATGGATGATTCCATACAGCGCGCTTCGCAAGTACTACAAAAGATCGGATCTATACTTTCATTGAATTTGGGGTGTTTTAATACATTTTGTGGCAATTTTTAATGTTTCTAAACCGTATCCTCACTGAACGTTTTGCTTTTTTTAACTCAATGATTAGGTATAATTTCCTATAAATGAGGTTTGTTGACCATGAATTTCAAAAATAAGTTTAAAACTAGTAGTAAGTTGGTGTTAGTGGTGGATATACACGGTAGTGAAAAGAAGCGCTAAACATCGAAAAAAGCACCAAAACATTGACGAAAAAAGAGACAAAAACATCAGAGAAAGTGTTGTTTTTCATAATTTTTTAATCCCGGGGGGACGACGACAAGTGCATGGTGAAATTGAAGACCACACAAGGGTTAACAACGATCAACATTATTTGTTCAAGAATAAGAAACCAAAATATGTTGAAAGCTAATTTAGGCTGGCAAGAACACTAAATTGTGAAATCATCAATCATCATCAAGGTTATGTGATTGTATTTTGGTAAAATAAAGAAGACTATAGATATTCACTGTACACCTTTCTAGTTTCATGGACTACGTATTGCTATGGTTGGGAATCGTGTATTAACCAGTACAAAAATTATACTTCAGTACATTACTTTAAAGGATATTAACATGTATTTCTACATGAGCCGTTGTTTAACAAGCCACACAAAAGTTAAATGTCTTAAATTGACAAATTGTCAAAAACAAAGTAAAGTTAAGTAAAGTTTTCAATACTTGGTGCTACGCACACATTTAGGCTGGTACCAAAAAAGTATTGGGGGGGGGGGGCTGTGTTATTGGATTGTACAGTACTTGTCTTTCTATTTTACTTGCCATTCTGTAAATTATCTAAGTGTTATAGATTGGAGATTGTCATTTTGTGTTTCTGCAGCAACTTTTACTCAACAGCTTGTTTTACTGCTTTTAGCAAAAAAAACTGATGTGAAGAAAAACATCAGCATCGTAACATTTACATTTGGATTGTGCTTTTATGGACAGTCTGATATCTAAGACTCCACACTCGGCTGTCTAACAGCAACCTTCTCTTTTAGGATTAGGATTTTCATTACTTCATGTTTGCTGGGTTTGATTTTCTGGAAACATGGCTCGGGAATGCAGTGCTTTTTGTTGGCAAACTTTTACTTAATGGATAGTGGGCTAAAACATGCAAAGCCACTGATTTCTCTGTGCAGCACAAGTCTTCACTGTTGCCATCCAAACAGTTTGTTGCTACTGTGCTGTTTTCTGCAAGTTTCATACCTGGACTTTCTTCTATATCCCTACATACACACTTAATACAAAGGCTCTGCATGAGGATATATTCCTTGTAGCTCATCCCTCTCACCCCTGTGCTTGATGCACCCTCTCCATACACCACTTTCTCATTCAAGCACCCTGTCTTACCAACACTAGTGACCGGCATGCAAATAGTTCTTTGCCAGAGCTTTTATGTTCCATAGTTTGCTTTGCCCAAATCTGTGGCTACAAACTGAATATAGTCATGGTCACTCAAATGACACTAGAACAAATTTCAGAGATCATGTTTCAATACTTTAATTGTCCTCTCTACCACATTATGTGTTTTGATGATATTATGTTTGATCATTTCACCCTTTTTATATATATTTTTTGTTTAGACTTCTCTGTAACCAAGCATTGTGTAGCTGTGTTTTAAAAAAAGTGACATAAAAATAAAACTATTATTCACTCTGCTAGCACACGTATGGAGATTTATGAACAATATCTGTAAACGTGTTGCATGCTTTATTCACCTTTGGTCAGTGAGTCAGTCAAGTGAGAATCAATCAGGTGTAGATGGAATTGGATCAATTAATCTGTCAACATTTAAACCCACAAATTATATCTATTAAGTATCTTATCGCTGTTAGTTACTCAAAGCTATGTCTGTGTTGAGAGTATCGACACTAAAAGGTCTTTTATCGATGGATGTCACTCGGGGCTGTTTTATGATGATGCAGGACTAAATCCAATAAGTTTTATTAGTATCAGCCTTAAGGTTGCATTGTTGCCCAAGCTAATTTACATGCTATTGAATACAGCAAACATGTACATTTTCATTAGGAGATCAATATTGTTGATGTAAGCCTTGTAGACATATGTACACAGTGAAAACAGTAGAACAAAGGAGTGGTCTCACAGCTTTTCCCTTCAGTTTTGGCATGCAGATAAATATTTTGCAGCCATGAGAGCTTTTTAAATGATCTCTCCCAAAATATAAGAACATTTTACACTCATTGAAGAATTAGTAGACATATTATGCATCTAAAACTAGATACAGGAAAATAATTCAAAAAATAATAATCTTAAAAAGCAAACCAAAATTGTAGAAGATTTGTTTGGTCTGTGAACATGAAAAGAACCAGATTAGAGCCGCAAAGATTAATCAATTAGTTGTCAACTTTTAAATTAATCGCCAACTATTTTATTTTTATTTGATTTGATATATCGATTCTTTTAAGAAAGAAGTCAAAATTCTCTGATTACAGCTTTTTAAATGTGAATATTTTCTTGTTTCTATTCTTCTCTGTGACAGTAAACTGAATATCTTTGAGTTGTGCACAAAACAAGATATTTGAGGATGTCATCTTGGGTTTAATCGACAATGAAAATGATCGTTAGTTGCAGCCCTAAACCAGATGATAGATAATCTGATCATGAATCAATAAAGGAGCAGGAACACAGGCAGTAAAAGTCATTTAAAACAGGCCGTCCACATGAGGGTGCTGTGTGGACATAAATCTTGCACACACTTCTGCTGTTGAACAATACTAATAGTTCATAAAATATTTGATACCAATATTATTTTCTTACTATATATTTGCAAAACAAAAAACAGTGCAAAATATACAAAATGTGTAAAATGTAAAACACAAACAAAACGAAATAGACTTTTCTGACTTGTATCAGTGAAATATCTGTATTATATAATAACATTGCGTTGGACAGATTTGATACAGGTCTGTGTAACAGGCTACATATCTGACTACATGGAGGAGAATACCACAGGTGTAAATTAATAAAAAATAATGATGGATTTATTTTATTTATTTGTTGTTTATTTGAATAGGGACAGATACAAAAAAACATAGATTATTACATAAAGAACAATCCGATGCCTGTATCACAGTGTTTATAGCCATGGCTAATTCGCAACACCTGTCCCTAGAAGGGCTTTTAACAGTTAAAATAATAAAGGAGTCAAATTTTTACAGTGAATACAATAAAATGTCCAGAAACCAGTTAGCAGCAATAAAAATAAATGTAGTAAATAAACACATTCACTCGAACTCACACAGATGCACACCTCACATACATACAGCTATACATTTCATATGGCATGATCACACTGCTGCTGCTGTATGAACCATGCTTTTGATAGTTTTTTAAAGGTGGACATTTTAGTAAGAGTCTTTATATTTGTAGGAAGCCAGTTCCACAGATTGGCTCCTTTCACAGAAAAAACATTTTGGGCAAAAGATGTTTTACAAAATGGAACTTTACAGTCTCCACATGCAGCAGCTCTTGTGGATCTGGAGGATTCCAGCCTGTTCACAAATTTACAAAGTGGCTCAGGTGCAAGTCCAGTCAAACATTTGAAAAACAACTTTATGTATTTAAGATTAACAAAATTAACAAAGTTTAAGATTTTATGTTTATTTAAAATGTAACAATGATGGAATTGAATGGGCTTTTTATCTAAAATGTTTAGGGCATGGTTATAAAGCCTCTCAATAGGCTTTAGGGTAGTTTGGCTAGCCTGGGACCAAACAGTGGTGCAGTACGACAGGTGGGACAGGATCATAGTATTCAGAAAGACATGAGCACATTCAAATGTTAAACTGCTCCTGATCAACCTGAAACAGTTCATACTGACCTTCATTTTTCTTGAGATGTTTTTAATGACTTTTAAAATTTAGCTGAGAATCTAAAATCACTCCTAAATATTTTTCTTCTTCTACCTGATCGATAAGTTCACCATTCATTTTAATGTTAAGATCATTTATTATCCGCTTTCTTGTTATAGAAAAACACATAGATTTAGTTTTCCTCAGATTAAGTGTTAAACATGATTTGTTTAGCCAATCAAACACTTTCTCAAGACTTTTAGTCAATGTACTGCCGATAACAACAGGGCTTTTGCCGGACACATAACCCACAGTGTCATCAGCATACATCTGAATGCCAACTTCAGGACATACTTCGGGCAGCTCATTTACATACAGGCTGAAGAGAACAGGCCCCAGTATGGTTCCCTGCGGGATTCCGGTCTTAATTTCACATGGGGCAGATTTTGCATGATCAATAACTACACATTGTTCTCGACCCTGTAAGTATGACTCGAACCATGATAATGCCTGGTGTGATGTATTATAAGATGATAGTTTTGAGATAAGACGGCTATGATTTACGGTGTCGAATGCCCTTTTTAAGTCCAGGAATACTGCACCCACGATGTTTCCTTTATCAAGCGGCTGCACAATATTTTCCAATAATGCGCAGATGGCGGTTTCAGTGGAATGGTTCTGTCTGAAACCATACTGTTGAGGGTGTATATACTGATGTATTTCTAAATATTGAGTTAGTTGTTCTGAAACAATTTTTTCTAGTATTTTTGACATTACCGGAACTAGACTTATTGGTCGATAGTTACTAACGTCTGTGGTATTCCCGAACTTAAAGATGGGTTTTACCAGTGACTTTTTCCAAGCATCTGGAAATATTCCAGTTTTAATAGAGACATTTATAATGTGGGTCAAAGGTTGAATGATAACTTGTGCATATTTTTTGAGGAAAGTTGCATCTATGTTATAGTTATCTTTGGATAAATTGGTATTCAGGTCTGAAATAGCTTTCAATACCACGGCCTGATTCACTTCTCTAATTTTAAAGGAATTTGAATTCCATTTAACTGCTTCAGTCCTGTTATTGTCCAAGCTGGCGCATTGTCATGGTTTACTGGCACACTTGAATAGACCAGTGTTAATGTTATTCGTAACGTGTGCTTTTCCTACTGCTTTTAATGCTGCTGTCTTGGTCAGGTCACCCTTGTAAAAGAGATAATTGATCTCAACTGGTCTTACCTGGTAAAATATGGGTTAAATTCTAAAATAAGGTTTATAATGCAATTTCAGGTAAAGTAAATGTCTTCTACTTCACTACATTTTAGAGGGAAATATTGTACTCCACTACATTTATAGCAGACAGATAGTTACTCTGAGATTGAGATTTTACATATTAAACATATGATAATTGTGGAAATATGCATTGTTAGAGCTTAAACTATCCAACAGTTCATAAAGAAGTTAAAATTAGTTCCACCATGACCAGATGGAACATTAAAATGCAGTGTTCATGTTTATGCATTAGTAATAATAACCCAATAAAATATAATAATTTAACACTAGCAGGTGCTGTTCTGTAGTATAACTTTTCATACTTAAAGAACATTTAGCAGATACTACTTACTGTCTTTTACTTAAGTAGGACTATGAATGCAGAACTTCGTCTTTGTCTAATGTAGTAGCTATTATACACTGTCATTGCTATTTTTACATAGGCCTAAGTGAAGATTTGGAATACTTCCACCACTGCCAACAATATATGCATAAAGCTTTGATAGTAAGATATGGGTATTCTGTACAAGTTTTTTTAAACTATTTTTATGCATATTAAGCTGAACATGTGCATATTTAGCTGATACAGTATGTACTTTTACTCAAGTAACAATTCGTCCATCCAGTCCGATAGGTGGCAGTACTCCCTGTAGTCATGTAGCTAACGACGTTACGTTCGATGCTCGGTTTACAAACAGGGAAAGAAGAGAGGGTAACGTTAGCTTGAAGTAGCTTCGTATTATTAACCAAATTAGTCAATTATGTTCCTAGTTAACGTCGTCATCTGGATGGGTGTTTTAAAGCGACGTAATGTTGGGTAATGTTACCGAATTTAGTGCCTTAGGTCATTTGAAATTAAGAAGCGTTCATGGGTATAAAAGCTAACGTTAATGCTGATGCTAACCTAAGCTAAAGCATAATAGCTCTGTTAGCTCACAATTATGTTAACTAACGTTAACTTCTTTGCTAAGGCTACAAACGCTGGTTGTTAATCGTTGTATTTTTCAGAGATAAAGTGACGCACTATAAATTGTGTTTTGTTAAATGTGTTGAAATTATGTTTCAGAATTAACCAGACAGATAACCAGTCGACCTAGCTAGATATCAAAATAAGCAACTTAGCTACGCTAGCTTGCATGCAACGACATAGTACTAGCTAGCTATGTGAAACAAATAGTAAAAGAGAAACAGCATTGACCTTTAGCTTAACCGTATGCTGTCATATCTAGAGCATTGTAGCTTTTCTTTAAACAAGGAGTCTCTTATTCAGACCAATTTTATTGAAAAAAGTGAAAATAGTGAACTGGTTAAACTTTTAACCTGCCACACCTGAAGTGTCACTCCTTATGGCTGCATTAGGCTTTACTCCTGCCAGCGGGCACGATCTTTTCAGCATTGAAACAACCGAAAAATCCAGCTGTGAAACAAGCAACGTACTTAATGGGAATGAGGTCAGGCAGTTTTACGAACATTTAATAAAAGATGGCGAAGGGCAAGATGTATCCAGGAGGAGTGCAATTAGCCAGAAAGATAATGGCAGAGAGCATCAGAATAAACAGAGGAACAGAGAGTCCAGTAGAAGAGCGAGGAGGAGAGCCAGGGCTGCAGAGATGCAGCAGGGTCAAACAGATTCTGTGGTGCACAGAGTGATGAGTGGCGAAAGTGAAGCCAACCCAAGAAGACAGACAAGCAATTCAGAAAGAACCATGGAGCTCCTGGGGCTCAGGTTGCTGCGTTGTGCCCATGATGGGGACATCTCTGGCGTTAAAGACCTGCTCTCAAAAGGGGTCGACATCAACTTCCAGGTACAATACTTACTTCTTGGTGTGTTTTCATTTTTGGAAATATATTATTTGTTTTAAGTCCTGCTAATTTCCCCTCCAGGATACTTACTTCTGGACGGCGATGATGTGTGCAAGCTGGTCGGGACAAAGAGCTGCGGTGAGGCTGCTGCTGCAACACGGAGCAGCCTGGGTCGGAGTTGTTGATACACAGGGCAGGGATGCCAAAGACCTGGCGCTGGAAGGTATAACCACGCCTTTCTTATCAGAAACTCTAAATTTCTGTTTGCGTAAATAGTAAGGTTGAACTCATCCATATCTGTCTTTCCCCCAGCGGGCCACAGTGAGGTATTGGAGGAGTTGGAGAGCTATGGGAGAAGTACACAGAGAGACACACAATCTGATAGCAGGTTTGAACACTCTGTTGTACACAGTTTAAACTGAATCAGAATCAGATTTATTATTAGTGTAAGTTTTCACTGGCAAGGAATTAGCCTTGGTGTATTAAGTGCATACAGTAAACAATAAGCATATTAAAAAAGGGAATAAACAATAAAGCAAAGTACTGCTACAGTCAAGAACATACATACAAGAGAGAGACGGTGACAGTGGTCAAGCGAGTAAGAGAGTGAATGAAGAGAGGGAGTGCCAAACAAAGCAGTAATCAGTGGAATAAAAGGCTCTTTTCTCATTGTCTTACAGCGGTTATGTTTTTAAACACAAATCAACACGTCCACAAGAAGGTGCCACATTGTCGGATAATGAGTAAATGCAGTGCTCTCTGCAGTTGGTAATGAGCACGATGTTATTGGCTGGAGGGTTACACACCCACGTGGGGCCCAAATGCTCTTTGTTGACACCCAGAAGTGTCCTGACCTAGTCCCGACTCTCCAAAATAAAAGAAAATGCAGGCATAGGGCAGGGTCTCTGCAGACATAGACAGCACCACACTAGTGGATCATTAGATATTATTGAGAGGGCTTACTTTTGTATTAGTCTTTACATTGTATTTTGAGGAAAGAATTACGTTTGAGGGCTGTGGATTTTGCTTGCACTAAGAAGGGATCTTTCATTGGCCTGTATGAACAGGACGAATTATTACAGCAAGCAAAAACTGTGTTAATGCACATATGGGCACCTGACTATTGTTTTACTACGGACTTTAAAAACTGAATCTGTTCCTTTTGTCCTCTCGCTAATGTCGTCTCTTTTTGTGTTTGTCCCCAGGGCCCCCCAGCCTCAGTGGTGCGGTGTGTGTTGTAGCGAGTACAGCAGTAGCCTGTCATCACATCTCTCCTCCACTCTACATCTGTTCAGTCTGCGGCGTGCTCCACCCACCCCTTACTACTGCCTCCCCCCCTCCAGCAACAGCTACAAGATGATGGTTCGTTGCGGCTGGAAACCAGGGACAGGACTAGGGCCAGAGGGAGAGGGGCCTCAACAGCCAGTGCCAACTGTGCTGAAGAGAGACCAGAAAGGCCTGGGGTATGGACAGATGAAAAGAGCCAAAGTTACTCACTTCCAACCCAGGGATCGTGACGCAGTAAAACCACCATCCAAGGAGAAAGAGGAGAGAGGAGGAAAAGGACAGAGAAAAGAAGAAAGTAGGAGAAAGGAGCTAAAAGATAAGAACTGGGAAAGAGATTTTCGTGCCTCTTTTTATCTTTGACTCCTGCTTACTCTGACTTTTTTACAAGCCCTTTCTCTCAAACACATCTCAAAGTATCTCTCAAACAAACAATCTATTACGAAGACAAGTTGTACCTGTTGTAAAGCTCCTGGAAGGTGTTTTCTAACGAAGCCAATTAATATGAATATCTTGACTCTACCTCAAAGCTGAAACTGTGTCTGTATATGGAATTAGTTGTGCCGCTGCCCACAGATGTGCAATGACCAAATGTATTTCATCTTTGTCATGGTTTTGTTTTAATCTGTGTCACCAAATATGGCATATTTACTATTGATCCACTAAGACTTTCAAAAGGTGGATTTTATTTCTATATAAAAAAATACACTTGAGGTTCATGATCTAGGAAAATAAATGTTTTTAATGTCAAACAGCTATTTTGATATGTTTAATATAATACAATATAAAGCATATGAGGAAAAGTAGTTTAGATATTGAAAGTTGTATCAGAAATTTATCATGAGTGACTGCAGTAATGCTGTTCCTAAAGTTCCTAATATGGTCCATGGTTCTTTAACATAGAATGTTGCAACAGTGAACTCTTCCTCTGGAATAGCTCCAGCTACCTTCTTACCTAATTTGACAGACCTGCAGCCATGTGACAGGTGAGCTACGTCATATGCTTGTGCATATCTGCCTTATCGTCACTGCTGTACATAACTTCCTCACATTTGGCCAAGTAGTCTAGATTGTTATATCTCAAAAGCCGGACTCCTTTTTTCTTTTATGTGTTAGGCTTGGACATGTTTCAAGATTGTATTTAAATAAGCACAGCACAAGCCACTTCAAAGCCCTGTAAACCCCCCCATGACTCTACATGTGACCTCAGACAGGGCCCCTATTTCTATTCCAAAGTCCAGGCTGAAGACTACAGGTGGCCGAGCTGTAGTCCTCAGAGCTCTAAGACTGCTAAACACCGAAGTCAGTATCTTTTAAATCACAACTTCAAACTTTGTACACTGATTGACCAGGAAAACCAAACAACCTGTACATTGTACTCTAATCCAACAGTCTGGTATTAAACAATGTTTTAATTGTTACATAGAGATGTTGATTTGCTGCTACATAGATTAGATGGACAATACAATATTAGAAAAAACATGCAATGCAGTGCAATACAACAAAAGTTATTTTATTTATAGAGACCAATATCACAATTTGCCTTAAGGGGCTTAACAATCTGTACAGCATACACCACTCCCCCTTATAAAACTGAGTCATCACCTAGATGATTTGCATTAATTGCATTGCATCAGACAGGTGTTTTTGTACTTTTCTGGTCATTGAGCACATAGGCATGCTTTGTAAAGGAATCTGTTGTCCTGTTAAATTTTTTAACATGTTTTTTTACCCTCTTTATTCCTCATTACAGTGGTATGTGGCTCAGTTATTCACGCCATCCCTTCACAGCTTAAATAATTGCTGGGTTGTTTACTGGTCCTTTCTATGCTCTACATGTTGTGTATGGTGGTCCTACAAGTGCACAGTTTTCTCCTAAATTTCATAAACACGCATTTTAAAATTGTATGTGTGAAAGTGGATGAGTATTTTTTTAGACTTGTGATAGACAATATATAAAACAACAGGCTTAACATATCTCACATGATGCACCATAACATTAGAGATCTGACTAAAAACATGAGTAGAAACTTTTATCATATTTTTTTTTATTAGCTTGAAAAGTACCACCAGTTTACAGTATTTTTTAATCACAGTTAATTGATAATGCTACATTTACTACGATACAAGCATTGCAACAATTAGATATAACGGGGCGACCTCTAGCTCACCCAGTAAGAGCCCGGATTCGAATCCGACCTGCGGCCCTTTGCTGTGTGTCATCCCCCATCTCTCTCCCACCTTTCCTGTCTATCCACTGTTACCACAAATAAAGGGAAAAGCCCAAAAAAAATCTTTAAAAAAATAAAATGAAAAAAAAAAAATATGAATTTTCCACCATTTGACTGTTTTGTAAAACTATTTTTATCAGAATACCATAGAGATTGGCATGGTTTTATGTCGTTTAGCCTAATAGCTGGTTTGATTTGCATTGAGAGATGATTTTATGGAAAGTACCCCATGCCAATCTCTAGGTATGGTGAAGGGTATGTGATGATGTGGGGCTATTTTAATTCCAAAGGCCAAGGGAACTTTATCAGGATGCATAGTATCCTGGATCCATGAAATAACTGGCCTTTAAAAATAAAACTCTGCCTGCCTCTATGGGAATTTAACATAGGGGTGTACTCACTTTTGTTGCCAGCGGTTTAGACATTAATGGCTGTGTGTTGAGTTATTCTGAGGGGACAGCACATTTACACTCTTATACAAGCTGTACACTTAATACTTTACATTGGAGCAAAGTGTAATTTCTTCAGTGTTGTCCCATTAAAAGATATAATGAAATATTTACTGAAATTTACTGAATATAATGAAATATTTACTAAAATGTGAGGGCTGTACTCACTTTTGTATATATATATATATATATATATACACACACACACACACACACACACACACACACATTGAAATACATTGAAATTTAAAATATAGATATTCTTACCAACACTTCTAAAGCTCACTAATTAACACGTTTGGTTTCTGTAGGGTGGTGTTCTGCCATTAAAAAGCACAGGTCCTCGGTGAGGTTGCAAAAAAAAAAAAGAATGCTGGATTTGATTCATGTGATATATATCCACGATGTTCCACTTCCGGGATTGCTCCGTTGCCAACGGAAATTCGGCTGGATTTCACTCTTTTCAGCCGGATGTGCGTAAACTTTCTATTTCTTTGTGTTGTAATTTTAAACTCCTGGATTTATGAGGACTATTGTTAACTACTCCTTGGATCTCGGCAGGTTAAATCCAGACAACTAGCTAGACTATATGTTGAATCTGAGTTTTCTGTTGCACGACAAAAACAACTTTTGAACGTATACATGCTCCACCAAAACAAGTTCCTTCCAAAGGCTATTTTGCAGCTGCACTGCCCATGACGATTGTAATTGGTTTAAAGAAATGCCACAGCACGTTTTTCTCCCATCCTGGAATGCTGTGTGGACTAGCCAGACCCTCCTCCACAGCACTGTGGAGGAGGGTCTGGCAAAGAGATACTAGATTTCATGTGACATTTAGAAACCATTGATAGCATGGTATTACTTACTCTTTTACAGCAAAAACGTCAGTATTGTGCGCCTTGGACTGCAGGCTGGCTGTTTGCGGGAATGATGTTTCATGATGCTAAACGGAAAAAGTGCAAAATGAACACAAGTACATGAAGGGTGAAGATTAATATATTAATATACCCAAATATAAGTTAGGAAAATGGATAACTCTTACTCTTTTACACAGCCAGAGGTGAAGCAGGGAGTGATGATGTTACGAATCCGTCTCCAGTGATCATCCTGAGTAATACTTACTGTGTCATAGAGGTCCCCATTCAGATGGAAGTTCTACAGGGGGACAGTGGTCAGTACACATGTATTTGTGGAACAGCTGTTAATAGTAGTATCCAGAACAAAGAATGTGCAACTGCAGCTTGTTGGACTACCCACATTCAAATGTCATTTAGATGAGGTGTGCACTGCATTCTTTTTGGTGTACTAGGCCTATATGTTTCCAGTGGTGAATGTAACAAAGTATATTTACTCAAGTACCGTGTTTAAGTACAAATACGAGGTATTTCAATTTTATGCAACTTACTTCTACTCCTTTACATTTCAGAGACTTTTTATTCCATTACATTTGTCCGACAGCTTTAGTTACTTTTCAGAGCACAATTTTTTACCCTTCCTGTCCAGTAAAAAAAACATGTATCTCCACATGTAGTGATTTTGGTGAATATTCTCCTACTTCTTAAGCTAGAAAAACTATTTAAAAGCCCTCTTGGATCAGCTGGAAAATGCATTGTTACAAAGCTGAAAACAGGGCTGTTTTTCTGAGCTTATGAAAAGGTGACTTTGAAGAGATACGTGGTTCTCACAGGACAGCGACACTACAAACATATGAACATCAAGCGAGCGTAAAAATGTTTTTGCGAATTTGAGAAAGTTTTTTCTTATTTTGCCGTTTCCAACAACATTTTATAATGCAATACTTCATCAAAACTGCATAGAATGGGCTTAATAATGTATGTTGGAAGTGTCAGAGTGAAATAGGGACATTCTTACATGTAATTTGGGGATGTAAACTGGTCTACCTGTTTTGGGAGAAAGTACTGGAACATATGAGTAAATGGCTGGGTGTGGTGGTACCTGTAGCACCAAGACTGTGTTTGTTAGGGGACCAAACAAAAATGTCAAATATATCTAAATATGAACAAGGGGTTTTAAAAGTTGGGATGGTCACAGCTGCTCGAACAATTCTCAGAGTATGGAAGAGTACAGTCGCCCCAGATGTTAAAAAATGGATGGAAATGATGTCAGAAGTTGCATCATTTGAACGCATGTTGGCTAGAATTAACAACGAAGAACATTTTAGGAGGACCTGGGAACCTATTTTTTTGTAGGTAGGGCATATGGAAACATTTTTAGACATGGCACTGAATGTATATTTTGGATGTTTCAAAAAAAGGAAATGTCGATTTGCAGGAGGCCTTTGTATATGGGGTGGTATGCTGGATATACTGTCTGTTGATGTTGGGGTCAGTGTTTGTACTTGAGTTTGATTGTATGTTTATGTGTGTATGAAGAAATAAAAACTTTAATGACAAAAAATAATGCAAAAATGCTTCAAAATGCGCATAAAAATACGTTGATGGAAACATGTCTAGTGATTGGCTTTCGAAATTGTGATGTACCAACTATAGCTTGCCCAGGTAATGTACAGACATCTCCCCCTTCAGTATAGTAGTGACAACCTTTGCACAGATACAAGTCTGTATAATAATTGTCAGACATTTTAGGAGACATAAACAAAAAGGGGACATCATAACAACATAAGACAAAAACAAAGTTTTGAGTGGAGGGGATCTTTGGATAATAATGGGTAGCTTGGTGTTAGGCTTCTTATATTTACACTACACTCACCCCCATACTTTCCCATACTTCTGAGCACACGCGGTGTCATCCAGGTAGTAACCTCAGTTTACTACCTCAGTGGAGCAACCTCAGTTTTGAACCGACTTGTGACTGCATGTCCAGGAGGTGTGGCCTCTTTTCACTGTGTTACATAAGAACTTTAGCCATTTCCTGTGCAGCAACAACAAAAAAACGTCACGCACACATCTGATTATGCCTGGACATGTCTTTGTGTGAGCACAGATTGAAGTAAATATGTCTAAATCAAACAATTTGACAATCACATACCAGAGAAATCTCATACATGTAGGGTTTAATGGCTTGCTTGTGTTTTAATTTTGTCCACTTAATATAGGGTGAGCCAAGAAGAAATTTAAATTACTTAGTTTATTTGACTTGTAGTCGTGGGACATTTAAATTACAAATAGCAGGAGATATAAAAGAATAATATTCTAATAGTAAATAAAACAATATATAGTTGAAGTTGTTTTGTGTGTTTTTTTTCTCTTTTAACACGAGCAATATAATAATTTGGGTCACAAAATTACAGCATCACAGGTAACAAAGTTTAAAACTTGATAATAATGAGTGCTGCTTGGTCTCTTTCTGTCAATGATTCACATGACTCACTGCCGCCTGCTATGGGTTCAACTCTCACACACTACCTACTCACGCAACAGATGGGTGCTGCAGGATATAAAAGCCTCTGGTCGTGATTTGGAGCTTTGGTGTGTTTTTGTGCTGTCGTTGAAGGTAGAGAGAAAAACACGCAAAGATGGGCTTCTATTTCTCCACTGAGACATGGACCCTGCTGGTGGCTTTCATCACACTGACCTTTGTGTAAGTATTCAAGGAATATTTGTCCCAGGTAATTGTATAGAGTTGTATGATATAAATCTCTCTTCATCTACCTCTGTTTTTGTTTTACAGGTATGTCTGCTGGTCATTTGGAACATTTAAGAAGATGGGCATCCCTGGTCCCAAACCAATCCCTTTTTTCGGCACTATGCTGGCATATAAAAAGGTTGGTAAACTTTTCAGAAGCAAATACACCATAAATCTATACCAGAGTGTACAGGCTTAGCAAGTGACATATTGATGTAATAAAAAACCTAACAAAGCGGGAAAATTAACATTTGCATTGAATATCTATAAAAGTGTGTTAGTTACATTATTTTGTAAAAAAGAATCTTTCTTTTATATATAATACAATATTGAGAGTAACTAGTCTTTTCTGCCCTGATGATATCTAAACTATATGCTTAAATTGAATCGTTATAGTTATTTTCTGACAAAGTAAAAAAAATCTCCCATGGGGTTTGACAGTGTACATACTGTAGGCTATATCATAAGAGGTGTAGTAATACAGTTCAGATCTCTGGACAAGTGGTGCATAATGTTTCACACAGTTTTAAAGCTTTCAAGCTTCCTTAGCTATATTTAAATTGTCAGGTGTATGAAAGTGGTGTTCGTTAAAAATGACTTGAAAAACTCAACAGTAGCGAAACAATGTCCTGTTTACTCCGGATAATCAAATAGAAATATTTATTAGAAAATAATTCCTAGTGAAGAAATTTCACAGGTTTCAAATTCCTAGGAAAGGGGGAACTACTGTTATAGCCTTTTTGGAGTTTCTCAGTTGTGTCAATACAGTTTCACAATGAGACAAAAGTTGTAATTTCCCCCTTTTTTCATTTTGTGAGCTGTCAGTTTAAAAACATATTTTGTTTTATTGCTATTTCAACAAAATGGTATCAGGTTTGAAGTGCCAATTTTAGTGTATCCTTCAGTTTTTAACATTATTATTGTTAATGATTTACATATTTAAATACAATCTTTCATGCTACAAATATCTCCACCATGTTAAAGTGTACTGAAGATTAAAGAAAGGCTTTCAATTCATAATCTGTATATTATTGTTATACCTAGGGATTCACCGCCTTTGATGAAATGTGCTTCAAGAAATATGGGAAAACATGGGGGTAAGTCTGCATGTTGTACTGTGTGTGTTTCTGCATGTGTATAATGCATTTTGTCAATTGTTGTCCTTATTGCTGCAGTATCTCTGTTTACAGTGTTGTATACCTGTTTTACAATGTAGATTTGTATGTGACTGCATATATAAAAATCTCACCTGGTGTTTTATTATTTTTCTATTCATATTCTATTCTGTTCTTATCATATTTAGCATTTTTGATGGTCGTCAGCCCGTGCTGTGCATCACAGATCCTGCCATGATCAAAACTGTTCTGATAAAGGAGTGTTACTCTCTCTTCACTAATCGCAGAGTATGCACAGTTACTATATAACACATTCAATCATTCATTGTGGTTGCTTGAACTCTCTCATCATCAACGTGTTTCCTGACTCGCAGAACTTCCGGCTGAACGGACAACTGTACGATGCCGTGTCAATCGCTGAGGATGATCAGTGGAGGAGGATCCGCAGTGTCCTCTCTCCTTCCTTTACCTCAGGAAGACTGAAAGAGGTACAGTTCCCTCCTGCTCTGTACCTCCTCTGCCCTTTCTTGCATGTTGAACAGAACATCTTTTCAACCAAGGTCTATAATGTAACTTGAATTAATTCTTTCGAGGGCAGTGCAGTCCCAACATGCATTGTGGGGCCTGTGGCCCCTTAAAAAAATAAACAAATGTTTACTTGTGAGATCTCATAACAAGATATGGTCTCAGTGTGGACATTAGCTGTCATCAGTTCAACCAAAAAAATAATTTTTCCTTCCCAGGTTGTTTTGTTTGAAGGAATTTTTAGAGGCCTAAAGAGAAGAAAGTATTCAGCATTTCACAAGAAAAAAAAGCAAACATTAGAAAAAAGTCAGAAAAACAAAGTTATAGTTAAGTTATATGTAACTATTTTCTTTCTTTATCCCTTTTATTATCTTGTTATGGCAGACTTATCATGGAACCCCCTTGGGAACCACTGATCTATAGAAAAACACAAACAACAGGAACTCTGAACCAGTGTATTTCCCTGTAACAGTGTCTGTTTTTTTCTGTCTACCTGTCTCTGTTTGTGCCTCAGATGTTTGGCATAATGAAGCACCACTCTGCTAACCTGATCAGCAGCATGAAAAACAAGGCAGACAAGGATGAGCCCTTAGAGCTGAAGGAGTAAGGACACATATTCCATTCATTTAAAATGACTACAGAAAATGCATAAAGTCAACTTTTTACAAACATGAAAGGATAAGTTCATCTCTGTGTTGTGTTTGTTTGCTGATTAGGTTCTTTGGACCCTACAGTATGGATGTAGTAACCAGCACAGCCTTCAGTGTCGATATAGACTCACTCAACAACCCCTCAGACCCTTTTGTCACTAACATCAAGAAGATGCTGAAGTTTGACTTGTTTAACCCTATCTTCCTCATTGTTGGTACATAATTCCTTTTATGTCGGTAAAATGCAGCTAATCATAATTAATAACTATCTGTGTTGTGAATGTTTCCAGTCAATACAATCACTTTCTGCCCTATGTCCTTGATAAATGTTTTTCTTTCTGCTTAATTCCAGCTTTCTTCCCCTTTATGGGTCCTATTTTGGAGAAGCTGGAGTTTTCCTTTTTCCCTGTGGCTGTCACAGACTTCTTTTACGCTGCACTGCAGAAGATCAAGTCTAATCGAGAACAAAGCACGCAAAAGGTATTACTGTCTGCATGTGCGTATATACATATATTTGTTTCAGCAGATTAGGAAATATAATCAAAGCTATTCTCATATGTCTACTAGAGTCGGGTGGATTTCCTTCAGCTGATGATTGACTCCCAGAAAAACAATGACCTCAGTAAAGTGGAACAGGATAAAGGTGACACACATACACAGCCACATAAAGTATTTAGACACACATAAAACCACAACTTAAAAGCTATTCTAAATCACATCTTCTTGCTATCTCCCCAGGTTTAACCGACCATGAGATCCTTTCTCAAGCAATGATTTTCCTCTTTGCTGGCTATGAAACAAGCAGCAGCTCTCTCTCTTTCATGGCTTACAATCTGGCCACAAACCCTCATACCATGAAACGGCTGCAGGAGGAGGTCGACTCCACCTTCCCTGATAAGGTGCGCTGGGGAGATGATCATGTTTAAGTAGCTTTCATTGTTTTTTTGGCCACTTGAGTACAAAGGAACTCTGATATATTGTCCCCTTTTAAAGTTGTTACGGCTAACATGTTTACTTCTACATCCAGCATGCACAGAGTAACATTAACGATCATCAGGGATTGTGTTTCTGCCCAACCGATGAATTATTAGATATTCACTTTTCTTTTAGCTGTGGTTTGATTTCCACAAACTCCTGAGAGAAGTATCTGGGTCATCTGCTAGTTTGAAGCTAGAAGTTAGAAATTACGCTTCCTTGTGCTGCACATAAGTGAATTGGATAGGTTTGAGTGACTCTATGCGTAGGTTTACCTTACCATACCTTTAACTTTGGAGAAGCATAATTCCATTACATTGTCTGTATGCTTTGACCTAAAAGAGGCTAAAAAAAGCCCTGTAGAGCTTAGAGTTAGGTGATAACTCTCTGGGTGTGGTATTGGGACTGGCCCTTTTCACATCACATGTAGTCGTATATTTCATTGTTAAAAGAACAGTTTGACATTTTGGAAATATATATTCTTTTTTGCTTTCTTGCAGAGTGTTAAATGAGAAGATCGATGCCATGAGAGTGGTATCAGTTTTCTGATCTAAACCTAAAAGGACAGCAATAGTGTTTTTTAACCTCAGTACCTCTGTCAACCATCAGTGTATCTCTTCAGCTCCTAACTTTGCCTAATATGACAGAGTGGTGGTCTTGTCATGTATATGTGTATCTATGTGTTTGCTTAGGGTCCCGTTGAATACCAGGCTCTGATGCAGATGGAATATCTAGACTGCGTCATCAACGAGTCTCTCCGATTGTACCCCATTGCACCACGCATTGAGCGTGTAGCCAAGGCGACTGTGGAGATAAATGGCCTTGTGATTCCAAAAGGTATGGTTGTCATGGTACCCACATGGCCCCTGCACCGGGACCCTGATCTGTGGTCCGAGCCGGAGGAGTTCAAACCTGAGAGGTATGGAAAAGAGTTATATGTTTAGGTTTACCAAAAGAGCCACAGAAAGGACCTGGGGCCCGATTCAGGAAGGAGGTTTAAAGGTTTAACAAACTCTGAGTCTAACCCTGATGTCTGAGTTGATTTACCCTGAGATGGGAAACTCTGAGTTTTCGATTCCAGAACAGCTGATATGAGTTGGTTCACGCGTGTGCACCACCACAATAAAAAGGCAGCATGAATGGAGCCATGATACTACGATTCACCATGGTAACAACCACAAACAAATGGGTCGGCGGAAATACTTGTGCACATACAGTGAGTTTGAACATATATTTCGTTAAAAAAGCAACAAGCGACTGCTGCAAAAGAGAGAGAATTTGCGTGGGAGAAAATTGCTGCTAGAGTAAATGCTTATATTCCAATATAGTGTATATCATATTTAATCATTATAGCCTAATATTACTGGTGAAATGGTATTGAACCTATAATCTATTTCATTTAGGTGCAATACTGCGGGCGAAAAAGTCCTAGGCCTACTAATCCCATTCTGAGGCTGCAGCACCATCATTAACAGAATTATAATTCATAATCTTTTATTTCAAAGGGTTTACATCATTCACTGGCAATACTGGGGAACTCCTTTTTAATGGCTCTTACTGGTTTGTGTCCAGGGAACACTACAAAAACGTTTAAAAAACGATTCAGAGCGAGTCACTCTTCTGACGGCGCTTTACTATACAGTGGTTTTACTAATATGCTCCGCATCACCAATGTTGTAAAGAAAACTGCTGTTTGCAAAAAAATGTAATGTGACACAAATAATCTGCTGGGATGTAAGAGCATGTCCACGATGGGTGACGTTAGTGATATGAGGACGGATAAGGTTATGTAGGCTACATAACTGATAGACTGGGAAGAAAAACGATACCGCTCAAATAGGAAGTTATCTGGAAATTAAAATGCGTCGGGGCCTCAATATCATCTCCCGACATATGTATAACACCCTGCGAAGTAATACAGCTTCTTCATTGACGGGATCGTTGACAAAAGGAACTTGTGTTTTCACAACCTTCTACCCGTGAAAGTGCCCTGGAACGGCAGTCAAACCCGTAACTCGTACCAGCTCGTACTCCCAGTTACAGTTTTTGACGTCTCACACACACATAAACAACATTGGCGACACCTGTTGATGCTGTACAGACGCCGGTGATTAACAGAGAGAACTAGAAATAAATAGGCAACGTAAAGTAATTCCGCACATTGTAATCAAAACAATACACATACGATTGTGTACTACTACAGGTTATGTTTATTAAATGAAGCCCAAAATATGTCACCGACTAGAAATCGCTAGTATCAGCTAGCGTTAGCTAACGTCAATGCAAAGCCCGTCTACGGAAAGCCGTTCCACTCCCTATTAAGCCCCATTGTACCTACTTTGGTTGCAGTTCCACCAGAGTTCCACTGGGGGTGATCACGGTCCAGTGCTAAATGAATGGGACCCTATGGAGCTAGACGGCTAAATTTGTCTCTTTCGCCTGATTGTCGATGAGAAATCTCAGATTTGATTGTAGTTTTGGCAAGTTCAACATGGATTATAGGTCGAAAGTTGAATGAACGAGTACTTATGCCCTTTCGATTTGTTACAGGTTGAGTCGTTGTTGCCCATAACACGCTAGCATTCTGCTAATGAATACTGATTGGTCAGTGAAGGACAGATTACGATCGGAGATCCCGCTTGACGGCATCCGAAGCAGAACCAGAATGTCAGAGTGAATATTTCGGCGTGGTCTTTAAAACATTAGCAAACCTCTTTCTAGCACGTGCATTGACAGGGAAAGTCTAACCTGTCAGCTGTGTTGTCAATGCCTCGAGAGAAAAAAGGAAGCGACTCAAAGCTTGCCGTAAAGCAGTATCTCTGGCCGTATATGTGTATGACGTCATTGACATTTTAAAAGGCTTTTTAGAACAAAAAAGCCACTTCAAAAAAATCTAACACCCAGCAGTGTGTATTTTCTTAGCCTCCCCTTTCAAATGCAACATTCAAATTACTAGACAAAAAATTATATCCTGAGAAAAGTGGATTTTGAGGGGTATAGCTCCATAGAGTCCCATTCATTCTGCACTGGCCTGTGAGCGCCCCCTATATGGAACTCTGGTGGAACTGCAACCAGTTCAGAAGCCGGAAGTAACGAGAGAGTGGAACTTCTTCCCTTATTAGAAATTCTTTGGTCAATGTTAGGTAGCCACTAGTTAACACTAGGAACGCTACCAAGTCGTGAGTCGTGACTTGAAGTCGTAATTTGCAGGCTAAAAATTGTGTCTGGAACGCAGCATGACTCTGAGGTTTAGTTACCTCTCTTTCTGAAACAGAAAACCCAGAGTTTCCCTCATCTCAGGGTTAACAAACTCAGAGTTTTCACTAAACCTGCTTTCTGAAACGGACCACTGAGCTCTGAAGGTCATTGCATCATTTCTGTTATTGATACATTACTGTGTGTGTGTGTGTGTGTGTGTGTGTGTGTGTGTGTGTGTGTGTGTGTGTGTGTGTGTGTGTGTGTGTGTGTGTGTGTGTGTGTGCGTGCGTGCGTGCGTGCGTGCGTGCGTACCTTCAGGTTCAGCAAGGAAAACAAGGAGACTATTGATCCGTACACGTACATGCCTTTCGGGGCAGGACCAAGGAACTGCATTGGGATGCGATTTGCTCTGGTGATGATGAAACTAGCAATGGTGGAGATCCTCCAGAGATACAGCTTCTCTGTGTGTAAGGAGACTGAGGTGAGACCAAAGATATTCATCTTCCATCATTCATCACACTGCTTGTTATTAGGTTGTTTTTTTTTAGTTTTTTTTTTTTTATGGTGAATGAGTAATCCTTTTTTATGATGTATGAGTAATACTGTTGTGTGCAAATTTGATTTATTGCTTGTTTGATTGGGACATGGAGAGTTATATAATACCAAAGATCAAGCCAATCATGAGTGTGGTAAAGGTCTGTCTGTTGAAAGAGTTAGGGTTAAAGGCCCCTACCTGGCACTTTGAACAAGAAAACATTTGATACTGTTATGTGCTAAAATGTCAAATAACACACTCAACAAGCTGTCTGTTTCTACCAGCTGTGATACTGTCAGTTGTTATTTGTTTCATGCATAGTTGACTTTGTTTACACTTCTTTTCTCTTCACATGTACTTTCCTGCCAGATCCCCTTGGAGATGGACATCCAGGGCCTGCTAATGCCAAAACGACCAATCAAACTGAAGCTGGTGCCACGTTCTGAACTCTCAAACTAAAACAACAAGATAAAGGATAATCATTTTTAGCTATGTTGTATACAGACCTACTGTGAATAAAAAACATGTCAATTTGTTCATGGTAATATTAAAGTTATGTGTACATCTGTATGAGTACTTCAATTTTCTGTTCCTGTCAAAGCTTTTATCAATATTCATCTTAAACTGAGTGACAAATTGATCATTTGTAAAGCCAGTGTTAACAATAAAGGATAGTTTAAATGTTTTGTTTTTTGGTATATATGTGATTTAATCACTGTCACAGCAACTTACAGAGTTTACAAATGATCAAAATGTGGCAGAACAGAAGCCTGACAGAAACATTTTGATACTTACAAAGACATTTTTTGAGGGTTATTTCCTTCCCAGTATACTGTCACATGTGGTCACGTAGACAAAATAACAAAAACACATTCTCTAATACTGTACCACACAACAGCACCACCCACTATTGTCTCATCGCTTGACCATACAGTTAATCAACACTTTTCTGATAATAAAAGCTTGTCTGAAGGACCTATTGGTATTTATTGCAGGCTCATTGCACAGGCTTTTATTATATTTTGCAGGTGTTAATGTTTTTCTAACTTAAATATGGGACTAAAATAAAAAGGCAAAGAGGGTTCATTCAGATATCAGCCAGGCAGTGAGTTAATGGTTGACCAGATATTTCAGTAAGAAAATGCATTGGCCTACTGTGATTATGTTGTAATTATGTACGTGTTCACTCTATCTCTGTAAATGTTTTACATCACAACAGCGCACTCGTGTGGATGGTCTGTTTATATGTTTTGTTCATTTATTGCTCATGTGCTCCTGCTACTTCACAGATCCATTATCCGCGTTTTTCAACCATCTTGTTCTTTCCATGTTTATAAACAGAGGGTAGAGATTAAAAAAAAAAAAAAAAGAGAAGAGAAGAAAAATCTGAGGCTGGCAAACCAGCTCCGCTGCAGACACCACATGCTCTTGGGGCTGGGATTGAGAAAAGGTTAATCTGCTGAATGCACCATTTTCATTTAAATTGGTTAAGCGCCCAAGCTCTATGATAAATAACATAATGAACTGCAATACCCATGGATATGTTATTAATGTCTTTTAGTAACTTGTGTGATTTATTAATATTTAGTTTTTTATAAATGTTTTGTTTAATTCACAAAACAATTACAGAGCAATTTAAATAAAATAATTTATTAAATAATAATAAATAATTTATACTGTTTATTGATCCCCAGTGGGGAAATCACAATTTACACTCTGTTTGTGAGAAATCACTACACACAGACCTGAAATACACACACATGCTCAGGACCTATTCATGCAGTGAGTGGGCTGCCAGTGCTGGACCAGCGCCCTGGGCGGTTGGTGTGGTGTTGGGGGGGGGCGGTGCCTTGCTCAAGAGCACCTGGCAGTGCCCAGGAGTTGAACTGGCATCTCTCCAGCGACCAACTTGTACTTTGGTCCGGGACTTGAACCAGCGACCCTCCGAAGTCCCTACGGACTGAGCTACTGCCACCCGTTAAATTGCACAAATTTAAAATGATTCAAAACTGCAATCCATGAAAGACACGAAAGTGAAAAGCTGTAATAAATTAGCAGTTCTGAATAATAACCATGATAATAACAGAGTAAATAATAAATCTCGAAAATTCTGTTTCCTGGTGTGACGAAATGAACTGCAGCCTATCGGCCGACGAGGTGCCCAGATGTGGCGTTCAGGGAAGAGAACCTGCAGCCATGATAGCAATAATATTGAGGACTACTTTTTGTGCTGTTATCGTTTGTTATCCCGTGTCAGTGACCCGGCATTGCTGTCAGTTTCTGTTTCTGATGTCAACATTATTAGTATTACATATTTCTGCAACTGTAACATGTATTTTCTTATGCACTTTAATTTTCCTTTCCTATAGGCAACTTATTACTGCACAGCAACAGCACTATTGATATTGTCTCATATTTTCTGTCTAACTTATTTTTAACTTTATTTTGTTGATTTGATTTTCTTCTTCATTGTGTCTTTAAATATCGTTCCTGTGCTATGTTGCCTCATGTAAAGCACTTCAAATTGTTTCAGTGTTTAAAAGATGCTATTACAAAGAAACTTGCCTTGCCTTGTTGCCCATGTTATCTTAACAAATCAAAATATCTTTAACCTAAATCTAGTTAAGTCCAAACCTAAAAATCCGTAAATTAGACCTCAGTTAACATGTTTTGACAAATCGATGTGCAATTTTATATCACATAGCCTTCTAAAAATTGTAGACTGACATGCTGAATAAATATTTCTGATAAGACCCCAGTAGCCCTGGATCAGAATAGGTGGCGTTTGACTGTCCAGAAAATGATGTTGAAAAACTGACACCCCCTCCCATACTAAATGTAAACGTGGTATCTAGGAGAATAAGTTCAAACGTGGTTTTGTTGAATCGTAACATAACATTAAGAGAATATCGGTTGAACCAAAGTTCTGCACTGACTATCTTGTATGATTATCTTTGAAGAAGCAGCTTACGATGATGCCCTGAACGCAGCACGAGTCCCGTTCCTGTAGAGACTCCGGTCCCGTTCTTACACCGACTCGGACTCCATGTTGTTCCGAGAGCCACGGAGCGAACAAGTGCCCTGGCCGAAAACTCTCACGTTGCAACTCTGTGTGTACGAAAAGTAAAGTGTGTGTGTGTGCGTGTGAGAGTGTGTTGACCCTCCGAAAGAAGATGGCAGACTACCGGGACGACACCGGAGCTCGAGCCCTGCTCGCTTTACAGTCGGCACCATGCAGTCCCGTGCGCGTCGCGGTGACCTCGCACTCCTATCATCAGCCCTCGCTCGCCCTCTTGGGTCCTCCGATGATGGAAGCCCGTGCCGACGCCGGGATGTTTCCCGTGCGACTCGCTTGTCCTCCTCTGCAGGCCTTGGCCAGACTCGAGGGCCGGGACTTTGAGTTTGTGATGCGCCAGAGGACGATCACCATAGGCCGGAACTCGTCTCACGGCTCCGTGGACGTCAACATGGGTCACTCGAGCTTCATTTCACGGCGACACCTGCAGATCAACTACGACGAGGCGAGCGGTTTCTCCCTCCGGTGCTTGGGCAAGAATGGCGTGTTCGTTGACGGGGTGTTCCAGCGGAGAGGGGCGCCGCCGCTGTCGCTTCCCAGAGAGTGAGTGCAGGCAGTTAGCATAGCCGCTACCGACAGGCTAATTATGGTAACACGGTGGTTGGCTGTTGCAGAGCAAACTTTAATGTTCAAGTTAGGCATTGACCTACTGATGGACTAAAAACCTCGGAGCCGGTGTCATGATATATTTCTTATCCCATTTAAAGTCTTTTCCCCCCTTACTAGACACCCAACGATTGAATCAAACTTTAAAACATCTATAACATTGTATGTGGGCTATGTTAACGCACAACAACAACAACAACAACAAAATGAATTGTTTTGGTGGATGTACTAGCTAGCTTTCCCAATGTATATAACCGGCAAAACGGTAAACGTATTCTGAAGGGGATACAAAGTTTGTCATGGCACCCCTAATCTGAGCGGTTTGATTTGGTCTGATCGGGTAAAGTTTCGGATAAGTGCACTGTAACCTTTGTTTGGACAGTGATGCTGTAAACATAATAATCCAAAATGTCTCCACTGTGAGCTGTCAAATTATAACTGTTATTCATTTGTCTCAGGGTACATTTACCCCACTTTGTAAATCAGTGAATTAACCCAACGTTAGTAGATAGTTTTAGCCGTTAGCAAATCTAGCCTAATTTGGCCTACCGTTACCGACAATAGCGTTAGGTAGTTAGCAAATGCAGAAAAAGAAAGGTTCCTATGATATTTCGAAACAATCGTGTTGTGGTAGAACTGGCTAATTCCAATTTTTTTTTTTTAAATTCATATATTTTGGCTGCTGGTAAAAGTCGTGTCAGTTCCAGGGCGATTATGTTAGCTAGCTAGCTAGTTGTGGAGCTGCTAACCAACGTGTCGCCGTCACGTTACCTTTTAATGTAAACAAACGCACCCCTGACAGCTCAATCCATGAGTCTTGTGAGAAGAGGTGTGTTTGCTTAGTAATGAAACTTGAAATGTTTTTTTGGGTATCAAGAGGTACCATCTGGTGTTTGAATATGGTTTTAGCTTTGTTGCACCACTGTCAAGGCTGCCTTCACTGGTTTGGTTAATACGGTGGCAATCTTAAAAAACTGAAAGCATTGACTTTGTGTGTGTCAATCACAGGGTGGAGGAGGAGGGTGGGGTGGGGGGGGTGGGGGGTTGTGCCCTTATCCTGATTGGCTGTCATGACTGTTTGGGGGTGTGTCAGGCTTTGAACAGGAAGTACAGGCTGGAAAGACATCCTCATTGCAGGAGCACATGGAGTAAACACAAAACTCACAAACCAAAGCCATATCAAACATAGCCATGTTTACAGCCTCTGGAGCCTGCAATTTTCATGTCTTGCCTCCTGCCTTGTCTCAGATAGGATTATCTCGAGAACCAATACTTCGGTACCAAGTTGATGACAAAATTCTGAAAACGTGACATTACTTGTTTTTCTACCTGTACTGTACCAGTACGAGGCACTGCACAGCAAAACAGTGACAGAAAGTTGAAACTGAAAATAAAGAGTGACCCCAACGATCAGCTTTCACCACAAATATAATCCAATTCTGTGAGAAACACTGAACAACAAATCCAAGGTGTTATCCTTGTCATCCTTATCCTGAAATAAATATTATAAAGAAGTGTATGTTAAAGTACATGGGATTTATTGTTTTGTTTTTGACCATGATATCGAATTGTGAAATTTCACTGGTATCAACTACTACATTTCTTGTATAATGACCTCCCTAGTCTCTCACATGTTCTCTCTAGGACTAACACTATTCAAAATGTCATGTGAGTTCTTTGAACAGTGGCTTTCTCTTTGCTTCTCTGGCATACAGTTGGGACTGGTGAAGGAAATAAGCAAAAGTTGTTTTATGCACAGTCTCTTTCATCACAGCTGTGGAACTCTGAAGCTCCTTCAGAGTTGCCACCAGACTATGTCCTTTCTCACTAGTGCTTTTCTTGCATGGACAGTTGTTGAGGATGGCCTGCTTTAGCCACAGACAGCTGTGAGCAGGCTTGACATGGGTTCAGTATTTTCATTGACAGCTGCAGTTTTTCAGTGACAAATTATAGAGAAACGATGGAATGGAACACATAGACTGGTTTAACTGTCTGAAACTGCTTACAACGCATCTGTGGTCCTGTGTGGGGATGGTTTTTGTATTGGTTCGTCTCAGGGAGGTCTGAATTGGAACCCCTAGAATTAGTAGGGATTCAGTGTTTTGCTTAAAGAAGATACAGTCATCATATTTTGGCAGATAAGATGGTTGCAGTCACGAAGACCTAACAACACTGAATATACAATGTTGCTGCCTGAACCTGCTAGGATATATTACACTATTTACATGTATTATTGAGGTTCCATAGTAAAACATTTACTCAATCCCTCACACACATAATTATTTTCATGGGCTTGTTTCACCTTGAACTGACTTGGGCCTGGACTGATCCCTGCTTTTATTGAGGCAGTTGTCCAGACCTGCCTAAAAAAAGAGGAAATGCAGGTTAGCAGGTGGTGTGTTAAGTCTAAACCAGACTAGTTTCTTGTCGGTGTTGACTAAAGATATTGTTTATATTAGAAACAAACCCAGTTAAGGGGAAAGTGCAGTCACTTGAGGAAGGTGTTTTTCTACCCACTATGTGTAACTTCAAACATACAATAACAGTGTACAGTATATTGAACATTGTTGTAAATGTTAAAATTTCCATTTTCCTGAGCACTTAAGGACAAGAAGTTTGAGTCTTAAAACAAGAATTTAAACAAATACATTTCTATGTCAACTGGGCAAACTCCATCTGCCGAGGAAGATCATGGCATTCGATTAAACGTTCCAAAACAGTCACTTTAGAATATGTTATAATGCTTGTTATAATGTATAGGAGAGAATGCACTAATCTAACTTTCTCCGTTTCCCATTTCTTCTGTCCTGTTGCTTCCACTATCTCTCCCTCCTGCATTCCTGCTCTCTAGGTGTGTGTTTCGTTTTCCCAGTACAGTAATCAAGATCCAGTTTATGTCACTCCTGCATCCTGAGGAGCACAGAGAGCGGGAGCAGCTCTCTCTCCCCCCTCGCCCGCTATTGCCCCACATATCCCCTCTCAAAATCAGCATTCCCACAATGCAGCAGCATGAAGAGAACATCAGGGCATTTGGCTCTCCGCTGCCCTCGCCCACAGGCACCCTCAGGTAAGGGGAGACCCACAGACACACACAATGATATGAACCCCAACAGGTGCACATTGATAAATGCAAACACAGCATGCAATACACAAACACTTCATAAATGCAATGCAGATTGTCCAGATTTGGCAGTAAGAGACCAGTCAAAGTATTTGGAAGTTGTTGGAAACTTCTTGTAGACAACTTTTCAGTTCATTGTTGTGAAATTGTGTTTAAGCTCAGTTCTCCACTCCACTGAGCTTTAATGTGTGTTTTCAGTCTCCAGTTTTGAGATTAAATAAATATTAGTTGTTATGATAAGTCAATAATTTGATTAGTCCACTGACAGAAGATTAATTAGCAACTGTTTTGATAATTGATCAAGTGTAATTTTATAAATGAAAACGCCAAACACTCCAGCTTCTTTAATTTGAGGATTTGCTGAATTTTCTTTTTCTGATGTGATAGTAAACTGACAAAAAAGCAATCGGATGACATCACATTGGATGTTAGAAAAACATAATCAGCATTTTCTGTGACTTTTTTTATACATGGACCAAGTGATTCATTTCCAAAATAATTACGCAGTAATAAAAAATATTGTTTTTTGCAGCCTTTATATTATTCAATCCTGCTGTTTTTAAAAAGATTTGCACTATCAATTAAACATCAGGATTTTCAATTTTACAATTTAATGTAAGGATGTATCTGTTTTTGCAAGGTAGGAGGTTGCTTGTTTTTCAAAATGGGTATCGGCGATGGAGGGACATTTACCTAAACTGAAAACAAAACCACTTTATAACTCTGTTGTGTGTCATGATGGATTATACAGTAAGTGTTTAGATCTATCAGAGTATATGAGCGATTTACTTTCTCACCTTGTCTTGTGTCTGCTGTCCATGTAAGGCTTTGTTTCCTTAGTTTTTTTTACTCATTTGACCCAAAGGCCTGCAATGTTTTTACAAAACACATACTATATCAGCTCATATTCACTGATAATTTCCTTTCTGGTTGAAGGTGTACTGATTAGCTGCAGTGTTTGTGTTGAGATGGAAAGCTGCCCTCTAATGAGCTGTGATAGCACATGTTTAAAAATCACTGCTCTATAAATGTATACAGCATGTGCTACTGGCAAGCATGGTGGTGCTGATTGTGCCCTCTGGTGGTCTGTGTTGGTTTCTACAGCACACATCCCCACCAATGTCAGCTTGTGTGTGCCTGCCTTATATGGAATGACTGCAGCTTTGAGGCGCGTGATTGGCTATCGGGCAGATTGTTTTGCCTGTAGGCCGTTTTTCCGTCCATTCGTGGTTTCCTTTTCAGAGCCCCCTAACCTCCCTACTCAGCCCTCAGCTCCTGTTCTCTCTCTCTCTCTCTCTCTCTCTCTCACACACACACACACACACACACACACACACACACACACACACACACACACACACACACACACACACACACACACACACACACACACACACACACAAACACACACACGAGTAAAGATGCTTGCTCATACATCTTTCCAAAACTTCAGCTGTGGCCTTTTTTGTTGTGACACCTTTCTTGACAGTATCCCCATACATGACATACAACAAAAGATTATTGTGTAAAGCACATGCTCCCACTTAAATGCCAACGGTGTCTCTTCACAGGGTGGTAAGAGTCACTTTTCTTGTTTGGTAACTTAAATGAGCTGTACACAATAACATTCTTCTGCCCCTACCTGCATTCACATGTGTACTGCTGGCCCATGTACACATGCAAAGGGATGAAATAGTTGCAGCTTAGTTTCCCCAGCCAAAAAATACAAACATATTTTCTCTCTCTCTCTCTCGCTCTCTCTCTCTCTCTCTCTCTCTCTCTCTCTCTCTCTCTCTCTCTCTCCCTCTCTATGTGTGTCTGTGTGTCACTATCTCTGTATCTGTGGCTCTCTGTTGCCAAAGGCAAATCAAAGCACACTGACTCTCCCAGAAACCAGTGTTTACTTTACTAACAGAAGCAGGTGTGTGTTGTATAAGTTACTGGGTTTCCTTGTGTTTTGTCTCTCAACAGCACCAGATAAAACCTAGTTAATAATTAACATACTTTTTGATTGTTTTTGCTTGTTGTTGTGTGTTTTATGATCACTTTCTGTGTTTAGAACACCCTTGGTCTGAGCTGGAATAATTTTTCCAAATGTAGCTCTTGTGTACTGTGTGTAAAAGAAATTGTCTTTGTACTGTTGCATTAAATTTGTCACTAATATGCTATATAAAATATATTTTTGATCTTTTCAAATTAAAATACAATGAACAGATTATAAAAGTATAATAAGACAATTATCAGAAAGACGTAAGAGTTATGTGGATTTTCATTTGTATTTATTTCTTGCACTCCAGTTAAGATTTCCTGAAAATTATGAATAAGCCTTTTTTTGTATTTTCTCAGATGTTTTCCAGTACTTTCAAGTTATGTACAGTATTTGGTAAAAAGCAAAGCTTTACTCCCTTTTTTCGAGTGCCATTATCTGGCCACCATGTTGTATATTAGTCACCAGTCGATATTCTCAATCATGTAATGTATTTTTTCCTTTCTTTTACATAATTGCCGCATTAGACTCACTTCACAAAAACATGACAGCTTTCTGTATGTGTGTGTGTAATGGTTTATTTATTATTCTAGGAAGTTTTCATCGCTAATTTGAGCTTTGTTGTGTGGTGACAATGGGATGTTTCAGAATGTGATTTTTATGCAATTAGAGGCTATACGAGCTGGAATCGAACATAGTTTCATTTTGACTAAATAACTTAACTTTTTATGTACACAAATTCTAGGTTGTATTTGTCCAAAGGTGCGAGACTGTAGTGACCAAAGCAGCTATGGAGGGGATTAAATTAATCTTGCTTATATATTGTTACACTTGCAGAAGTGGCCATGAACCATCACTTTAAGCCATTAACACAGACTTTTTCCTGTGTGTTCCTTTTTCTTCAGTGTTCCTAACTCCTGTCCGGCTAGTCCACGAGGGGCAGGGTCATCCGGGTATCGCTATGGACGCAACGTGACCTCTGACCTCCAGTTAGCAGCTGAATATGCTGCCAAGGCTGTTTCTGAGCAGAGACGAAGCATTGCTGAGCAGAGAGGAGGGGGAAGTGAGCAGCGGGGGGAGTCGGCTGGTGGAGACAGCCCCAAGGTTAAGACTCAGTAGCATCAAAATGAGTTAATTTTGAATTAGAATACATTTTTTTTTTTTTTTTTTACTTTGAAAGAGTTTGCTTACATACAATATGTGCTTGAGGATGTGTGGATTTTAATACTTGTTTCTTGTATGTCCAGGATGAGTCCAAGCCACCTTATTCCTATGCACAGCTGATCGTCCAGGCCATCTCTTCTGCCCCGGACAAACAGCTGACTCTTAGTGGCATCTATTCCCACATCACCAAACACTACCCCTACTATCGCACTGCAGACAAGGGCTGGCAGGTAGGTTCTTTCTGTCTTAAACTAAATGGTAAAACTTTACAGCCACACAGTATGGGACGGTTAGCTGAGTAACATGTTAGAAGATAGTTGTATGATGAAATCAGAAGACTTACTAACAGTTATATAGCTACAGCTACTTTCAGTAATTTCAGAATTAAATAAATAAATATTTTTTCCTGTTTAGGGTCATTGGCCATAACATTCAAGATCTGTGTTCAGTGACAAAATTATTTATTTTGCCCCCCCCTCCAGAACTCAATCAGACACAACCTGTCTCTCAACCGCTACTTTCTGAAAGTGGCCCGCTCTCAGGATGAGCCTGGGAAAGGCAGTTTTTGGCGTGTGGATTCTGCTTCTGAGAGCAAATTGGTGGAGCAAGCCTTCAGGAAAAGACGACAAAGAGGGGTTGCTTGCTTTAGGACACCATTCGGACCTCTCTCTTCTAGGTAAGTTGGTCACCTGTGGCCTTCAGCTGCATGGTTTGTGCACACACACACACACACACACACACACACACACACACACACAAAACTGTCAGACACATGCTCTGTCGCTTCTGATTTTACTTTGTTAACCCTTCTTCCTTTCTCTCTGCTTCTGCTCCTGGCTATCATTTGATTGGATAGAACAAAGTAAGTCTAATTTGTAGGTTAATATATTCAGCAGAAGGCACTGGCAGTGAAGGATCTTTGTAAGTTACTGGTCTCTTGATGTATTAATTGATTTCTTTGGTCCCTCTCCTTTGCTTCTGTCTCTTTTCTCTTCATTCCTTCTTTTTCAGGAGTGCTCCTGCATCCCCAACCCACCAGGGACTTCTTTCTCCTTCATCCAGTGGGCTGCAGACTCCTGAATGTTTGAGCAGGGAGGGCTCTCCTATCTCCCACGACCACCACGAACAGCTGGCTAATAAACTGGCATCTGTCCCCGAGTATAGGTACTCTCAGAGTGCCCCAGGTGAGCCTGCATGTAGTCGCATACAAATACGTTCAAAGACACACACATGAAGGCTTTTTTATTATACACTATAAGAGAGATTTCAATTGTTGTTTGCGTCTGTCTCTATGTAGGATCTCCAGTCAGTGCTCAGCATGTCATCATGGCTGCACCCCCTCACCCAACAGTCCTGCCCTCTGGCCCGGGGAAAACCCTTGCTTTCGTTCCAGGTGGTGGCGGCCATGTCCAGCCCATCCACGTGCTTCAGAATCCCACTCAGTCCTCTGTCACCATGGTGCGGGTGGTTACCAGCGTCCCTCTAACTTCCAACCCTCTGAATGGGTACAGCACTCCCTCTGTTGGAGGAGCAGAAGGCAACAGTGAATTCAGAGGTATAGCCATGGCAATCTCTTTAAGAAGTGATTTGTCTGTATTATGTTATACATTAGTACATTTTATTATATATGTTGGTCTGCTCATCTACAGTTTTAACTATTTAAATCTGTCCATAATTGTTTGGCATTTTTTTGCAGTATTGTGAAGATACTTAAAACGGTTTCTGTTTGCATTTAGCTCCCACACATTTTATTTGCATGGTGTTGGACGTTTGGCTACATTCAAGCATTCACATGTTCATTGTCAACTTTTGTCAATTTGTCTCTGAAATGAAAGACTAAACTGACTGACCAGATGGCTGTCAGCTTACTAATTGTGACACTTTGTATTCTATCAATTATAGATGTAAAAGTCATCTCTGTGTGCACAGTTACTGTCAGGTACATGACTATTGGCTATAAAAAAAATGGTCTCCTTGAAAAGCAAATATTGTGTTATCAGATCTAAGTGAGATTTAAGATGAAGTCAATTTCCTGTTTTATTGGTCATTATATGATGATTAACGGCTACACTAATCTGGATGAATGTATGATTATAATAAACAAGCCGTGTTTTAGGAAGGGAACCTTTTTGTGGCAGATTTATTTGTTCTACGTTCTATGTAATGTTACATGAAGTTATCTTCATGTCTGACAAATGTTTCCCCACTTTTAAGTCCACGTGGGCTGAGCATTTGGATGTGCATGACACAATAAAAAAACATAACACAATCACAACATAACATAATCTAACCAGATTTTCTGATACATATTTCTGAGCTTTGAGTTTTGGCCGAGTGATCATACATGTGCACTTCTATAAACTATTTAGTTTTGCTCTTACATGTTTGAATTGTGTGTTTTCCATCAGAAGCCCAGCTTAACAGAGAGCGAGTGATCCAGACTGTGGACAGTGCGGTGCAGGGTGGGGATGGACGAAACCTGGCCCTAGGTTTACATCAACTTCCTGTTCGTCCTGTTACCCAGAATGGCAAACACACCACTGCTACTGTTGCCCCAGCAACCAGCCTTGCTAATGCATCTGGTAAGAGTTTTTAGCAATCACTGCCTTACACATTGACCAGTCCAGGGTTTTCCCAGGGTTTTTAGAGCGCTTAGGCGCAAATGATGTTATACGCTTATTTGCACATTGGTGACGTCATTAGGGCTGGGCGATAAATCGATTTTATCGAATAACTCAAATGTGTAGTTAACGTTGATTTGTTTAAATGAAAATCAGTTTTTACATCCGCCAACGCTCCCCTCTGGGCTCCCATAATTCCGAATGTGCTCAGCCCTCCCTCCGCGTGTTTGCCGTAGAGATACACAAACAACATGGCAGCGACAGGGACCAACATTAGTTCTTTTCTTAACTAGTCGTTTCATTACTTACTTAAAGGTCCCATGGCATGACCATTTCACTTTTATGAGTTTTTTTTAACATTAATATGAGTTCCCCCAGCCTGCCTATGGTCCCCCAGTGGCTAGAAATGGCGATAGGTGTAAACCGAGTCCTGGGTATCCTGCTCTGCCTTTGAGAAAATGAAAGCTCAGATGGGCCGATCTGGAATCTGCCCCTTATGAGGTCATAAGGAGCAAGATTACCTCCCCTTCCTCTGCTTTGCCCGCCCAGAGAATTTGGCCCACCCATGAGAAAGAGAGAGACATCATGGCTTGAAAACAAGCGAAGCATGGCAGTTGTCAAGACCACACCCCCACCCTCCACCTTGCCCCCCCTCTCTCCTCCTCAATAGCATTTAAAGCTACAGACACAGAAATGGCACGTCCTAAGGAAAGATCATTGTGGGACTGGCTCTAGTGGCTGTAATTCTGTACCAAGGCTGAATTTCGGGAAAGAGACATGAATAATCATAAGTGTGTGTGTGAGTCAAAACAAAATAAAGTTAAAACTTGTTTTGAACAACAACTAATTTTAAGTAGTGGGGGGGGTCGATTTAAATCAGATGTTTTTGTGAACAAATCTGGGAGTTTTTTTAGGCTATATCGCCCAGCCCTCAACATCATAGCGCCATTATTTGCATAAAGCTGAGTGGTTGTCGGTTGCAGCGAGGGAGAACATTACCAAATCAATCTTGGAGGAGTAGCCTGTCACTAAAATGAGAATATCTGGTCAACCTTAAAGCCAGCCCACCTGAAGTTAGAGAGCCTGTGCTGAAGTCGCTAGCTCTAAGCGGACGCCCGTCCCGTACGTTGGCTTGTTCTGATGCTCTCCACATTGTTTTAATGTTCATACGCTTCTACGGCGGTGCACAAAACACTTAGGCCCTGTGCCTAAGCCGTATAATGGCAGGGAAATCCCTGCAGTCATGCTGATGAATATAGACTGATGTTTTTGTTTAAAAAGATGGGGGATTAAGGCATCCAGATACTTACTCCACCTAACTTTTCTTTTTCTCTTCATTTGCTTTCCAGGCCTGAGTAGTCCTCTCCAGATCTTGGCTGCCCAGGCCTCCAGCTCCCCTCCAGTGCTGGTGAGCAGACAGCCCAGTGCAGAAACTTTAGCTGAGCAGCCAGGTGAGCCCCAGGCCAAGCGGCCAAAGGTGGAGGACGAGGGTGGGACTGAATCTGCTCAGCATCAAGTCACACCTGCTCAGCAGCCTGTCATCGTTGCCATGACATCACAAACCCACGACCCTAGGAAGTAAAACCCAGGGCCTCTTACCAGGTACCCAATGGACAGCCTCCTTATGGTCCCCTAACTGCTTCGCCTTTTATACTCATTTGATATGACTGCAGCCGACAAGGCCAAAAAATGTACAGGCAGCCTCTCTCAACAGAAGGGAATTAAATTGTAAGGAACATATATTTTGGTCAAAAATAGATGCAAACTTTTAAATACATTCTGAATGTAAAAAGCAAGTATTTCTTTCAGGACTTTTTCAGCTTTACAGTCTTTGTATTGTAATCCGTCATTCACTGACAACACAAGTAAGGATATAAAGGTTATGACAGCATTATGCATATTAAAATCATTTCAGCACTACTTTTACTTTGTGAACGTTGGATAATAGAGATGCACCAGTTACTGTCACTCTCAGGCCAAAGAACTCACCTCTCCTGCACTTCCGATTTGAGTCAATGCCTGATTTAAAACCAGGGAATGTGTGTTCGGAGATTTGAAATGGCTGGCATTTACAGAAGAAACGGTGATGATCAGAGTTGATATATGCGTAGTTTCACAGTCGTGGACCGAAAAATAGAGAGGACTTAGCTGTGTATACCCAGACCATTGGGGCTTGGGAGACTGTTAAGAATATGATTGTACTCTTCCTAAGGCAATCCTTACTGTAAAACAGGTTGTCTCTTAAAAGAAAAGAAACATGTTAATATTAAGGCCTAGACCAGAATGTGAGGTGTCTATCCCTTCTTGCCTTCTACGTAAAGCACAAAAAGAAAGGGGTATTGTTTTGAAAGAAGATACTGAAGAAAATCCAGCAATAACAAACCAGGACTTTGCAGTTTTCGCTTCACTTTAGCTCAGTTTGGTTTATCAGCGTGAAGCTCCTCAGATTCAAGATTATCTGGGGTGAGCAGAGAAGGGCAAAAAAAGAGGCAACTATTTGGAGTTGATTGAAGTGGAGATAACCTAATGTAGACAAACTGATTGTTTTATTTTTTTCCCTCTTATTTCAGTAGTGGTAAAATGAGAAATGGAACTGCCTGTGCATACCGTTTTGTTTGTCTTAGCACAGAAAAGCATTATTGTAATAATCCTTAAAGCCTTAAATATTTCTACATTTTTTTTGTCATTTTATTTTAACCTTTAGACAGCTTTACCTTTTTAGATTGTTGTTAACACAGCAGCTTCTTTAACAGTACATGATCGGCAACACTACAGTGATGACAGTTATGTTGCATCAGTAGACTTGTATCAGTTTTATCAGGGGAAGGGCGGGACCAACATATGACCACACATTTCAACTGCTCTTGTCTTTTTTTCCCTTTCTTTCTGTATGGTACTTCTGACAAATTTTCTACTCTTGGCTCCCCACACTTTTGCTTTCAATTTCCCCTAAATGCTTTAACCTTTCTCCCAATCTACCTCTCTCCCTCTCCTCAGTGAGCAGTTTCTATCTTTGCAGTCTCTACAGAGGCATCAAGCTGTTGGCAATTCCTGTCACAGACACTGCCTTAATTAGATATTCTTCAGCACTTTCCCCCCCTCTCTAATCTTTCTCACTCCACCTTTAGCTTTTCCGAATGCCCTTGCACAGGCCTCATTTTTAGCTGGCAATCAGGCACAATTTGCGCAATATTTCAGTGATTGTTGTTGCACATTATTAGAAAAACAAAAAAAAGATGCGTAATGATTGTATGCTGCTCTTTCTGCTAAATGACAAAGCTATTTAGAAGGTATTTTTTCTGATTTTGGAAAAAAATAAAAAAAAATATTTTGCTCGATGTAAAAACAGCTGTCGTCAATACGTAAACATTCTGGAAATAAGAGAAGTATATGTATTTTTAAATGTTCCTGTTTTTGTGATTTGTTAATGTGTAGCACAAATTAAAATTCCTCATTGACTTAAATATTACATTGTCTTCTCTGTAACCAGGTGTCAGCCATGTTTGGGTCTCTGTCACACTTGTTGTTACATTTGGTAACATTGGGTTTCCAAGCAGGAAATGCAAGTATCCAACAATCTTTATTCTTAAGTACCATCATTTTTTAACAGTATAAATAATTAACAGGGAAGAACAGACATGCATGAGATCAATGTAATACAAACCTTAATACCCACAAAAATAAAATGTACTGCAAAGAAAGTAACAGAATCAAAAGTGGAGAGTATAACAAAGCTGATGGAAAAAAGAAACAACGTTCGGACTAAAATTGTGACCATTGTGTAAATCATAAGAAATGAATCCAGGGGTGTCCCAGGGGAGCTCTACTGAGCTGAGGTCAGAACAGAAGGCCAGGCAGCATAGAACATTTTTGTAGTGACCTACGCTTTGCATTAAGGACTTTTTAAAAGGTGACCTGTTATTGTTGTAGCTGGACCTCTTTTTAAGGGGTCAGTACAGCCAAAGTACATGGAAACATGATCTGTGTGGTATCTAGCCTTGCTGATAGTTTTGGTTTGGTTTTGCTTGCTTAGATTATATGCCTGTGAGATTTTTGCCTCCACCCCAATACAATGGAGGTGAATGTTTGTGCTCACAGAAGTTGCTTTAAAAAAAAAAAAAAAATCAGCAACATCTTCTTCCACAAAAATGTCACAGTTACTCTGCATAATCCACTGCTCCCACAGTGAACAGTTTTCGTTGGGACTACTTTATATCAAAGAAATAGGCCATAGTGAGGTCAGTAGATTATCAACTGGGACGCTGTCTCAAAAACTGCTGTTGAGTGTTTTAGATGTAATTTGACAATGCTGTGAACAACCAGGATAGCCTGGGTAAACCCTGATGAACTTCCGGCAAATTTGAGATTTGCTCTGCAAGTCAGTCTGGCGAAGAGCCCATTCAAGCCCATTCCCAATGTCCCCAAAATCAAGGCACCAATCACAACCGCTGAGGCGGGATTTACACCAGTCACAACCGTTGAGGCGGGCTTTATGCAACGACGATAGCGCAGCGACGGCGAGCAGCTTTTTGTTTACATTCAACATGACGGCTACCGAAGCGCAGCGTCACCCGGATCGTTGGTCTGATTGGTTGAAGGACTATCCAATTGCGCCCAGAGGCATTTGAGCGGCATCTGTTGGTGACGCCCCTTTGGAAATGAACTGTCAATGAACCTTTCCCAGACCCACTCTCAGTTACAACTGAGAAGGATCTGGTGTCAACCAGGCTACAACCAGGAGGAATTGGAGGCAAACATCTCAGAGACACAAGTATCTCAAAACCTAGAAAAGTAAAAAATAAATAAATAAAATAAAGCTAGATACCACTGGAAGGAAAAACATTTTCGATAATTTGGGTTGCCCTTGAAGCAAAAGTGCAGCTAACTACCTGTGTGAGCAGTTCTGCAGTGCACAAGTTGTATTCCTGAAAATAGTTTCTTTTTTCCATCAGTAGGTTGCAGTGTTAATTGAATATATTTCAGAAAAAAAGTATTGAGTAGTTCCCCAAATGCAGTTTCTCTTTTAAATGTCCAAACAATATAAGACCAAGTGTTAAATATTTACAAATGACTATTTACAACTCCAGATACATATAGCATATATTCACAACAAAAGTCTGGTTATAACACAACAGGATTGTGCATCAGAAACTCTGGACTGAAGCATGTGGTCTTGATGATCCAGTAATGAATAAACAATGTCCCACAACAGCTGCACATCCCCTGTGCATGCCCAGTCTCAATAGCTCATCTGTTTTCCAGTGGAGGTATAAAGTCCAGTGGTGAGGTTAAATGGGGGAGCTGGGCTGTATGTCTTGAGTTTGCCTCCTCTTCCTCTTCCTCTTCCACCCACTCTCTGGTACAAAAGTCAACATTCATACACAATCGTTTGTCTGTTGAGCAGACAGTGATAGTGCTTTGGGAGTTGCTAACAAACCGGATTATAAAACATTCAAGTCTAAACGCACTATGTAAAAGACCCGCTGTTTACTGAGGCTGTCGTCTTGTTTGTCTGCAAACGCTTTTAGAATCATGAAGTACATTTTCAGTTTGAGTCCCTTTTGTCTGAGAGCTGGGTAGCTATTTTACCACGCTACTTAATGTCTGAATTACTAATACAAATTATTCTAAAATACAGGTGGAAAAAGGCCAATGTGCGCACATGCTCCGAGCGCTGACTTAAGAGAAATGAAAACCCTAAAGTCTACTGTGCTTTAAACAACATCACACTGCATAGGGGCTGGTTAGACCTCACCCGCTGATTAATTAGGCAAATTTTCCTCGCAGCATATTCCTTTGATGTCGCGGTTACGGATTCTGTCTGTTACACAAACCCAGTAGGAGTCAGCGCGAGGGAAGCAGGTCTGGCAGCTGTAGGGTGGAGTCATGGAGCGTTATCTCCACTTTGATTGCTTGGCTTTGTGCTGTTGCTAGGTTTCACATTCATATTTCATGCCATGTATGTACGCATGGGTGTGTGTTTGTGTGTATGCTGTTCAGCAGTGCACACTATCTGTATCCCTCGTTGTTTTGCTGCCCTAACACTCCAGTCCCGTGTAGTGTGTTGGGCGGAGCAGCGGTTGCTCGGAGGTGGTCAGCAGGAGGAGGCACTGATCTTCTCGGAGACGTCGGGGTCGGACTTGGCCACCAGGAAACGTAGGCGACCTCCTCCCAGACGGATCAGATCCACCGCGCTGCAAGGAGCATAAAGGAGGAAGTAAAGAGAGAAAGAGAGTCCAGTTACATGAAGCTCAGCAGAGACAGAGTAAGGGTGACTGTCTGGGCTCGCACCAATCAATCAAAGTAATCAATTGACTTAAGAGGCTGACAGCCATGGGTATGGTTAACATTGTGGGATGACTGCTCACTCTGTCATCAAAGTCAATATCACCCAGCAGTATCATTAATCAGCCACCAGCCCATTGTAAGGGTCACAAACAGCACCACTGGAACATCCTCTGTACCTCTGGTAGTCTGCTCCTATCAGACTGGTCCCGTTCACAGCCAGGATGCGATCTCCGATTCTCAGTCTGCCGTCGGAGGCAGCAGGTCCGTCAGGGATCAGAGTACGGATGTAAATGCCTGGAGCGTTGAGAGGAGTGTGCTGCAGGAGGGAGAAGTGTTAGAGTATGTCCATTATTTAGGTGAGCATCTGGTAGAGCTGATTGACAAATTAATTTATACTGCGGCCAATGAAAATACTTGGCGACTATGTTTGTTTCTTATTATCTGGCAGGTGTCTGTTAAAACTTCTACAGGACCCTTGGAATATTGTGATCAACAGTTTGACTTTGGCTCTAAATCAAGTCTATAAAGGTATAATAAACTGCAGGTAACCATAGCAACAGTACTTCTGCCTCATGCTGTGTTACCACTTAACTCTCGCTGGTAAGAGTATTCAATTTACAATGATATAAAACAGAAAAGAACCAAATCCTCACATTTGAGAAGCAGCAATAAGAACCTGTATTCTTGCATTGCATTTTTGCTTGATAAGTTGTTGATCAGCTAATTTCTAAATTTCAAAAAAAAAAAAAAAAGCTTTTAGAAAACAGATACCAATATAAATACAGCTTATACTCTAGTGGATCTACATGTGAACACATTCATAGAAAATTGAATGAAGATATAATTGAAAGAAAAAAAAAAAAAAAAAAAAAGTTCCTCCAATGTTTTGGTCATCACATCCACATTACTAACTATTCAGTCTAACAGTCATTCCCAAAATGTTGTCACATCAGTATCAATATTAAGGATTTTGTCAATACCAAGCTTTGGAATCTGGCCCTCAATGTAGCTTAAACATGTTTTTGTGTTTTTAACTTATTCTACTAGAAAAAATAGTAAACCAACTGTCACAAACGTCCGTCAACTCACCAGGCCGTCTATGAGTCCCATGCCCAGTCCGTAGGGTCCCTTGTCCAGTTCCACTACAAACACCACACACAAGTCATCAGGAAGGGGAGGGGCGCCAAGGGAGGATACAGGGAAAGGAAACTCACACCCACTAATACACCCTGCAGAGGACACGGACACCCAAATGCACAAAAACACACACACACACACACACCAGACAGGGTCTCGCTATGGGGTTGGACAGACATAATAGATCTTGCTGTGCAGAAGACACACAAAGATACTGAGAAACATGCAACATGGTACAGAGCTAATCTGACACACAAACGTGCTTCTGACAAAAGCCTGCAGATGTCACACTCACTACACTGTAAAGACTGCACAGCAGAGACACTGCTGTCATGTGAGGCACAGAGCTGACCTATGAGCTTTAGCATTTCTACAGAACTGCACAAAGACGACGTGCAAATTTAAAGCTGATTTTTGGCCACTGGGCAATAGAACAACTCCAAAACAACCAGAGTGACCCACAATTCTGATACAGTATGATCAGCATTATCTCCAATTGGAATCACGTTCCAGGACATGGTGATGAATGTATATTTGCTCAGAGTGTTTTAGGAGCTGCTTGCTGCAGCTGAAAACGAGAGCATCCGAGACTTCAACCAAATGTATGAGCTAAGAGGCTAAAAATCTGTATCTGTTGGTGCAGAGTTGATGCTAATTCATTGCTACAAGTGATCCCTTTAACATTCCTTGTAGTCATTCATACCATTAATATAAATAATTGTAATGAATAAATGCAGATATTAGTGAATTTAGAATGCCACTAACATTGTACAGGTGTTATTAATATGTCCTGTTGTCTTTGAAAATGACTGAGTAAAGAAACACAAGCGAGAGACTGAGCCACATAACAGAACATGCTCAATGTTATGTGTCTAGTGGAGTGTAAACATTTCTCACATTGGCCAGTTCCAGTGATAATTTGATTGCAATACCAGCAACTTAATCTTCATGATAACGTGCAACAGTTTTTACGCAGTGTGTATATTTTGTACTAACTAGAAAATGCATTTCCTGCAGATAATGCTTGTGAATGCTGAAAAACTAAATTGCCAAAGCTAAACTGGATTGCTGGCATAATAGCATAAGAAGAAGGTAAAGTAGTTGGAGAAGTGGGAATGGTTTTAATTAGTATGAATTTTATTGAAATGTTGAATAATACCAATAATAAGCGATGCTTGCGTAAGGCGCGCAGCATCATCAAAGACTGTTCTCATCCCAGCCACAGCCTGTTCACCCCACTCCCGTCCAGGAGGCGTTTCGGGTCTCTCCGCACCCGAACCAGCAGGTTCAGAGGAAGCTTCTTTCCTGCGGCTGTCACTGTCAACCTACTGAACTCTTGCTCTGCATCCCGGTGACAATTAACCTACAAAGCCCCCCCACACACACACGGACAATTTGCACTACCCTATCCCACCCATACTGTTCTATTTATTTATTTACAGATGTACATACTGTACTTACACCTATACATAGCCATATTCTACTGCTCTTCATACTATTCATCCTGCACATACACTTATTCTTACTACGCTTATAATGTTACCACACTGCACATACTGTACATATCTGTCTATATGGTTCATACAGAATAACCGTTTTTATTCTGTTTTTCTTATTATATATTCTGCTAATACACTGCATATATCTATATTATTCTTACTACTAGTATAATGTCACTGCTACTACATTGCGCATATCTGTACATGTTGTTCATATTACATAGCCATATTTATTCTGCTCTTATAACACTGCAATATATTTCTTGTCCTTTCTATGCACCACCTGTCTATACTTTGTATATCACATTGCACTTATCTGCTTTTTTGCACTTCTGGTTAGACACAAACTGCATTTCGTTGTCTTTGTACTTGTACTCTGCACAATGACAATAAAGCTGAGTCTAATCTAATGTATCAAACAAAAGTGGAATATTTCAAGTTTTTTTTTGAAAAGCTGTCACTACACTGAATTGCTGGTTAAAATGTATAAGAAGGGGAAGTTGCTGGGGAATGTGGAAATGGTTCTAACTAATAAGAAAAAGCTGAATAATACCAATATTGTATAAAGGTTTTTGTAAAAGCTGATGCTAAACTGAATTGCCGGCTTTAATTTGAATGAAGAAGTAACTGAAAGAGTAATGAATGAGTTAGCAAAATGGGAAATGGTTGGGTCAAATTAGGAAATCTCACTCAGCTGTGTTCAATATTTTCAATGCATGAGGCGGTACTAAATCTGCAATGGAAAATGGAGGACGGGGCACTGCGACCGAGTTGAGCCAAGCCGAGCAGAGCTGGTACTAGCAGCGGGTAAGCGCCAATAGTATAGCATGTCGAAAAAAGTCATGGTATAGTATGACGAAAAAAGTGATAAAAAGTCACAGTATAGAATGTATAAAAAGTCATAGCATAGCATGTTGAAAAAAGTCATGGTATAGTTGCCTTATTCGAAAAAATATATACATATAGTGAGTCGAAAAAAGTCATAGTGTAGGATGTCGCAAAAAAGTCATAGCATAGTATGTCGAAAACTGATAAGAAAGTCGTAATATACTATGTCGAAAAAAGTCATAGTATAGTAAGTCGAAAAAAGTCATAGTATAGTATATAGAAAAAAGTCATGGGTATAGTAGCCTTTTTCGAAAAAAGTCATAGTATAATGTGTCGAAAAAAGGTTTTAAAAAAGTCATAGTATAGTATGCCCTAAAAGTGATAAAAAAAAGTCATAGCATAGTATGTCGAAAAACATCATAGTATAGTGTGTCGAAAAAAGTCATCGTATAGTATGTTGAAAAAGTCATACTATAGGATGTCAAAGAAAGTCTGAAAGAACATGTAAACTCCACAAAAAGGTCAGCCCAGACTGAGGATCGAACCAAGGGTCAGAGTCTGCAGTGTCTACTTGCTGGTGCATTGCTAACCACTAAGTCACCGTGCCACCAGGTGTTAACAGTCATAGCACAGTCATAGCACAAACAAGTCATAGTATAATATATTGAAAAAGGTAATTTTATAGTATGTCGCAAAAAGTGATACAAAAGTCATAGTATAGTATGTCAAAAAAAGTCCTAGTATAGTATGCCAAAAAAGTCAAAGTATAGCATGTCGAAAAAGTCATAGTATAGTATGTCAAAGAAAGTCTGAAAGAACATGCAAACTCTATACAAAAATTCTAAGTCACGCAATACACACCCATTAAAAATACAGAAAAAGCCTGAGAGAAGCACTAAACTTAATACATGAAGGTTTTGCAAATAGTATAAAGTTTGAATGACGTCTGTAGGTGAAAGTATATGGGAGGAGTAGCATTTCGAAGTGGAAGAAGCCTGAAGAGGATTTAAAGATTGCTCCATTGACTTTCAATGCAAAAAGTAAAAAGCTTAACATTTGAAACAGTATAAATGGTAGAAACAAGTTGAATACAAGCACACATGTCCTTAAAGAGCTGAACATTTTGATATTTGAATTGTTTTTGTAGCTGAAAGTATGCAGAAGTAGTAGGCCACCGAAAGTTGTATAGTGTAGGGATGCACAAAACACTGACGAAATTAATTATTAAGCGGATCGGGTATTGGCCAAGATGTGGCCCATCAACATTAAATAAATTAATGTTTTTATAAAATTCTGTGTTTCCGCTATGAAATACATTCACTCAGTAATGACTGGCTCAGTTTTTGGTGCCACAGCAAACTCTGACCTCATGTTATATGTTCCCGCAGTGAGATATACAGATTTTAAAGTTGGGAAAAAGATAGCACTGGTACCATATTGGTACTCAGTATCAACAGTTACCCTGACCTGAGGTATCCGAATCGGAAAAAGTTGGATAGGTGAATTCCCAATATTGTATATAATGAACTGTTTACAACTTAAACTGCACATTTGGGGTGGACAAAATAACAAAACACCTTACAATATGTGACATAGTATAATAGCCCTGCAAAAGTCAGTCTTATTTTTCTTTTTTTAAGAGATGTTGATTACACAGTGGTAATTTTAAGGCCATATATTGTGATGTTTCTGTTCTGGATTCCAATATACTGCTCATGTGTTCCTGTTATTTTGTCCACCTCCTGTAATATTCAGCCTACCCTCCAGTCCGTTGGCGATGAGTCCATTGGTCTTACACTCTGCCACAGTTCTGCTGGTGCAGCCGTTAGTCTGGGTGTTGGGACCTATGACATGCCCTCCTCCTCCTCCTCCTCCTCCTCCTCCTCCATCCGGGTACAGCGGGGTGTTGGGAGGCGTCAACAGGCAGGACGGGTCTGGATTTGCTGCCCGAGTGTGGTGGATGGTGCCGTTCCTTCTGAGGCTGTGTGTGTGTGATTGGCCTGGGGGTCTGTCCCGTCGTCTCTCCTCTCCCGTCTCTGCCGCCACCTCGTCCCCAGGACCCCCAGAGCGAGGACTGCTGTGGGCCGGAGGCAACAGCTCCCTCTGTGTCGGATTGGACAGAAAGACTTAAGGGGACAGTAGGAGGTCTAAAACGAGGGTGCAATGATTAGAAAATGGAACTAAAATAAATAATCCTGTTATCTTTCTCTTACAAAAAGGTTTTCTTGTTGCAGTGCAAAAAAACACTTTGTTCCTAGATAAGTCCAATTTAAGTTGACTTAAGAGATGTATAATTATTTTATAGAAAAATCTACCATTTGACATATTTGTTAGTGTATATCTGTTTCTGTGTGTGTATATACAGTATGTGTACATTTGAGGGTGCAGTAACACTAGGGATTATAGTCTAGTCAGCCGTTCCCACTAATTAGACAGCCTAAAGACTAATCAGATTAACCATGATTTAACCATGTCTACGTTTCTCATGAGTATGTGTATGTGTGTGCGGGTTGGCTGGAGTAGAGGGTTTTTGTCTTTCATTTATGGGATTATGAGGAACTCCTCAACAGCCACAGCTGCTGAGGCACATGGCCTGGATTACTGCTAGATGTGTGTGTATTGCATTTGACAGTTTGGAGTTTGTGTTTTCTGACCTGAACGTCGGGCCAGTCAGCTGTGTTGGTTCCGTTGGAGTGTGTGTGCACACTGGGAGTGTTGGTGTGTGTTTGCATCTTGGTGCGTAGCCCCCAGAGGTAGTGGCGGATGTAGAGCAGCTGTCTGTAGACGCTGTCTTCCACACACTCGCTGTCTAGGTCCACTCTGAAGCCGGAGCTGGGCAGCACTATGGGAGGGTGGTTCTCAAAGCTCTCCAGGAGGTCCACTAAATGCACACAAACTGATGTTAACTCACCTATACACACATATACATCATTAATAAATTAATTAATTAATCAATTGTTTTGTCATCCATTACTTATGATTGCATGGAGAAGTCAATAACAAACAAAGCAAAGTTCAGCCAGTCAGAAACCAGAGTAGCTTCAACTCAGCAACAGATGGCGAATCATGTACAGTATACAGTGATATGAAGCCCTTATAACATAAAGGCTTTATGTTGCCATGAGATTGTCAATTCTACTGGCCACAAAAATTAACTCATACTAACAAATTCACACATGTACCTGTTCTGTATATATACGCCTCATCCTCGCTGCTGGGTTGCCATGTTGGGACGGGGCCTATCTCTCCTGTGAGCTGGTACTGGGTGAGAATCCTGTGCAGCTGGACAGGTTTCAGAGCCGGGTGTTCACTGGACAAAGCTCGCCAACTCAACTGCACACAGAGAAGAGAAAATAATCAGAAGTCCTGGGAGTTTTTTTTTTTTAATAAAGCCAAGCAATCACAGGAGGCAAGACGATGTGCTCCTGGCTAAACCTTGTCGAAGACATCATCAATCAATAGCTGATCATAGTGCCTTGCTTTATGAACAACAGTTCTGTCGGATGTATTTTCAAACAGTAGAGACAATTGATAACAGTCAATCAAAGCTTTCCTGTTCTCTGTTACCTTTTTTGAGGACTACAGGATTAATTATATCAACAGCAATACTTTGTAACTGATGGCCTCCTTAGAAACACAGTTTAATATGCTAAGCTCTGTTTATTCTAAAAGTATTGCCAGCTAGTTAGTGGTAGCTAGCAATCCTGTATACGATTATGGGTGGATATGGATATGTGTGTGTGTGTGTGTGTGTGTGTGTGTGTGTGTGTGTGTGTGCGTGTGCGTGTGCGTGCGTGTGCGTGTGTGTGTGTGTGGTACCTGTGTGAGCTGTTGTGGGGGCGTGGCCAGTATGGAGACAGTGCTGTTGAGTTTGGTAAAGAATTTGTCAGCCAGATGTCCCAGACCAGACTTGCTCGCCCACTCCATGACCATCCGCAAACAAGCCTGAATCTGCAACACCTTCGAGCGCTGGAACCAACCCCGAGATGGACCTATGCACACAAGCACACACGCACACACGCACACACGCACACACACACCAAAGTGAGTGTTTGGATATTTAATCAGAGACACTGCAGTAGATTTTCTATTCTTGGGTGTGTGCATGTCTGAGAGAAAGGGAGAGTAAAAGAGAGGCCGTGTGTGTTATACGACAATACAGATGATGATCATTTTTTTTTAAATAAGTTGATATTGAAGTCAAGGAAACAATAGCAACAGCCACCAGTTGCCTATTCCTTGCAGAATACAAATCGACTGCTGCAGAGGGGCTCAGCTGACAAAAAAAACAGCACACAGCCAGCATTCCTCACTCTGTGTAATCCTTTCTTTCTCTGGATCACATCAAAAGGACTGAAAGGAAGTTTTGTGGCAAGTTAAGCAAGCGATAAGTTGAATTTGTCAATCTGTCGTTCCATTACCTCACTGCAGCTATAATTCCTATTTAAGCTTTCTGAAATACCCCCCAATGTGAGCTCAGGCCTCTGCTGGGGTTTGATACAAACAATGACAAACAACTGGACTAATGCCAACGATACCCGATTGTCTTTACAAATGCTAAAGCAATATCTTTTTCAATATCAATTTTTTTTTATAATCAGGGACTATGTAAAAAAGAATTAATCTCATACAAAGAGAAGAGATTTACAAGATTTAGCTACTAGCTACTTTCCATCTGCACTCAGCAAGTAGTCACAAACACTATGAAATACAATTAATAAAAGTACACACTCCAAGTACACTAAATACAAACTGCAATGTACAATGAGGCCCCAACACTCTTCCAACTCAACGTCCGTACCCACACAATAACTTTCATCTACTTAATGTAGAGCTGCAACTAACAATTACTTCATTATTAATCTGCCAATTATTTTCTCAATTAACTGATCAATTGGTTGGTCCTCATAGTGAAAAATACAGGTGCAATTTTTCTAGATCCCACGGTGATATCTTCATTACTTGCTTTGTTTAACCAACAGTTGAAAACCCAAAGATATTCAAGTTTATTATCACACACTAGTCATCATAGACAAAGGACAAAACATAGAAGTGTATAAAAACCTAAATACAGATACTTTAATTGTCAAATTAATCCTGACAGAACTTGTTTCTTAAAATCCATTACTTTGAGAATTTTCATAATATAAAACTTCATTTTCATTTAACAAAAGAAGCCACAGTTTTCAAATGTTAAATGTTGAAATACAATCTGCGGTACAAGAACTTTGCCTGAATTAAATAGTCTAAAACTGGCAAGACATTTATTTAAGTCAAAGAATTATGAAAAGGGTTTGGACTCTTCAAGTAATATTCAAGACAGTGTCAGGTGCGTGTAACCAAAATCTACAGTCCTAATTAAGTCAGGAGCAGTCTAATCACAGAATAAGTAAATAGGATTATGAATCTGATCAGACAATCAACGTCAAAGTTATTTGGCACTTGACAGTTTACAATACTTTGTGACACATTTTGGTCTGCCACAGAATTTCTCCCTCTGCAACTTAGACATGACAGAAAGCTTCAGGCAGAAAATAAACTGGCAGCATTACTTTATGTGCGCGCACTCACACACACACACACACACACACACACACACACACACACACACACACACAAATATTCTGCCATATGTTTTGGGTGCACACACACATGTAATAGGCTTATGTCTAGGCATACACTAATCTATGTGTGGGGCATCGCAACTGGACGAGACATCACTTAACCTCTTAGCAAATGTGTCATAATGCTTCATAGCAGCTGGTTTACAAACACACACTCACCTTTAAACACAGAAAAGTGATTGTACACTCTCAAACAAACAGTCTGAAAGGTGTCAAAACACACGATCATACAAATCCAGGACAAAGCAGAGCGTCTGCGCCATATTGCACCGCTTCCTGAGTTGCCATATTATCAGGCTAACAGAGTGAGTGTTGCAAAGCGCCCAGTGCAAACGTCAGCGCTACCTGCCACAAACTCACTTCACCGTTACCATGGACACCACCAGTGGAGAAATATCAATGAGCGACAAAGAAGGGGAGCGGTGGAGAGAAAGAGAAAGCCAGACAGACGGAGAGAGGGAGGTGGAGATGAGGAGGGGGACAGGGTAGCCTCTGCATGAATATAAAGGTATTTCTCCTTCTCCCTTTGCCAGACATGTGATCTCTCCTGTCTCCACCGCTAATGAAGACATATGGTGTGTGCGTGAGTGTGTGTATGTGTGGCTAAAGATACGGGGAGGGTGTGGAGAGGTTGCAAGAGATAGGTGGTCTGACATGTGGATATAGCCAGCGGTAAATTACTATTTTCTTTATTTAGACAAAGTAATAGACTATTAGCGAGGTCGTCACAACAACTGGGCGGCCTTCTAGCCTTTTACCCTTCACTCTGACCTTTTCCACTCCCCTCCCCCCCATTCTCTCTCCCCTCTTTCTCTCCTCCATCCAGTCCCACCTCTACTCTTCTTTGTCTCAGCCCCTGATGGCCAGATGGAAGGAAGGAAGGCAAGAAGGAGGAGGAGAAGGGGGGAGAAACAGAATGCAGATAGGAGAAGGGCATTGAGGACAAATATGGGTTAGTCTCTGTCAAAATGCTGACAAGGACACAAGGAAGGACACACACACACACACACACACACACACACACACACACACACACACACACACACACACACACACACACACATACACACACTAACAACTGTACAAATCCTGAGGGAGGTCTAATGGAGTGTGACTGTGCATGCTTTTTGCCCTACCTTTGTCCATTAGCTGGTTAAACAGCGATACATTGGAGAAGAAGAAGAGGTAAGCGAACATCTGAGCCTGAATCTCTGGGTGAACCTGGAAGCCCTGCAAAAGCTCCTGGCCATTCTGAAACACCTGCACACACAGACACACACAGGTGAGCATAGAAATGATGTTGCTCTATTGTTGCTTTTATCTCTTCAGTGAAGCCATTTGATGTTTACACCGAGAAAGAAAAGACTTTAGAGTAATCTGGTTGTGTTTTGTTCATCATTTTATATACATCGCCCAAGTTCCAGCCAGATATATACATTATCTTCTCCCCTTTAATTTAAAACAAATGACCCTTAGGCAGGTAAGCTAGGTTTAAATGTTTAAGCAAAAATCTGAAAGGTCCCAACAAACTTTTAGAACAAAACACAAGGATAAAAATGGTTGAAAAATCTAAAGTGGAAAAAGGAAGCCAGCGTTTTGGCTGTCTCGCCCTTGACCTTGTCAGCTCATATGAGATGATATTTCTTGCTGCATGAAGCAAAATAAAGAAAGGTGTCAACAGTCCACTCTGACCTGTGGACCAAGTGTGTCTCATTCTTAGCAGAACATCTCCCCTTCAGGTGCATCAGTGTGTTTGACAGTTAGGATATTTTGTACACACGCTGATAATTTGCTGATTCATTTCAATAAGTTATAACCCAGTTTAGAAACATAAGATCTGTTTTCTCTATCATTATTTATTGAACTTTGAAAAATTACACAAGTTTCTATTTCCTGTCTGTCACATCAAGTCTTTGTCTTTTTGCCATTTCTATGCATCACCCTTCACCAAAGCAAGATCATGTTGGTAATACTACTAGTGTGTGTGTGTGTGTTAAAATATTATGTTTTGAGACTGATGTCAGAATTACAGTAAAGTCTAAGTTTTTTTAATTTCTTGTTAAAATTCCGAGTTTAGAGACTGAAAAATTATGTTATTTCTAAAATTATTATTTTTTCATAAATATTTCTGACTTATTTTGAAATAAATCCACACATTTTGTCATGTCTCTAATCCTATTCTACACTACTTTAATAAGATAAGGCGTTTTGTTTTCTTTTTGGCACTTTATGACAATTAATAATCAATACAATTTTCATGATCCTGACAACCCTGACTGTACTACAATACAATACAATACATGTGCTTACCTGCAGGACCCTGCGCACAGGTTCAGGAAACCCTACACCTCCTTTCCAGCAGGGCTCAGAGCTGTCGACTGGGAATGGATTACAGTCCAACAAACCTGGTAACACTACATAAAGAGCCTAGACACGCACGCACACGCACACGCACGCACACACACACACACACACACACGTTATGATGGAAGTGATCCGAAATTGCAAAATAACCTTTAACTTATTCATATTCTGACCTCCTCTAGTGATTGCTTGAGAGTGTGTGTGTGTGTGTGTGTGTGTGTGTGTGTAACAACTCAATCAGGTCTTCTGTTTGAATAAGGGTCTGTTATTATTCATCTCGCCCGTTTTTTTAAAAACAAGATAAAAAAAGTCTCGCTCATTAAGAAGATGGCACCGTTGCCGCGGTGACAGATAACCTTGGTGATATAGTAGACACATTGCTGGAAAGTGTACATGATCACTTCTTCCAAGATAGTCATTGCCTCCTCGTTGGCTGATATGGTCGCCGATAGCAACGACTCCTTTGAGCCTAGACACAGATGACAGAGATAGAGACATACTTAAGAGATATATGCTGAGAGGGAGGGAGAGATGGAGCTGCATCACTGTCTACTGTATGTCAGTGTGAGTAATGACATTTCAGCCAAGTTGTTTCCACACTCATCATTCATAATCTGTGTGTGTGTGTGTGTGTGTGTGTGTGTGTGTGTGTGTACCTTGCAGTGTCTCTATGCTGTGTGTGTACGCTGGTGCTCTTTGCTGTATGAAGTAGAGGATCTCGATGGAGTTAGACATCCAGAAGAAGATAGTCTGCAGGTCTGGGATCAAGTCTGAGATACTGAGTAGAGACAAGGAGGCCGGGTCCTGGCTACATGGACACACACACACACACACACACACACACACACACACACACACACACAGAGTGGAGGGTTAAACACAGTTAGATAGACACACTAAACACACTCAAAAACGGTAAATGAGCCCACATGCTCTCTTTCTGTTCGAAAGCGATACTCACTGCTGAGCTTGCTTCTGAGCCAGCTCCTTTGTCCTCTCCTGCAAGGCACACACAAGGCACACACACACACACACAGCAATTAAATGCTCATTAAACTTTTAGATGTTGCGTAGGAGAACCATACTTCATGACGCTATCACTAACCTGCAGAAATAAAATACCACTATCACATTTAACACACTCACACCGACGCATGCTGATAAATACTTTGTGCTCCACTGGACTGAATAAAATAAAAGCTTACTCTATTTATAAGATGATTCCCGCCTCCCTTATTTTTTTGCAACACCCATTTTGGATAAAAGATATAAACCCTTTGAATAAAACCCAGCAGGCCATACCATATTCTGCGTTTCCCGCAGTGTTTTATAGCAGAGGCAGACCACCTAATCTGAAACCACCATTGCTTATATATAAAACGTATACTTTTATAAAACAATACAACACAAAAGAGAAGAGATGCCATTACACACAGCAAATTCTATATATCTAAAGAGTGTGGCTCCTAGTTCATCCCCTGACTAAATTGATGCATCAGGATCTGGGTTTCCTGGGGGAGACCCTTTATATTTACAATCTTCTAAATGCATTTATTTTAAAGTGCTCATATTGTGCTTTTTGGCTTTTTCCCTTTCCTTTATTGTGTTATATATCTTTTTGTGTATGTTATAGGTTTACAAAGTGAAAAGGCCCAAAGTCCACCCCAAAGGGACTTACCATCTTCCAGAGAAAACACTGTTCACAAACAAACAGCTCTATTGTAGTCCAGCCTTTAGTTCCGTGACAAACGTGCGTCACTTTGTGACACACGTCATAACGCTGGCCTAGCTGCTAGCGTGGCACTCCCTCATACTCAACTGACAAGCTAGCAGTGCTTACTGCGCATGTGCGACTCCCAACAAAGATGGAACAGAAGTGAGATGTCTCACTCTGTAGCTAAAACAGAGAGCTCAACACACAGGGGGAAAAGAGGAGCTGCAGCAATGTGCAGTACAACAAAAATATGGTGTTTTTTGAAAATTAAACCACATAAACCTATTCTGGTACAACCTCTAAATACAATTATGAACCTGAAAATGAGCATAATATTCAAATAATAATACAGAGTGTGTGTGTGTGTGTGTGTGTGTGTGTGTGTAATCAGTACAAAACATGTGATATGCTACCCTTTTTAACTATTCACCTGACCAGACATGGCTGACCCGTATCTCCACGAGGTCATCTTAAGTAGAGACCAAAGTACCACAGACACAGAGAGACAGACAGACACAGAGAGACAGACAGACACAGAGAGACAGACAGGGTTAGGCAGACACTGACCCATGCAATGGTCTGGATTCGCCGGACTATCTTGAGCAGCAGTTTTCCAAAACTCCCAGGTGGAAAGGTCGAAGCAGAGTGTTGTATGCACAGACACAGCAGGTAGGCAGGTGTCAGCTTATGGTCATCTCCTGAGAGAGAGAGAGAGAGAGAGAGAGAGAGAGAGAGAGAGAGAGAGAGAGAGAAAGAGAGTTTAAAGGGTCAGTTCACCCAAGTTATTAAAACGTTTTTTTGTTTTTTTTTTATAAAGTGATATAAATGAGAACATTTACCTCTAGTGGTATCTATCTAATCATGCAGCTCAAAAAAAAAAAAATCACTTGAACTACTTTCGCTCGAGGAAAAAGTCCCTATGAAAACAGCTGACATTGAGGTCTGTGGATTATTTGCAGTAACAAGGACACTGATTTTGGGAGATGTTGCTTTTCATGGACACTTCTTCCTAAAATACCCTTATAAATACCCTTTGACTACAAAAAAAAAACAATAGTAAAAAATACTGATGAATGAAATGGGACTGTTTTGCTGACAGTGTTTAACCATGTTTCAATACTAAGCGTTGACTGTGCCCAAATCCCTGTGTAATAAACTGTACGTGTGTATTTGTCTGTTTAGTGACAACTTTATTCTATTCTTCTTCTTGTTGTTCTGCATCTCATTTCCCCTGATACATAAAAATGTTACCAGATATAAAACTATAAAAAATGTATAATTTTTTAATGCTTTGGGCACCACAAATTCAATTCCATTCACCTCCACTGTATTGGGGGGACGGCAGAATGTCGTCAGAGACGGATTTCTCAAAACCAAAACTATCTGCATGGCTAGATACCACTAGAGGTAACTGAGATAAAAACATTGCTTTGTATAAGTGAAACGGCCATCTTATATCTTATCATATTGTATATCAGCACACAGACCTCCAGGTTCTATGAGAGACACAATCCTGTTCAACAGCTGGTCTTCATGAGCCTGGTCAAAGTCCAACTGTAGCCTTCTTTTCTGACCTCCTCCTCCTCCTCCTCCTCCTCCTCCTCCTCCTCTTCCTCCTCCTCCTCCTCCTTCCCCTCCTGACAAACTAAGGGGCCCTCCCGCTACCGGCCCCCCGCTGCGGGGTTTTACCAGGTGAGGTTTGAAGCTGCGTCTGACTGCAGGACCACTTGACACTGCTGCTCTGTCCTTCAGCACGGAACCACACATCTTACAAGTCTGAGCGCTGCCCTCTCCCTCCTCCACCCCTGCATCGTAAAGCTGCCCCAGGGAGCGAAGGCGTGCCAAGGTCTGAGCAGGCAAAGGCTTAGCGCCTGTGGGGTCCTTGTACAGGAAGATGTAATGCGCTCCGAAGGAGAGGAGGTCACCGTGTCGCAGCGTGGTGGAGCGCTCGCAGCGGGAAAAGTTCACCAGAACTGTGGCGTGGAGCACCGGCTCAACTGCAACACAGGACCGCTGGCTCTCCCCCAGCTCCTCTCCCTTGTTGTTGCTGTTGGCATTACGACGGGGTGCAGGGACTCGGCGCAGGCGGCAGTGGAGGGGCAGGATGTCAGGAGAGAAGAGGCAGATGTTGGGGCGAGCTGATGGAGTCTCCTGACCGACTGTGTGCTGCTCTCTGTTCAGCAGGTACACCAAACAGTCCTGCAACACACAGCACGATAAATATCACACAATCAGATGTATTGGACATCTCCAACACAACGCTTCTTCCCTATCCTCACCTGCCGATTGTAGCCCTGTAGCAGCAGGAGGTGTGGGGATTGGTAAAGCGAGTGCCTCACCCCTCCTCCTCCCTGACTCCCCTCCTCTTTCCTCTTGCCGCTGGAAGCCGCCTCACGTTCTCGACCCCTTAAGGGACCTGGCAGGGTGGAGTAATAACGCTTGGGCTCATCTCCGACTCCCAGCTGCAGGCACACGCACAGAAACACACAGGATTTCAGGCAGGCTGGCAACAGCTCCATGAATAATAATCAGTTGTCCTGACTAGGCTTGAGTGTGAGGCCACACCTGGTTGAGGCTGGTCTCGCTGAGGCTGCGGCAGAAGGAGGAGTTGCTGGACCGGGGCAGGGTCAGCGTCCCCTTCGCCCTGTTCCTCTGGAGCTTACGAGCCTGAGCATTAATATCTACAGGAAGGCAAAGAGGAGGAGTAAGAGAGTGAAAACATGGAGGGAAAGGGAGAACATTAGGAGAATAATAAAAAGGAGCAAAAGGAAGAGGCCGAGTAGAGAGAGAGAGAGAGAGAGAGAGAGAGAGAGAGAGGTTGAGGACACAGAAGGAAAGGTGAAAATAAGAAGAGAGTGTACTGAAACATGACATGTGCATTGTTAGCATGTATGTTTGACTCATGAGTGAAGTCTGGGTAAAGTACAGTACATAAGTGCATAACAGTCATGTGTGAGCTAACTGGAAACTAAGTACAACAAAACAGTCAGATGAAGTAAATGGTGCTGGATGGAGCAGCACATGTGGCAGACAACATTGAACCTGATGAAAGGTGAGTCCAGCACTCCTCATGACTTTAATTAGAGGAATTTGAGGCCATGCAATGGCTCTGCACGCACACACACACACACACACACACACACACACACACACACACGCACACACACACACACACACACACACACACACACGTAGAATCACTGGCAATGGGGGTGGCGCTGGTGACAACGCAGGTAGAGGTGGTCTCCATGGCAATGACTGACAGCCACCCTACCTGAGGCCAGTCCCCACCTTTAGAGCTGGACTGTACCGCTCGACCAGACCGCAGGGGGGAGCTCCTGTGTTTGCCCAGCCCAGATCGACCCATTAGAGCCGCCAGGAATTGGGAGGTTTTGGGCCCTACAGCAGGGTGGGAGGGGTTAGGGAGGCAAGGGGGGGGGGGGGGGGGTAGGCTGAGAAGACACCCCCTCACCAAAACACCACGCACAGAAAACCCCCATATACACAAACGCCATCCGCACACCACAAGACACGCATGCACCGTGGAGCAAAATAGAGTCTGTGGTGCTTCTAGTGAGTCACAACAGCAGTTAGTAAGGAGAGATACAGTTAAAGGTGTGAGGTACAGGATTTTCACCTTGAACATATCACTGTCAAATTAGTAAGATATAGTATTCAGTCAGACCAAAACTGCCTTTTTTAATTACAAATTATAGCCTATATTCCGCTTAGTGCTTTCATTTGGGTCAATTTGGGTGTTTTTGATTTGATCATAATTGAAATCAGCAAAATTGGGAATGTACATTGTATCATAGGAGGTTGATAATACAATTAATTTGTCTGTAATGTGTTCATGTATTTAATGAGAATCCTACCGTACCTTTAAAGTGCTATCTCACTGTAAAAAAAGTGTGTGTAACAATACACACAATTCACACATGTGCATGCACGCTCACACATACACCAGGGGAGAAAAAAAAGACAACAAGTGAGAGACAGAGAAGTAAAGAGAAAGTGACTCCAGGGTGTGTGAGTGAGTGAACACAAAAGAGAAAACGTTAGTGTAAAAATGAAAATATGTGGAATAATATGTATTCAGGAAGCATTATATTTTTGTTTATATTTTTAGACACATTGTGTAACTGACATGTCTCTAAGAACTGAGAAATGCTTTTAAAAGGAAAAGCTGGTGATAATCTTTTTTTTGTTATTGTAAACAAATCCGGTGAAAAGACGAAAACCAACTATAAACTGATTCTATTATCAAGTATTGTCTCTGTTGCCAAAGCCTGATATGTTATACCTCTGTGTCATAGAGCTGTCCACAAAGTGTTAGAAACACTTTGTTGCACTGAGTAACATGTTCCTTCATTACAATGACTACTGCAGTTTATTTTGAGTCAATCCAACATACATAGTCCTGCTGTAAATACTCACTAGCACACAAAATGTATAGTAATCCGTGGTCCCCACCAATTAAAGGTAGGGTTGGTAACATTTTCCAATATACACTTTTTAATATATTTTTTCAAATGGTCTTTACACCGCAATACCTATAAATAACTTACGGGCTCTGAAAAAGGAGCAAAAACGATCCATCATCTGTAGTTGCTGTAATCCTGTAAAAACTCTAACCAATCAAAAACATTCAGGTTGATAATAAATAAAAAGGGAAACTATGTAAATTGTGTAGTTGTTTGTAAAATGAAGTAGTTTATATGAGTAGAATCCCAGTCCTTCCTCTGCTCTGAAGCAGACGCAGAGTGGCGCCTTGCTTTGAAGTGGTGCTTGCGCACGTTTGTTTGGGAGGGAGCCAGAGAGAAAGGTTAGACACAGCCCAGAGGAGATGCTACTTTATCAATTATGTGCACAACAACATAACATCATGACTTCGCATAAACATACACGCCACTTTCCTAAAGCCAAGTGGCATGTTATCTGTACGCATTTTGAACTATCCGCGTGTATGTCTACGCTGTATACAGTTGACGGCAGTCTGCAACGTCAGAACGTAGCCACGTAGCGTGTTATCGCGAGGCTACGTGTTATCGGGACGCTACGGTTGGGTTTAGGAAAAGAAGAAACGGTTGAAAAGAAGAAACGGTTGGGATTAGGAAAAGAAGAACGGGATTGGGTTTAGGAAAAGAACAAACGTGGAAAGGAAACATCACACGCGGGACACAAAGGAAACGTCACACGTGGGACGCGATCCCTGCTCTCCTGGGTGAAAGTCCTGCGTTTAACCCATCCTCCCTACGCGGATTTTGCGCCCTTTCATACAACTCGCTACGGCGTAAATTCACACGCAATCGCAAGGTAATGTAAGTCAATGGAGGCCAAACGGTGTTGATAAACATGCTTAAAACCGAGTATGCGTCTTGATAACACGCCAATAATGGCATACGAATTGGCGTGTCATACATACGCCATTTCATGAGATTAAGACACTACTACTAACACTGAATGGCCCTTCTAAAAAACAAAACTATTTTATTTGTGACAGACACAGACAGTGTAGGGAAGTCAGACAGCTTCAAGAAATGGTCGGCATCAAGGGTTTTTGGTCAAGAAAAAAATAGAATAACACCAACCTTTTCCTTTTTCATGGCTTGGTGGTTAATATTGTCCTGTGTCTTGTCAGAAACGTGTGCGATAACTGTATTGTGCAACAATAATAATAAAAAAATATATATATAAGAAAGAAAGATGTTTGACTGACTCTCTGGCTACCATACAAGTTGCCATAGCAACCAGCAAGCCGTGGCATGCTTCATGAGAGATGTTAGTGTGGCTGCAAAGTGCAAAGTGTGACTGCGAGGCTGGAAATACTTGCTCCATCTCTCTGAACACTGTTGTACACTAACTGTGTGTTTATAAATGGCTTCAACATGATGCACAGGGGGGAGTGTGTGCATGTGTTTGTGTGTGACTCGCAAACCTTGCAGATGTAAAGTCATAACAGTAGTTTTAATGAGTCTGTGCAATTTTTTTTACACATTATCCTTTGACATCTATCAACAGAATGAAGTGAATGTCTCCCGGAAACAGTAATATCACTTCAGTGTACACAGTTCAAGTGTGACTCAGTACAGTTTTGTGCAGGTACTTGATATTGTGTCTGTAGTAGAAATGTGTCATTCATAAAAACACTAGAATGCCCACACCCATCCACACCTCCGGTCGCAAAGGATTCAGCTTTCAATCAATCGACCAGCTGTCCATGCATTTCCAGTGCACGGTTTTGTGTGGGTGCATTTGTGTGTGTGTTTTTCTTTAAGTGCTCATTTGAACTTGCAAGTGTGTGTGTTTCTAATAAAACCCTGCCTTTCCACAACAGCACTTCCACATGAAGAAACTCTTGTTATCTGCCAGGAACAATATCTTCTCTACAGGATAATAACTGTGACAAAAGCTCTTATTCTGCACACACTGTGCACACACACACACACACACACACACACACACACACACACACACACACACACACTGCAGAGGAGGTAACGAGCTGTGCTTTTCTGCTGAGTTTCAAGTCAAGAAAGGAAGGGAATTAGACCAGCTGGATTGTGTGTGTGTGTGTGTGTGTGTGTGTGTGTGTGTGTGTGTGTGTGTGTGTGTGTCCTTACCAGCAGTGATGGTGTCCTTCTCCTTGGCGTTGAATTCCTCCACCTCTGCTCTCCTGCGCAGCTCAAATCTGCGAGCGTGTCCTTCTCTGGGTTTCCAAAGCTCTTGGAGCAACAGTGGCTTTTCATTGTCCCCCATCGCACGCAAACATTCAGTTCGCCAACCCCCTCCTCCTATCCCGCCTCCCCCCTCTAAACGCCCAATCACGTCACATAGGACGTAAGAGTGGGCAGCGTTCTTGTTGAGAGAGTAACGCTCGAGTGCCTCTTTCACCAGCTCCTGTGCACTAGAGTGCGGCGTGGCCAGGACGCTCTTGTAGTTGGCACCGGCACAAATTTCATCTCCAAAAATCTTTAGCACCCCAGGGGCTGAGCTCTGCGTGGAGAGTTCAGCAGGGTCGTCTGCCGGTCGCTCTGGGGGTTCAGTCGTCGAGCGCCGATCCACACGAGTGTTTGTCCCAGTTTCTACTGGGACACGGTCTCTGTAACTTAGAGTACGGTACAGGACCTGGTGAACAGACAAACAATACTAAATGCACTGTAGGGCCACTTTATCACAGACATTATTTACAGTATATGTTTCTTGCATTGTTTATTGAAGGGTCAGTTCACCAAAATGCGCTGAATTTTGTTTCCGGTGCACACGCCATTGGAAAATTACATTTAAATAAGACAAAGTGTCTTCAGCCATGCTAGCAGCAATGTGAGGCTGTACTCAATCACAGAGAAGCTTTGAACTAAATGTGATAAATGCTAACATCAGCATGCTCACAGTGACAATGTTAACATGCTGATGTTTTGCAGGAACAGTGTTTACCATGTTCGCCATCTTAGTTTGATATATAGATAGGTTAACATAATATTTGCTAATCAGCACTTAACACAAAGTAAAGCTGAGGCTGGTGGAAATGTCAGACCTGCAGGTATTTGGTCATAAAAAACAAAAGTGACTTGATGATGGTGCTAGTGGGGGATCACCACAGTTGTTACAGTTCATCCTGAGGGGTGAACATGTGTGTGTCTACCAGATTTATTGGCCCCAAAACCACAAACGTGAACATTATGGTGGCGCTAGATGAAAAAATAGGCAACCGCTATTCCTAGAGTCATGATCCTAGCTAGGGGCTAAAAATTGAACGACAACACGTCTTTCCAAACACAGCATCACATACTGAGTAATCAATTTAAGATATCGCAAAAACAAATAAAGTCAAACTTTCTACATTGGCTGTATACCACCAGAGACAAGTGAGAAAATGTTTGTTGATTTTGTAATTTTGGTGAACTGGCCCTTTAAGGAATAGGTATTATTAGGTATAGTGCAGTGCCAAGCATTTCAGCAAAAACTGTATTAATATTTGCTAGAGTGTGTTTGTTTTCATCATTTAATTTGACCTTTACTCAACTTAGTCTCTTGAGATTAAGACCAAAATGGCAAAATGTGTGTGTGTGTGTGTGTGTGTGTGTGTGTGTGTGTGTGTGTGTGTGTGTGTGTGTGTGTGTGTGTGTACCTGTGTGAAGGTCCTGCTCTGGCGTTTCAGGCGGCTCTTGGACGGTAGGGACATACTGGCCCCAGAGGAAGAACCGTAGAACATGATGCTGCTGTTGGCTTCACAAACTCCACAACTGGTGAGCAAGGAAATATTTATTAACATTTTAAATGCTTTATTTGAATCCATTTTAAAGGATTTGAATCCATCTTAAATGATTCAAATATTTACACCCACTCAAATGCAGAAAGTCCATGCATAAAAAGGTGATGATGGACTCACGGCTACATCTTTACACTTACTTGTGGAACATTTGTAGATCTGTAAGGTAAAGAAAATCTCCCCTAAATCTATTATGTAAAATCCCCATAAACAGACAATGATAAATAACCCAAACTGTATGCACCTGGTGAGTACAGTACCTTGATACTATTACGTATTGTCACTCCGATGTGCAGCAGCAGGTTTACAGTTGAGGGTCAGATGCTTTTCATTTCACTGTCACCTTTCACACTGGAGAAGAAAACAAAGAACGATATTAATGTCAGTTTACAGCAAAACTGAAGAGTTCCTGCTGACTTCCTGATCATTGAGGTTAACTTTTTTTCCCACATCCACAGGGATTCAGATAATATTGCTGTGGCTTTTTGCTTTTTAATGATTTCTTGACAGAACTCAGCAGTTTTAACACCAGAGTCAAAATTGCAAATCAACATCATATTACGTAATGCTTGCCAAATACATTTTTTGACTGAGTTCAGGGCATAGTACAGCTTAGATTCACCTGCAGATAAAAAGTGGATTTTGTTTAGAAACCAACTTTTCAAAAATCCAGTTTGTCTGTACTGTAGTAGATTACTGACACATTATACATTCACATACTGACCTTCGCCTTCAGAGAATGCATTTAACCAGTGTCTCATCTTATCTTTTAGGACTCACCACTAAATTTTAATTTAAAATGTTGGCTGATCTTTACCAACAATGGAAAATATGACATTCAAATCCAGCATTTAATATACTACATAATATGATTGGTTCATTCAATTCTTTAGAAAATGGAAAGCTACTTTGCACTTCTAAAATGCACAAACTTGGTTTTTTCGACAAACTAATGACTCATTTCTTTACCAATCTTCTACCTATTATTTTTTTTAACCATGTATTATTTTCTTTATAAAATGACAGAAAGTATCAGAAAATGCTCATCAATGAACCAGAGCCCATGGCGACGCCTTCAGATTGCTTGTTTTGTCCGACCAACAATCCAAAAAGACCAATTTCTTTATATATATATATATATATGTGTATATATAACACAACTGTGTTGCATTGTTTCCCTTACAAGTGCACTGACTGTTTATCCATTAGCGGTCTTGTGAAAATATAATCATTGCAACTGATTGAATATATAAAGTGAACAGAAAATAACACTGTCTGCCTGTATCTAGGTCATGCATTTCATCTCAATAAACAGGTGTGTTTCCAGTCCATGTCCCTGCACAAGGTAAGTCAAGCTTCACTCCAGGCTTTGCATGAACTCTTTTGACCAATGAAGACCTTTCATGCAGGTTACATTAGGAAGCAACTGAACATTTGACAGCAGCAGATTTGTCAGCAGATGAAAGCATCTCATGCACGTCTGTTTTGCTTGCAACTTGTGCAGTTGAGTTATCCACCTATACTATGTAGGCTATATAATTTCCTTTCAGCAAATATTTGGCAGGCATCCGAAAATGTGTTGTTGTAGTTGACTCTGCAGGCACTGGTGGGATAACGTGACTATTTTAAATGCCTGCTAATCCACAGTAATCTGGCTACTTGGCCGCAGTTAACTCAATCCTGAGACCAACGAACCCCTCCTGCGTCCACACAAGAAACTGAGAGAGAGGCCTACATTTTGCATTGGTCGGTTGTGTTTTGTGACCCAGGAGGTAGTGTTACATTTGGTAATCATGTCACACACAGACTACAACTTCTCCGCCACATTTTTTTTTACTTGCTGTCTGTCCTTGTCTAAACAGCTAGAAGGTCAGAAATAAAGACTGCGTTGAGAATATTTTTTTAACACCTTTAAACCGGCTACATAATATTGTAAGGAACTTGTGACTACTATGGGTCTGCCCTTTCTTTGATGTCCGTCCGTCTGTTTACGACTTTGGACTCAGCGGTCGTCAGTAGCAACCGCCGTAGCAACAAAAGGCAGGAGAAAATCCTCAGAAATTAATCCGCTGATGACTCGCCAGGCGCGGCACTAAAAGCTATACAGCCCCGGCCCCTCGCGGTCAGCAGGTGTGTCTGTCTAATGATTGTAGTCGAGCTCATCACACACAATGAATAATCAATTATCGTGAACACTGTTTCGACACGTGAACAACACTCAACAACAATGACAATAAAATTGCTGTTTTTAAACTATGAGGATGGTAAAAGCTGTGGCGCATCTGCCCGTTAATAAAATAGATCCTGGAAAAGTTGTGTGATTCCAGCAGTGACAAGCCCAGTCCCATGAGGGCTCTCCTGGGTGTCTGTTGCGTTGGTACTCACGCTGCCTGCAATGCGTGGCTCCATAGTGCTGGGGAATCCTTCTTGGCTTCTCTGTCATTCCGTCTCCCTTAAAATCCCCGGCAAAAATAGGGGGGAAAAAAACCCTGGCGAGCAACACCCAGCCGTCCGGGGCTGCCACGCACATTCCCCAAAACAGCCCGTTAACTTGGACGACAGCCAACCGCTGAGGGCTCCTGTTTCTGTACGCACATCTCAGCCGAGTGTCCAGCAATGCCCGCTGCCTCCGGCAACCGCATTCCCACATCCACAGCGGTTCACTGCCGAGTCGCGACGGAAACACCCGAGCTCTCCGCGCTGCCTCACCTCGGCGCACCTGCTCTGGCAGCCGAGTGTACGGAGACACCGCCGCCTGGCGGGCACCGGCGGCACAAGCACAACATGGAGGCTGTGGCAATGGGCAAAATGGGGATCCAAATCATTTAATAGGCTAATAATGGAAATATATTTATGAAATAAATAATAATGAAATAAATAGACAAAATATAAAGTATAACCATGAAATTCTGTGGTAATTCAATGAGGTCATTATTATAAAATATTCTTAAAGAAAAAGAAGCAGGCTATTAATCCCTCAATGGGAAAATGTATGTATTACATTTAATTATACGTTTCTTTATTAAAGGTGATTTATTTATTATATTTATAATTTACTTATTTTAATAACTGAATTTATTACAGCTTAATTTCAATTTATTTTAAGCAGTTCTTACAAAGTCCAAAACATTTTATAACAATAATTCATACTTTTTATTGAATTACAATTTACACTCTGTCACTACGACTGCGAATGGTGGACAGGCGCCCTGAGCGGTTAGGGGGGGTTTGGTGCCTTGCTCAAGAACACCTTGGCAGTGCCCTGGAGGTGAACTGGCACCACTCCAGCTACCAGTCCACATTCCATACTTTGGTCCGTACGGGGACTGGCGACCCTCCGGTACCCAACTCCCTATGGACTGAGCTACTGCCACCTCATCTGATTGAGCTGTTTTAAAACGATTTCACAATTTCATGGTTGTAGGCCTATGTTTTGTCTGTATTTATTCATAATTGTTTATATAATATCTCATTTATACATTCAATGTTAAACACTTTGGTTCAGCGAGAAGACTTTGGGGTCCCGTATTAGATTGTATGTATAAACCATATCCAGTTGCTGTGTATCAGAAGGAACGGCGTTCAATTACTTGTATTCTCCTTTTTGTTTGCTTATTATAGCTTTGCTACTCTTATTCATTTTTATTTTAAATAAAGGAGAAAAAAAGGAAAGGAGCCCTGTCATTTTTAAACAATTAATTGCAATCGAATAAATTTGCAAACTGCAATAGAATAAATAGATAAATAAATATAGGTGAATGTACAAGAATGACTACCTTAAATTATAGATTTCATTCTCTCCACAATCTTATGGTTTTATAATAACAGTATTGTGTTTTAACAACCACTAACGTCTTCTGAAAAATGTGATCCTTAATCTTATCAAATCCTTCTGCCGGATTTATTTTAGTATCCTTAACATGAACGTTTGGTTAATTCAAAGCACTGAAAAAGGGTTAAGACATCATCATAAAATGATACAAAGATCATACTGTCCACAGCGCATATATCCAAATAGCTATACTTCATTTATTTCACATCTTTATATTTCATTGTATGATAACATGTAATAAGTTGCCGCTATCTTACCTTCAACACTTTCCAAAGAGGTGAAACATTATAAAATGTTGAGTCCAGGAATATACTCCATGAAAAAGCTTTTTTTATTACAAGAGAAATAGAAAAGATAAAAGCATTGTTGGCGTCATATAGGCTCATCACCGCACAAAAGCACCACAGACACAAGAAAAACCAATATGAAAACTAGAGAGAGAAATAATAGATAATATAATCAGTCTCGTATGACCAGAAATAAAACACCAGCAGCACTGAGAACAGCAGCTCCACAATCACAGAGTGTGTATAAACCGTATACAGAGGGTCCATGAAGGCTTCATGGAGAGTTTAAAAAACTCTATACAAAGTAAGGTGGGCACTGCATGCCTGAATGAGACAGATATTATAACCAAGACAAGACAGACGCACGTTAAACCTTCAAATACTTCATATCAAGTCACTAAACCTGCCTGTAGAGCAAGTCAAAATAGGCTCTAATACTCCCAAGTTCTGCAAAACAGTAAACGCTCAATCATTTGGTGTTTCTCAGAGGCTCAAGTAAACACTTAGAGTACCAATACTAAAAGGTACTCTTAAATTTGAGAATATATCTAAAGAGTTTAATTCCAAACTGAGATATCCACAGTGTGACAAATGTAATTCCCAGTCCACTGTGACAATAAATTACCACTCCCTAATGACCTAAATGGTATAATGACAACAATAAATATTTGTGTTACTTTCAGGTTATTTTCAACCTGGGTGTGTTTGTTGGTCAGATGTCTCAAAAAGTAATGGATACATTTGATTGATTTTTGGTGGGGGGTTTTTGTCACTAGAGGATTTTCTTTTTGGACCCTACAGTTTAATGATGCATTCATATGCTGGTTGGTAAATTAGATCTACAAAAAGTTAGAGTTATACTGAAGATTGAACATTATTACATTTTAAAAGTATACCCCAGGACCTGATTAGGGGCAGTTATGCAGCAAAGGAGACAATTCCTGCACAGCTGGTTAGAAATGTGCAGATTTATTCTATAATATTATTTGTTACTTCTGCCAAAAAGATTATGCTGGCATTCCCATCTCTTTGCTTGTTCCTCATATTGTTTAGCTAATTAGCAGGATATGTTAAAAAGTGTAAAGTTTGGCCATATAAGAAACAAATGATTTATTTCTGGTGTGCATCCAGTACTTTTTTTTAATGACCTATTAACATTGCAGATAAGACCTTTTTTTTTACCTTCCTCACTTTCTATAGAACTACTGCACTTATTTGGATGAAAATGCATCTCATAAGTGTTCATCACAGTGTAGTTTGATGCAAATCTTAATGCATATGTTGTGGATTTTACAGCACATTTAGGGGTTTGTGCAGCTTTGGTGAATGTATCTTTTCTAGTTCTTTATAATCTAAAAACACATCTGCTGCTCTAATATCTGTAGTGGTTCTATTTAAATTTCTATCTGTCTTAAAGTTTTCTCTTGTTTGGTTACTTTATAAATATTACCCATATGTAAAACTTGCAGAAAACCTTTTGGGCTTCTGCCCTACTTGGTGATGTGAGTAAGCAAGAAAAGCTGTATGGAGTGGTGCCAGCATTAAAGAAAGCAGCTTTACAGCTTTTGATCATTTTCGTTACTCCAGACAGTGCCCAAACAACCGGAGCAGCTTCAGTGGTCCTTGAATGTGGCTTCACAGGCTTTAAAGCCCAAATGATCCAAATCCTGAGAGACAGACAGCAGCGAAAAGATGTTAAACAAGATACATTTCTTTTACACCTATGAATACTAGACGGTATGACCTTTTGGTCCTCTAGCCACATTTATCAAGCTCGTCCAATCTACCATGTGCTACCACATACAGCTTAACACTGAGAGTACATACATATTTCAAATATACTTTTTTATGTGTTCAAGGTACATGCGTTCACATGTAAACATAGACTCAGCCGATTACAGGCTTTGGATTCATGGGAGTCAGACAGTATAGGACACACGCACACGCACACGCACACGCACACGCACACGCACACGCACACGCACACACACACACACACACACACACACACACACACACACACACACACACACCTGAGATGCCTTGATATTGGGCCAGATTGTTCAACAATACTATAGCTTCAGTTTCCTTTCAAGTGTGAAACGTTTATGGTAGTAGTGTGCTATCAGGTACGGCAGTATGTCAGTCTTCTGGCAGTGCTGAATCAGACAGTGGTTTTCCCTTCTGAGGTTCAACCATGTAACTTTGACAGACTCTATCAAATGGGTCCCACTCATTAAGTTGAAGATGACGAAGATAATCAGCTGATACTTTAAGTACATTAGAAGAAAATATAGATAAAGTCAACATATACTGTACGTCATTAATAAATATATACTGTATAAATTGTACTGATGACATCTCCACTTACTAAACCTAATCAACAACAGTAAACTATTAGAATTCAGGAATTATGCTTGGTAATCTACTGTGTAGAGCCAGGTAAAAGTGGAAGCACACAAGTCTCCGAGACCAAAACCATAAACATCTGTATGTTCGACATTAAAGAAAATATTATTCTAAAGTCATGCTTGATTTAGAAATCACAGTTAATCACTGACTGAAGCAACTGCTGTTAAACCACATAGTATACTACAGTGTAGATAGCACAACTAACAAACAGTAATAATACTATCTAGCGCTCTGAATTGGAATAGTAAATTACTGATGTCGCAACCTCCTAAATATAATCAAACCATAACCTTCTGTTATTGATGATAATAATACTTTAAATAATGTCCTGAAACTATGATAGTCAAGTTAGCTAATTGTAAACATTGTCCTCCACTTGACAATAAGACAATGCCTTCAATTCAGCTTCTGAACACTGAATCAGGACATGCACCACATAGAGAGAAATCTCCAAGAATAGTAATTAAACCCTGATTATTGGAATGAAACCAAAGTACCTGCAAAAATATTTTAAGATCGAACTAAACTGGATCTGTAAAAATAAAAATAAAAAAAGCTGTGTCCTGATTGACGGGTTTGCCTCCTTTGAAGTCCAGAGTTTTTACAACAGGCTAAAAGGCCGCCTCAATGCAGTGTCCTCCAAACGCAGCCTTTTTTTTTTGACACATTTGGCAAAAAACAACCGGTGAATTATTTCCAGTATCCACCACAGTATCCTACAATCCATTGCATGCAGGGCAATTGGTTAATGATGCGTTCAGATGTCCTCATGAACTCATAAATGATGTAAATAAGTGTGTTAAGGAGAAACATCACAACTGGTACTGTAAACTCAGTTACCGTTAAACCTGCCTGTTTTTGACTACTGGTTCTTTATCTATGCTGGCCAGCCTACAGATGGCAATGTCAGTCGGTCAGACGGTTCACCACTTTTGACTTTTCCTCTTGTGCCACCAAAGTTTTTTCACGAAATTTTGTACAGACATTCATGGTCCCCAGAAAATGTATCTTAATGACTTTGGTGATCCCCAAGCCTCTAGCATCATCATGATGTTTGTATTTGTGGCTTCAAATGAACTGGATAGAGTTCCATAAAAGTAGGTGCAGTTCAGACACTGATTCCCCTCTCAGGATAAAATGCAACTTTGATGATTATATAATTATTAAGAAACATTATACCTTCTAAACATCAGCATGTTACATTGTCATTGTGTGCATGTTAGCATGCTGACGTTAGCATTTAGCTCAAAGCACCGCTGTGCATAAGTACAGCCTCACCGAGCAGCTAGCGTTGCAGTAGACTTGTTACAACTGTACTGGCCATTTGAGTGCAACTTTCTGGTGATGAACCATGTGATGAATGTGGGGTTTTTTTTGCTTCACGAGTTGACGAGGATCACCTAAATGCACCATTAGTTTTTGTTACTGTGAGGCTACACCATCTTATTTGTGGAGGAGGTTCACTTGCTTTCCAAAGGAGGCAACACCTGAATTGGGACACAGCTCGCATTAACCCCTTGAAGTTGCTCAAACACAAGAGCTACTTGTGAGGTCAGCGCGGATGTCATCTGGAGGTCTGGACCTGACTGGATGGCTGGGCATAGAGGTACTTCCAGATGGCGTAGTAGTGTATGGCTGCTCCCATAGCTACAAACAGGTGCCAAATGGCATGAGCGAATGGGACGATACCATCACTTTTAAAAAAGACCATCCCCAAACAGTAGCAGGCTCCGCCCACCAGCAGCTCATATAACCCAGACTGCTCCGGCTGCGAAGAAGCAGACATTTTATTACGTTTAAGTTTTTAAAGACATTACAATGAGGAAATGACAAAACATCAAAGACTACAGATGACTCAATAAGTGTGCTCACCATTGAGAGGATGACCAGGGCAGGAAAAACTCCCATCACCGTATAGCAGATCAACTCCGTGATCTTATACCTGACACAGAGAGGAATATTTCAGCATGGAAGACTAAGCCTTGCGACACATTAATGTCAACTCAATGGTCCACCTACTAGATTTATCTGAGTTTTCAACTGTGTCACACTCCACGTCAATCACCCTCCTCTGATCAAACTGTCAAACTAGGCTGCGCTGATCAAAATTGTTACTGCATTGCCTATTTCTTGCCTAAAATGATCTCAGAAACAAATTTTAGCGTACTGTTTAGCTGTAAAATGAGAAAGTTTGCCCACAGCAAACATGTTGAAAACAGTCAAGCCAAAACCAAGCACCGCCCACCGGCCGACCAGCTGGAGCAAACTTTTTTTCATTTTACAGCTAAACCGAACGCTTACATTGTAAGTTTCTAAAATTGTTTGTTTCTGAGAACATTTGAGGTGAGAAATAGACAGAATTTTGATTTGCTATTCAACCCTGCCTAGTTTGACAGTTTGACCTCAGTTCACAAGCAGTGATTGACAATGCGTTAGAGACTTCTTGGCTCTGATTGGTTGTTTTCCTTCAGGCGTGGTGGAATGTTGCAAATGCCATTAGTAACACTAGGGGGAGGCAGAGAAACGTAATTTTTTCACAGATGATCTGTCTCATGTACCACTGTCAGGATATACTGATGAGCAAATACCAGAGACGGGGACTTGAGTCTGAGACTCGGACTCGAGTCGCACTTAAGTCGCACAAACAGCTGACTTCAGACTTGACTCGGACTCGACCCAAAAGACTTCAGACTTGACTTGCGACTCGACCCAAAAGACTTCAGACTTTACTCGGACTCGAGCTTCGAGACTCGTCAACAACCTGTTTTCATGCAATTATTGCTTTTTAAATCTACATTTATTCATGTATTTTTATTTTCTTTTATTGGCGCATATACGTTGGGGAAACGTATGAAAAGCTGCATGTCCCCTGCCCTTTGCCATAATGTGCAACGTAACGCATGCGCTATGCCTTATGTGCGTGCACTCACATATACAAAAATTGCATTGCCGATGGCGACACCAAGTCCTCCCAGAGTTGTGCCTTTTGTCATTAGTTTTGCTTTCAATAACTTTGTAAACAGTGGCAGTAAGCGAGCAGCTACATGCAAGGTGTGTGGCACCAAGATAAATGATGCCGGATCAACAACGTCGGACTTCATCAGGCATCTCAAAACACATCCAAATAGGTCATTCACTCACACGCTAATGTAAAAGAGACGTTAAATTTAGCATATATCGTCACAGGTAACAAGCTAACCATCGCAAAGTGTTGTGCTAATGCTGGGAACAGGCAAATAGTATCTTTATAGTTAGTAGTTGCTGAGGCTCAGACATCCATGGTGCACAGGAGGCAGGACGCACAGATCCATCTCCCCAGGAACAAACGCTGTGTCGGGTAGGCAAACTCATGTGATGCGTAATTGATCCCGTGGATAATTTGTAGGCTATTAAGTGAACAAGGTGTACCCGGTCCACCAAACACTGGGCCATCTTGACTGTCTTAATTTTGCACATATTTCTGTTACCGTAGTCTTATTTACTATTTCATTATTTCATCCATGCGTGGCGCAGCAGATCCGTGTGCATTGTCACCTGCCGTGGAGACGCTGGCATCAGTAACCTCTCCTCCTCTGAGTCGGATCTCCCTCGCGCTGGACTCAGTTTCACTGAGCGTACCAACACTTAGAAAATAAATGGCATTACATCAGTGAGTTCAAACTGCTTATTGTGCGTAATTTGGACTGACACTGAGATGCATGTTGTTCTGTAACTGGTGTGGCGCTGCCACTATTCTCTTGATTTCCACTTCGACAGATTTTTTTGAGTGAAAGAGACGTTATATTTAGCATATATTGTCACAGGTAACAAGCGAACCATCGCAAAGTGTTAAGGCTGGGAACAAGGCTGGGAACAGGCACATTGTATCTTTATAGTTGTATCCATATGATGTGACAGACTTAGGTTAATATTTCACCAGGTCCGAGGGCTAGAGGGATGTGTTAAGTAGATAGCATAAAGCTATCCTACAACTGATTTTGATACTGTACTGTATGGATGGTAGCTACAGGACATGCTTTGAATTCATAAGATTTAACAATACAGTGTTAGGGACAGATCAGATGGCCAGAGACTTGAGACTTGACTTGGACTCGTGGCAAAAGACTTGAGACTTGACTTGAACTTGCCCCTCAAAGACTTGAGACTTGACTTGGACTCGAGCTCAAAGACTTGAGACTCAACTTGGACTTCCAAAAAATGACTTGTAAACATCTCTGGCAAATACAACGTATGAAAGTTATTTTGATAAATGTTACCTACTGAACCTGTAATGTGAAACCAGAAGCGTTAACAATTACTTTCTCAGTCAGTTAATGTTACCAAAAATGTACTCTTTATATTGGAGTTTTCAAACAATAGTTTTAAACATTTTCTGCACTTTTTATCCAGGGTTGATTTTCGATTTTTTTATCAATGAAATGCATTTGATTACATAAAGCTTGATCAGAGTAGCTCAGGAAACAATGACTGATATTACATCTCATTAACAACTATAGTCTTGAATCTAAAAAGCATGTTGATGTATGAAAAGTTTCACTTACAGTTTAAAAGTGATGCGTGGTTACAGCCTTAAGTTACCTTACACACATCTCAACCATTTCCACATATAGGTGCTTAAAGATTTTAAATTTTGGGGGAAAAAAATATAATGTCTGAGCTGAGCTTTGCTGATGAGGATCACAGAATGCAGCTTTAAGCTCAGAAAAAGCTAGTAAGTGGTACTTTGAATTGAGATTGTGTTGTCTGACGGGAGGAACATTGATGACTTTAAAGTGCTCATATTATGCTCATTTTCAGGTTCATAATTGTATTTAGAGGTTGTACCAGAATAGGTTTACATGTTTTAATTTTCAAAAAACACCATATTTTTGTTGTGCTGCACATTGCTGCAGCTCCTCTTTTCACCCTGTGTGTTGAGCTCTCTGTTTTAGCTACAGAGTGAGACATCTCACTTCTGTTCAATCTTTGTTGGGAGTCACACATGCGCAGTAGCTAGGTAAGCACTACTAGCCAGCCAGAAGCAGAGTATGAGGGTGTACCACGCTAGCAGCTAGGCGAGCATTATAACGTGTGTTACAAAGTGACGCACGTTCATCACGGAAGTAAAGGCTGGACTACAATAGAGCTGTTTGGAGCAGTTTGTGAACAGTGTTTTCTGTTGGAGATGGTAAGTCCCTTTGGGGTGGACTTTGGGCTTTTTCACTTTGTAAACCTATAACATGCACAAAAAAAGATATAACACAATAAAGGAAAGGGAAAAAGCCAAAAAGCATAATATGAGCACTTTAATAAATAGACAGTCCAACATTGATTAAAGTATATGAATGATTGCATGAACTGACCTCTCATGGAAGAAGAAGACGTAGGTGGTTCCAAAAGAGGCCATGACCCACACCAGCCAGCGCATGTGACACCCCCAGGGACCCAGCTCCCGCAGGTTCAGCCTGTTGAGGCATGAACAGGAACACATAACTACAAATACTGCATATACAAATACAAATACATATGTACATTTAGCAGGCTAGTTTGTTTACCAAGGGGCGTAGGAGGCTGCAATGAAGAAATAGATCACCATCCTGTCACACATGTGGAAACAGTGCTCCACAGACCTGAAGAGAGAGACCAAACAGCCTCATGACAACTGAGTGACACTGTTTATACATGTAGCATCAGTGTGTTTCAGCTCTCAGAAACAAATCTGGGGTGTGGGGATATACATATTTGTTCTAGTGTGTCTCTGCAGTAAAAGAAGGGGCCATGCAGGTTGCTTTATTTCAGTGTCCTCTTCTAGCCATTAACCATATTCATCATCTGCAATATTACAATCCAGTTAAAGTGTTGAAAATGTGTGTGTTTTTGTGTGCTTGTACCGTAGGTGGCTCTTCTTCCAGGCCACAGTGTGGAACAGGGTGGAGATGATGAAGAGCGAGCTGAGTCCCGCCCCATACACCCAGGCCGACAGCCGCTCCCATTGGTCCTCCGACTGGAAGTGCAACACTGAGCTGCCCAGCAGGCTGGGAATTATCCATAGCTAAATGAATTCATAACATAAATGAAACATGAGATACAGATAGACAAGCAGACAAACATGCAGGATAAACTGAAATCCAGTGCATGATGTAGGTGTAGACTAGTTTTAAAAAGAATCTGGAGGCGTTTCTCATTTGTCTGTTTATGTAATCGTGCTGGATTTTTCTGTGTGTGTGTGTGTGTGTATTCACCGCATGCGTGGCACAGTTGGCAGCATGCTCATATTCTGTGGGCTGGTATCTCTTGTTAGGAGGAACACGGTTGTTCATAAACCTGGAATCGTCAGAAAATGAACAGACTTAAGTTGTTATATTTAGAAAAAAAATCTATCTGAACTAAATTCTGCAATGAGACATTAGTTTTGGCAACATGCAACAATGAATCTTTCTCTACACACTCTCAGAGCTCAAAATAATATATAATTTTTTTTTAAACAAACAAAAAAATACTATATATATATATATAATTTATTTCTACCCTTAAAAGCAGAATTTTTGGGTATTAAAGGGTTGCATATGAGCTATAATGTTTTTCTTCTTGATGTCCTATACCACATGGAACATCTTTAATATTTGTGTCCATTTGTATCTCAATGGTGCTCATAAAATTTCACCCCATCCTGTCCTTTTGCTTAGCAACGGTAGATCATGCTTCAACTTGTTGCCATGACTGCTGTTGCCTGGCAACAGTGGGTAACTGTGGACGACTGAACCGATAAAGGGTTAGTCCTGATGATCTCTTTCATAAACAATTCACATCTACAGATATGCCTGCATATTCTTACACACACAAACATGCAGATATATATACATATAAACTCAAATGTATCGCTTTGAACAGAAACAAAAACTAACACACAACTGCTCAAGAGGTATGAGGAGGTAGCATAGATGGCACTCCATCAGTGATGTCATTGTTGTCAAGGAAACCACCGAGCAGGGATTGTCTTTCTTTTCCTCCCTCCACACTAGAAAACTCCTCCTTTCTTTCATCTTTCTTTGCTCATGTCTCCTATCTCCCTCTCCCCGACCATGTCTTCTCTCTGCTTCCCAATGATTAAATTAACATGCAGGAAGGCAAATGGACAAACACACACACACACACACACACCCTATTTTTATGCTGTATCTTGCAGGGCCAGATTTCATAAGAGACCTAGATTTAGCGTATCTTCCTAACGCACACACAAACACACACACACACACACACACACACACATACTGTTCTAAGATTGGTGGGACTCAAAATGAGAGACAGGCAGCCATCAAAAGGAATACCACTCAAATAAAAAAAATCATATGTATATATGAATTTTTGAGCATAGGACAATCTTTAACCTTAAGATGTTTCAGCCAAACATAGAAGATCAACAGGCATCATTGTCCATATATACATATATGGCACAAAATGCACAGCTTAATATATATATATATATATTTGCCATCTCCTCAGGGAAAAAGATAAAACTGCCTACAGAATTTCACAAACGTTTCAGTCCAAGTGGAGTGATAATAGCCTTAAATCTGTCCACTTTATATTTCTGTGTTGCTGTGCAACAGTGTGAAATGGTAGAACATGATGTTCTCCTCCTACACGTCAGCTCGTCAACTCCTGATCCTTCTGTAGATGAACAGGAGGTAAAACTGAAGGAGTGGCGATAGAAGGATAAAAAAATCCACCTCACATATAACGACAATGATGGAAACATATTTTAGCAAACATGCCTAATTTTTCCTTTTTCCTATATTGTACTCCTGTTTCTTAAGCATCTGTTTTAGAGTGACACTAATTCAGAGTTATTTATACTAACTGACCCAGGCCAAAAAAAACACTGTCCTGTCCCAAATAAATAGGTGTGGTCTGTCTGTCTGTCTGTGTGTGTGTGTGTGTGTGTGTGTGTGTGTGTGTGTGTGTGTGTGTGTGTGTGTGTGTGTGTGTGTGTGTGTGTGTGTGTGTGTGTGTGTGTGTGTGTGTGTGTGCGTGCCAAGCCCAGCAGGCTTGGCCGGGTCATTAATGACTTCATCAAGCTGGCTGATAATTACCAGGCCAGAGGCCAGACAGAGAGACACACTAAGTGGACAGAGGCGCAGAGTTGCGGAAACATCATCACTCTTGTAATACGACAGCAGGAGAGACAGAAGGAACGCTTTTATTGTCTTATTGAACCATGAAGACCAAAACCTCAGTCCAGTTAATGGTGAACATGAATTAATCTTACAGTTTTATGGTCAAGCTAGTACTGCTCTTTGTGTATCAGTGTATATCAAGTAGACTACATAGAGTAATTAAAAAAAAAATGGTGGAGAAAAAACCTTCTAGTAGAGCTGAAACAATTAGTTAAATAAATGATAAGTCAACAAACAGAATATTAGTCTGTAACAATTTTAATAATAATCAAAAATGTCAAATACTGTCTGGTTCCAGTTTCCTGATTTGCTGTTTTCTTTTTCTTACATAACTATAAATAAAATATATATATTTTTTAATATTTGGGTTTAGACAGTTGGTCTGACAAAACAAGCATTCTGAAGATGTCACATTGTGCTCTGTGAGATTGTGAAAGGGAATTATCATTGACTGATGTTTTAAAGACAATGAATTGATCAATAGTGAAATTAACCATTAGTAGCCGTATATTCTAGTGGACATCATTGCTAGTTTGACTGTGAAATGATACTGAAGTTTAGAGGAAGTATGTAACACAATTCTTTTCATTATTGATTCATCTGTGAATGATTCTTTCGATTGTTTCGGATGTCAAAATAAATAGGTTAATGAAAAACGCCACTCACAAGTTTTCAAATGGCCTGTTTGGTGTGACCAAAATATTCAGTTTAAAATCACATAAAACACAGAAAAGCAGCAAATATTCACATTTGAAGAACTTAAACCAGAGAATATTTGCCATTTGTTCTTGAAAAACAACGTCAACAATTAATCAATTATCAAACTAGTTGATTGATTTCTGACCATTTACTAATACATTAATTGTTTAAGTTGTCGTGTAAAGGTCTGAATGAAGAAAAATAAATAATAAGCAAAATTTACTGTATCTTGTATTACACTAAATTACTTAAAGTATTAAAATATGGCATCTGTGCACTCATGCATGACAACTTAAATTATATTTAATAATGATCATTTGCCATACAGCCTCAGTCTATAGCATGACAACACATTAAACTCAGACATGAAACAGTTTTCCATATCTGATTTTATGAAGAAGCTAAGGAGAACCAGAAAACATTTGAGTTTTAAATGTCTTATCAGTGTGGTCTGTTCTAGAGTTGAAACAATCAATTAATGTTTCAGTTGTTAATCAAGCAAAAATATCTGCTTATTCCAGCCATTCTGATATGAGGATTTGCTGCTTTTCTCTATTTTAATATAAGTGTAACCTGAACATCTTTGGGGTTTGGACTGTTGAGCTCCAGGAACTTGCACTATTTCAGATTTTTTACACACAAAACAGTTGATTAATCCAAAAAGCAATCAGCATTGGCACATTAACTGGTAATGAAAATAAATCGTCAGTTGCAGCTCTGGTCTGCTTTGTTTGACCTTTTCCTTCTGTTAAATCTATCCAAAACCCCCATGACAGCCTGGACCCAGACCCTGGACCCAGACCCTGTGGGCTGCCATGTGTAGTAGGGCTGCACAATATATATATATATATTTGTTTTATTGTCATCGCAATATCAACTGGCGCAATATACACATTGCGAAAGGCTGCGACACAAAACTGATTTTTTTTTGTGTTAGTTGAAAGAAAATATCAGAAGAAAACTATAATGTAATGTATAATGTAACTGTCATTCTTTTTTTAGTGGTGCTTTTATATTCAATGTAATGTTCAATTTGTCTATAAAAGAATGTTGAAAATGATTTTACTTTTATTTGTTTTAAATTCAACAAGCAATTTGTTGTACTGTAGAAGAATACTGAAAGCAGCAGAAATGCAGAACTGAGCACATTTTAATATCTGTTTATGTATCGCGAGTAGGCCTAATATCGTTATTGCGATATTCAACATTATCACAATCCTCATATTGTGCAGCCCTAAGTAATATGTAGGACCAAATATAAAAGATGATGTGTGTTTGTGTGGCCTACTGTGTGTTTCAAGAAATACTGTGCACACAGAAAGGGAAAGAGACAAGAGACAGCAAGACAACGATGAGGAGGAGGGAAGTTGCAGGTCTGTCTATGTGTGTGTGTGTGTGTGTGTGTGTGTGTTTGTGTGTTAATAATGATGCTTGTCAGGCAAATAAAACCTGAGCTATAATATTATTACATCATCAGTCATAAGATATATTGAAATGTAAATGTCGGCTAAACCAGCTCGTTCCCAAACCCTTCCATCACCCTTAGCATCCTCCTCATCATCATTAAAACCTCTATGAGGCAGCATTATGATAAAGATTTCTAATTGATCAGCGGTTCATACAATGATTTCACCTACCTTATAAGATTCATTTACAGTGGAAATAAGCAACAGTTGACAGCAGACAGACAGTATGGCTAAAGCCTGAATCCCCTCTGAGTGTTGGGCGAATAACCGCCGCGATTTGGATCAGTTGTGCTCAGATTGTAACGGGCCGGTCTAAAGCATCGCCGTTTCACCGGAGAAGACGTCGTCGTCTTATCCTCATCTCAAACAGCACCGGGAGATAGATGCATCCCGACCTTCTTTTTACAGTCACTGATCCCGACCCAGCTGCCTCCTGAGGCTCCAGTCCGGAAGTGTGGGCGTCGGGGACGGTCTCTGGTAGTGTTGATGTTGGTGGTCTCTCTCTCTCTCTCTCTCTCTCTCGCTCTCTCTCTCTCTGTATCTCTCTCTCTCTCTCTCTCTGTATCTCTCTCTCTCTCTGTATCTCTCTCTCTCTCTCGCTCTCTCTATCTCTCTCTGTCTCTCTCTGTCTCTCTCTGTCTCTCTCTCTCTCTCTGTCTCTCTCTCTCTCTCTCTCTCTCTGTCGCTCTCTGTCTCTCTCTGTCTCTGCTAGAGCTCCGCCGGTTCACCTCATCAGGACTCGGTGAGGAGGGTTGTTTTTCACAGGCTTGTTTGCCACATCATTTTCTGAGGGACTGATTCATGGCTGGGGAAATTGTGCCGATTTGTTATTGTAAGTACGTTTCCTGGTTCTACCTCTAGGTGGCGATGCAGGCACGGAGTTTGAGGCTGGTTGATGATATAATATGATGATGAATGTTAAGTGTTTTATTGTGTTCAGCTAGCAAGAAACAGTTCCTAGTCAGTTTACTAAAACAGCTGCTAGGCCTATATTCTGTGGCCGGGGAGGAGCTTTGTCAAGTCTGGAAAGAAATAACCCCTTATGATGTCATAGTGATGTCATCTGGGTTATCAATTAAAGATGGGTTATCGGTGGTTTGATGGAGAGGCTACACATTTTGAGATGTGCAGTGGAGTTTGAACGATTTTATAGGGTACTACTAAATTAGGCTCTATTGCAATATACTGGCAAGTTGCATTATGGGAAATGTAGAATCCATACTAGAGAGTGAAGGTAAGAATATATCCCAAATTTATGGAAGTGTTTTACTAAATCCCTTCAAGGAGCAGAGGTTCTAAGATCAAGAACTGTCGAGTTCAACATCCTCATGCTGTTGAAATCCCCAGATTTTCAAAAACAATAAGCTATGTGACACAGCTGTAATGAACCAAACATTGTTGAGCACTGTAACAGCAATCATTTATTAAATGCATATTATGACCAGCATAAGCTTTCATAGTGATTAATATAAAATGCCTGCTTTAAGCATTTAGCTCAGACTGAGCTCTCTCTGATTTTACTAATATAACTCATTAAGTACCGTTTGCAGACCTGTGGTCAGTCCCTCTGTATACAGTGTTGAGTTTAACAAGCTCAGCAGTGAGCTTCAGAGGGATTACAAACACTGTTTGACCCGAGTCTGATCGTTTAACTTGCATATTAAAAAAAATACCTGATTAAAATAAGGCCAAGAAGCTTTGTGTAAGGCAGCAGATTTTCTTCATATCTCCAGAAGCTAATATACTTTATGCGGAGTGGTGTAAACTTCAGTTCAGACTATCTTTAAGTTCTTCATTGCAGACTCCAGAGTCTGAAAAAAAAGAAATATTTAAAAACGATGTTCATATTATGTCTGGGAAAACATGTTAACAGGCTATCACACAAATTAAGATTTTACCACATCAGTGTATTCTTGTGTAAACTGTGCAATGTGTGTGTGTGTGTGTGTGTGTGTGTGTGTGTGTGTGTGTGTGTTTGTTACCTTGACATCCCAGATGCTCATTCCACCATCCATGCCGGTGGTGCAAAACTTGGTGCACTGGTTTCGTCCTCCTTCCAGCACTGAGATTTGACTGAAATATAGTTTGAGACAATTTAAACTCACAAACATAAAATGTTGCAAAAAAAACCCCACTTGTTTAACAGAGATAATGATGATGATGCGCGCCTTCAAAAAATAAGTTATGTCTATTTTCTCTCCTCACTTGATGCTGTTCTTGTGCAGGGTGTTCAGGTCATTGTCAGTGCTCTGGGTCTCTGAGGCCCGACGGTCCAGGTTCTGGAAACGTTCCCTGGCACTGATGCCCTTCTGGGCCGTCTGCTTAGGAACGTCCAGCTTTCCACCAAATGTCAAGCTGGCTTTGGCACTGTCGTACACAAACAGCACAGGGTAACAGTCGTGGCCCTGGAGGAACAGAAACACATGAGGATGCAATGCAGGTGAAGCTGGAAGATAACATCAGGATATAACATCAGTATGGTAATAAAATACCAGATAGCGCTTGTGATTATGGTTGTAACTGGTTGTAATAAGTCAGTTAGCATTGCATTTGTGTTTCACATTTGGTTCTCTTGCAGAATAAATTCGTAAATATTCTCAACCTCCCCAGAAGCACACAAAATCAGTAAATGTGGATAGAATAAACTGATTAATTGACAACAGAATAAATGTTGGCTATGTATTGAATACTCACAGCTGCTACTAAGCTGTTCTCAGTGATGAAGGTGACACACAGCAGTGGAAGTGTCTCAGAGCTCAGACTGTTCACCCTGTGGAGTCATAACAAAGGTCAGAGTGCACACCCACAACACACACTAAAACACACAGACACTCTGGCATGTTGCCCAGCCCTCTCTTACGTGCCGGTCTTGCCTCCCTCTGCGACAGACACAGTGGAGTCATGGGAGGTCCAGGCCAGACGGTTGCCGGAGTGTGAGAAGCAAACGCTGTGCACCCAACCACCGCCTCCAGCTAGGGTCTGACCCGCTGCTTCACTTCCGCCAGACTCAAACAACATCTCCCCGAACGGCATCTTGCTGCCCCAGGGAGTGGGGCCGGGCTTCTCCTCCACCTCCTTAATGTAGGCTGAAAACACCCTGTGGGCAAGGGCGAGATGGTTCAGGATGTTAACAAGATACAAGGAAGAGAGGCAAAGAGGATGAAAACAATGGCTGATCAATACTGGGAGGTCCAGACAATTTGATTTATTTATTCTGTTCTGTCTTTGTGTGCTATGGAAATGAGCTAAATGCATATGAAGTGATGACATTTTTGTGGAATGATCAAGAATAGGATTGGACTTTAGATTAGGCTAGGCGTTAAGCCTAGTTTATATTTAAAGCAACACCAAAGATTCTTTTGTACCTTAAAATAATGTTTCCAAAATCGTTTCAGTGGTTCATCAACTCGTAACAGGGTGAACGGCACTTCTGCATTCACTTTGCGGCCCTCTATCGGCTATAACCGCACTATGCAAGTTTGCCAGATCGGGCGGTGGATCTGTAGTTCGAATGAGACATAAGAAACTGTAATGGACAATTTTGCTTCCAACCTGTAGGGGGACCGAAGAGGAAAAGTGCTTTGGTGTTGCTTTAAAGGTCCCATGACATGGTGCTCTTTGGATGCTTTTCTATAGGCCTTAGTGGTCCCCTAATACTGTATCTGAAGTCTCTTTCCCGAAATTCAGCCTTGGTGCAGAATTACAGCCAGTAGAGCCAGTCCCACAATGAGCTTTCCTTAGGATGTGCCATTTTTGTGTCTGTAGCTATTGAGGAGGAGAGAGGGGGGGGGGCAAGGTGGAGGGTGTGGCCTTGACCAACTGCCACTTTGCTTGTTTGAAAGCCATGATGTCTCTCTCTTTCTCATGGGTGGGCCAAATTCTCTGGGCGGGCAAAGCAGAGAAAGGGGAGGTAACCTTCCTCCTTATGACCTCATAAGGGGCAGATTCCAGATTGGCCCATCTGAGCTTTCATTTTCTCAAAGGCAGAGCAGGATACCCAGGGCTCGGTTTACACCTATCACCATTTCTAGCCACTGGGGGACCATAGGCTGGCTGGGGGAACTCATATTAATGTTAAAAAACCTCATAAAGTGAAATTTTCATGCCATGGGACCTTTAAGAATTTGATTTCTAAAGTTACAATAGGGGTCTAAGTCAATTTCATTTATGTTTTCAGCAAAAAAACTCAACCTTTTTCTCAGGGGTTTTTACAAACTGTGCGGCACATGATACAATTTATACTTAAGAGTCTCGATTTGAATAAGGAAAATCTCCACAAAAAATGGGAGAAAGAATGAAAAATGAGCGAGCCCTCTTCCATGACGGACAGAGTAGACAGAAGTAGTAGTTGCAGGTATTAAATGTAGTCATCAAAATCTCCTCACAAGTTTAGTAACACAACTGTGTTCCTCTTTTGATTCACTGATACCTGCATTTGAAGTCACAGGATCCAGCAGCCAGCAGGACGTTGTTGGGATGCCAGTCCAGACTGAGGATGGTGGAGCGGATCGGCTTCTTGATGTGCTTACACACCCACCTGTAGGTAACAGCACAGCATGCTAGAAGCGTATGGTTCATAATAATCAAATTCAGCCTTTCATGTAAATTAGGGACCGGAAGCCATCAGGAAGCAGTCCTGTAAAACCTTACCAGTCGTTTTCCTGCTCAAAGTAGCAGATGGAGATGAGGCGTGAGCCGCTGCCTACAGCAAACTTGTTCTCTCGTGGCGACCACTTCACACAGCGAGCAGCACGGTTGATCCTGAGGATGACCAGGGTGGGCTTCCATGTGCCCTCTTTTAGGGTCCACACGTAGGCATTACGGTCCGCTCCGCAAGTAACTATACGGTTACTGTCTGTAGCCCAGTCGATACCTGCAGGAGAAAGAAACTCTGATTGTTATCTTATCTCTGTCCATTCATCATATTTATTTAAAGGAAAAGTTTGAAAAGTTACTTGAGAAGATTGACAACACTTAATAGACACAATAGAATAGAATAGAATAAACTGTATTGTCCCAGAGGGGGGATTTGTCTTAGGCATAGTGCTACAATCTGTTGCTTCACAACACAAACATGTAACAGAAAAATAATTTTAAAATCAACATAAAAACATGAACAGAGAATCAATGAAAGATCTTAGGACATAAAAGGACAAATATGACTGTACAGACAATACGACATCTTAAACAGTAACTGTAATAATTAAAGTGCCAAGTGCAAAAAGTGCTGTTGTATTTATTGCACTTTGCAAAGTGGTATAGATCTTCTCGTCTAACTCTCAATTAGAAGAAAAATAAGTGTATTTCCCAAAATGTTGAACTGTTACTTAAAATTCTCCACTTTTGTTTATTAGGTACCACTGGAGAGACAGTTTTTAGCTAAATTTGTAGCAAGGCAATGTATTATCAGTCACTGAAAATGAAATAGTGTATTGAGCTATTAAACTAGTTGCTACTTGACAAGGTTCATTATGATATCACACAGCACCCCCAAGAATTTTGTATATTCACCTGAATGTCTCTAAACTTTGTGGGAAACATACAAAAGTTATTAAAGTAAATAACTGTGTCTGTGTGTGTGTGTGTGTGTGTGTGTGTGTGTGTGTGTGTGTGTGTGTGTGTGTGTGTGTGTGACTGTGTCTTACCTGTCACCTGCCCGTTGTGCTCCTTCAGCTCATGGATCTTGGTCCACTTGGTCCCATCCTTCTTGAAGATGTGGACCTCGTGGTTGTTGGGGCACAGGGCGATCTCTAAAGCACAAAAAACACATTTAAGTGCACTGTGCATCCACAGAGAAAGCACTGCAAATCATTGAAACATATAAACAGGAAATTCACCAGTGTGAGGACAAAGTACAGAGTGATTGACGGGAGAGGTTTGTGGGGCTGATCAGTGAAGCGGTACACCGAACAGCTGACTGGGTGCATGAGAACAGAGAAAACTAGAAAAATACAGTATGTATCTGCCTGCAGGCAGCACACAGACACATGGTATCTTAAAATAGACAAAGTGCGAGAACTGCAACCTTCCTTCCCATAATGTTGTAGCAAACCCTGCACATGTTTAAGTCAGCAGATGAGTCAGAAGCAGTGTTTGTCTGAGAGCAGCAGTATCCGTGCTTTAGTGTGGATTTTTGTTTTTTGAGTGTTCAGCCTGCAAGTTGAGCAAACTGAAGTGTTAAGCTTACAAGTTGAGTGAAACTACAAATGTATGACTCGACTCAACCACAGTCGCTGTTACATCCGCTTTGCCCAGAAACCAAAGCTCTGATCGAAACAGCCAAATATGGCGTTAGTTTCCTGCAGCTAACTGAGCACAAGAGCCTCTCAGAAAGGCCTCCAGACGCCACCCTTACTGTTACAGGAAACAGGAAATACCTTCTCCCACCTGGGAGCCAATCACAAATCACCGACTATTACACTATTTGTTCTTTGGCGCAGACTGTAGTTGAAGCAAGATGTTCCATGATGTCTGATTAAAACTGTGTGCAGTTCAGAGAGGAGGCGACTCAGAGCCTCCGAAATACTAACCCCAAGTGACCAATCAGAGGAGGCAAGCAGACTTACGGGTACGATCTTTGTTCCAGGCATGGCAGCTAATTGGTTCCAGCAGGAAACTATGGTACGCCATGACCAATCAGATGTCAGAAACAAAACAGGAAGGGGTGTGTGGAACCAGCGGCTGGTTAGCTGGGAAATAACAGTCAAGTCTAGAAAAACAGAAGTTAAAAGATTGTTATGAGGAAGAAGCTGAAAGGGAAATAAAAACACACAACAAAGTTACATTATAAACTATAATTCAATTTACAGAACTATTTATCAAGATACATTGAGAAGAGTTGGTCCAGACTATTTCAGGTACTTTGAGGAGTAAAAATGGACACTATCAGCTGATTTTAACCCTCTGTGCATAGAAAAACACACTGAACTTATCTCACTCAGGTTGTGTTAATGAAATCCAGACTCTCAGAGGCATGAGAGGAATGATACAGGTCAAGGGTAACACACATCCCCAAACAAACATTACACTTCACAGTGAGAGCACACACCCAGGAAATCAAGACAAACCTCTCCATCACACTGTTATTTTACAAGAACCAACTTCAGAAAACAAATTTAACATAATAACATCCACGTCGAGTGAGTGTGTGTAGGTTGGAGAGATTGTTGCATACTTTTAGCTTTTTCCTGAAATGCATTACACTTACAAAGTGTGCGTGTGTGTGTGTGTGTGTGTGTGTGTGTGTGTGTGTGTGTGTGGATGTGTGCGTTGCGTTACTGACATGTCTAAACATACTCAGTCAACTGTTAAATATTTTCTAGGCTACTTACCCTGAGGGCCGGACTGAATGGGTGAATAGCTGCAGAGATGGAGAGAGAGAGAAAAGAAGAGATGCAGAGGAAGGTGGTGGATCAAATAAAGATGAGGGTGTTCAAGCTCGCGGACTCTGGCCAGTCAACGCGAACGCCAACGAGAGAGTGAGCTCAGGGAGAGAGAAACTGAGCTGAAGAGAGGGAGGAGAGGTCAGAGGAGGAAGTGGAGGAGGGTACAGTGAAACTCAGAAGGGGAGACATACAGGAAGTTTATGCTGGCTTATGCTTGAGGCAGAAAAGATCACAGGTTTCACAGTTCAACAATGTGAGCATTCATTTTTAGCAGAAACAGAAGGGAAAAGAACAGACATTTTTGCTTCAGTAAAACTAGGAGGAGAGGGAGGCGCAGGAACACAATGCAATGTTCTACAAAAAGGAGGAAGTAGTAGAGACTGAGGGGGAAGCCAAAAGAAGCATGAAAAACAGAAAAGAAGGGGGAGGGACGTATGGTCAATTCTGCATAAAGAAAGAGGAACAAGGAGAAGGGGAGGGACGAAAAGTAAACTGCAAAAGGGTGGAGAAAAGGGTGGCGTCAGGAGAAGAAAAGTTGTTGACTTAGAATGTAGAATATATTTGCTCCTGTTGTTTCATGTAGTTTGACTTTTCAAGCTTTACCCGAAAGATCCCCTCACTTTTACTCTGGAAATTTAAGAACAGACTTTTCGGTTACACTTTACTTGAAGGTATCTACATAAGAGTGACATGACACTGTCATGAACGTGTCATTAACATTATAAACAAGTCATAAACGTTTATGACATAACGCTTCTTTTAGTAAGTGTCATTCGGTTTTTGTCATGACAAGTTATGGTTAGAGTTAGGATTAGAGTTAGGGTTAGGGTTCATGTGTCATGACTGTGTTCATGACAGTGTCATGTCACTCTTATGTAGATACCTTCAAGTAAAGTGTTACCGACTTTTTCCTGTCTGTGGAACATTGGGCGAAAGGCGGGGTACACCCTGCACAGGTCACCAGCTAATCACAGGGCTTACACTGAGACAGAAAACCATTCACAGGTACATTACAGGGCAATTTAGAATCACTAATTCACCTAACACCTGCAAGTCTTTGGACTGTTTGAGGAAGCTGGATGACCCAGAGAAACCCAACATGCAAATTCCACACAGAAGGGATGGAGCCAGACCCAGAACCCTTCTGCTGTGAGGCGACAGTAACCGATGCTCCACCGTGCCCCCTAGGTTCCCCCCGTGTGACTCTGGCAATGTGTATTAATTAATGTACAGGTATATCTGAGAAGAAGCAAAAAAAAAAGTGTTTCCAGGATTTTGTTTGTATGGTACCGGTGCAGTCTGCTCTGTTACTCTGTCTAATTATTTTTTTGTTTCTAGCCATGCTAGTGACATGGCTTTAGGAGGGATGGCAATGTTGGTCAACCAATTTGGTCCAAACTGAAATATCTCAACCAAGATCAGATAGACTACCATGAACTTTTGTCACATTCATGACACACAAATCCATCTAGCACAACCATGAGGTTAAAATTGAAATATCTCCAATTCTTTGGTTTATGGACCAAATTACCTGCAAAGTGTTAGCATGCTGACGTTAGCATTTAGTTTAAGGCACAGCCTCACAGAGCCTCCCACCAGCATGTCTGTAAACACTTGTTCAAAATGCATTACAAATACAGTAACACAAACAATTCATGGCTGCTTAGAAGAGTAATGATATGCACCTGATGCACTACTGAAGTTTCAAGGGTTTCTTCTCAAGGTTCCTACTTGTGTCATTTAACCCTTGTGTGGTGTTCATATTTTTGTTACCCTGCCAATGTTCCCGGGTCTGGTGGACCCACCACATTAGGCTTTTAAATCAATACAGCCATAACAATTTATGTAAAAATACTTAACAGATGTTTACTTTAGCTCAATTACAAATGATATATACATCATCTATGGTTCATATTTGCCATTTACCCCTGTGAGATCATTTATGATCGTTTTCGTTTTTTGTGAGAAAACAAGGAAATTCAATTATAAAAAAGGTAAAAAAGAAAATAGAAAAAAGATTTTTGATCATTATTGGTGCTTATTTCTTAGAACTTAATCAGAACAGGTGAAAGTGCTTGAAATGTAACAATTTTGTAACTTTGTGTGGGAATAGCAGGTGCAGAATGACAACAGACACTTACACTCAGACACACACATAGAGACGCACAGACACAAGACAGCAGGCCCAGTTAGGACACAGTTAAGTTTCATAGCACCTACAATTATTACACATTTATTACACTTGGGTCCAGTAGACCTGAACGCCTCATATGTAATAAGTTGTGTGTGTGTGTGTGTGTGTGTACCATGTGCAGTCATTGAAAATTAGTTATTTTTTATGTTCTTCACAGAAAATGAGCCAAGGCCAATGAGTTTGAGTTAGAAGAAATAAAGAGCATCATTTTTTCTTTCAGCAAACATTGAAAACGGGTCGCACAGACCCGACCAACATACAAGGGTTAAAGTGCCCATATTATGAAAAAAATCACTTTTTCTGGGATTTGGGGTGTTATGTTGTGTCTCTGGTGCTTCCACACACATACAAACTTTGAAAAAAATCCATCCATGCTGTTTAGGGTGAGATACGGTTTCTGAATGTGTCCTGCCTTCAGTCTCTGGGTGAGCTGTTCAAAATCGGCACGGCTTGTGGTGTCACAAGCCGAAACAAGCTGGCTAACCGCAACCATTAGCTCGTAGCTTTAGCGTTAGCATGCTAACGCTAACGCTAGCATGCTACCTCGTTCTCAATAGCAAAGCACTGCTATAACACACACAAGTTCACCATAATCTACAAAATAACTACTTACATGTGCACCCTCATTTAGAAGTCTCCCAGCTAATCCTGCCTTGTAACTGACCGAAGTTGTAGAAACAGCCTTTCTTTTACTGTCTATGGAGCTAGCTAGCTGACATGATCTACATCTGAACTACTGCACATGTGCAGTGCAATCAAAGATAGTACAGAAGAAGAAGAAGAAAAGAGGTCTCACTCTGTAGCTAAAACAGAGACCAGGTGAAAAGAGGAGCTGCAGCAGTGAGAGAGAGCGGTGCAGGACAACTAAAATATGGTGTTTTTAGAAAATTAAACCATGTAAACCTATTCTGGTACAACCTTAAAATACAATTATGAACCTGAAAATGAGCATAATATGGCTGCTTTAAGCCATTCTGTAATAAATGCACAATTAGGTCAATGAAGAAACATGATTGTTACTTAGACTGTGTAGAGCACGGTACATATGGTCCTTTTCATCTTACCTGATTGAGACTTTGAATCTAGCTGATACTCCAACTACTCTCTGCCTAAGAAAGTTTTTAAGCCCACAAGCACAAACATGGAATGCAGATTTAAAAAAATTAAAACAAAACTAGTACTGCAAATCCACTAAAGGTATCTGGTCTGTGAGATACAAAGACAAAGGAAGAGAACAGTCAAGTGAGTTGTGTACTGTAAATGTACATCTTTATTTCATGCCTACCTCATGATCTGTTACATAGAAATCCTCCATCTTGTGTGGTTTTAGTGTAGTAGCTACAGAGCCTAGTGCTGGCCAGCCGTGACTCCACAGAGTTCAGACAACTGCTTTCTCTCTCCACCATCAGATCCTGTACAGCTCTCTACAGCCAACCAGCAACGTGACCTCAGAATATCAATAACCCGGGTCCTAATCTGAACAATGACTTCACCTGCTGGAGAATATTTACTAGACTCCAGGAAGTAAAGCATCACGTCCTCCGTTCTACTAAACAGTGATATTCAGAGATCATGTTAAGGTTGATCTGAGGTGACATACAGTCTGACTTTTGGATAAAACGCACCTTTTTCGTGTTCAACTTTTGGTACAGGAGGTTAGAGAACATAAAAACACACATTTCACGTCACGTTTTAATACGTGTCAGAGGAGCTTCCCACTTTGACACCTGGTTAACCTTCATTTAAAAACAAAACAAAAAAAAAAAAAAAAATCAACAGTGATGTCACACGTCAGCTCAGTGTGTGCGTGTAGTGTATGCGTGTACTTTAGTGTGTGTGTGTGTGTGTGTGAGAGAGTGTTTGCACACACCCACAAGAGTGTGTTATGGTCTGATCAGTGCTTCAGCAGACACTCGATTAGGCGGTCAGTTATGTGTTACTGGCTGCGTTGCAGAGAGGGGGTGAGGTGGAAAGAAGGGAGGGGGGGGGGGGGCGAGGGGGAGAAGTGAGGCCTGCTGCGTTTCTTCATTCATTTATAAGATTTCTTCACATGATGCGGAGACCCTGGATAGAAGCTTCTAGACTCTGAGGAGGTAAACAAAGAAACACGAGAGAGTTAGAGCTGGGAGATTTGAGAAAATTAATCTCTGAAGGGTGTGTGTGTGTGTGTGTGTGTGTGTGTGTGTGTGTGTGTGTGTATGTGTGTTTTGTACCTTGAAGTCCCAAATGGTCATTGCTCCATCGATGCCTGTGGTGCAGAACTTGCGACAATCCCTTTTATCTCCTTCATAGATCGACACTTGGCTGAGGACCAAACATGTAGATACATAAAGACATTTTTAAAAGGGGGTAAAGAAGTTATAAGATAGCAAAGCATAATCATGGATTTCACTGTATTGCCAAGACAAGAGTGTGATGTGTGGACAAAGTTCTGATCCTTGATGGAAAAGGAAATATGCTTATTAGCGGAACAAAAAAAACAACGTCTATTTAAGGGGTTAAAACACCATCAGTTGCCAGTTTATTTGACGCACCAAGCTAAAAGTTGTACAGTCCAATATAGCAGTTCTGCAATAAATCCTACCATCGTGAAGGTTAAATTGTTCAGTTTTTACTAAAACTTTCTTAGAGAGGTGTCGATTCAACTTCATGGTGATTTTCATACGCTGTGGTGCTGTTGAATTGTATTGCGTTATACCGAGGTGTTTCTAATATGTAGTAGCCGCTCATTGAGAACTATTAAAAACACCTCTCAGTGCAGCCTCCAAAAGGGACCTCAAATTTTTCTTCTTTATTACTGAAAATTATAAACATTTAAAATCCCTTCTATTTACACCTACTGTATATACAAAGTGTAAAGCACATGGGCAAACTGCTGTTATGCCAACAACTGAAAATTGGAATCACACACACACACACACACACACACACACACACACACACACACACACACACGATTATCTTGTGAAAACTCGGAAAACTAAAACTACTCTATCTTTGAATTACTTTTACTGAACATCTTTAACATCTGAGAGTATCTAAACCTAAAAATGATAACTGTTGTTGTGAAAGTGTCTTAAGATAAATTCTACGGCCTGCCCTTCATTGATCCCAGTGAGCTTGACTTACGTGATGCTGTTCTGGTGCAGTGTGTCCAGGGCAGTGTTGCGGTCCTCGGTGGTGGCTCTTTTGTCCATGTTCCTGAAGCGCTCCATGGCAGAGATGTTCCTCTGGATGCTCTGCTTGGGGAGGTCAAGCTTTGACACAAATGTCAGCGCTCCACCATCGTCGCAACGGAACAGCATGGGGCAACAGTCGTGGCCCTGAAGATGCAGACAACAGATTTTTTTTAAATGACATTCCTTACTTACTGTATATTTGTGCATGGAAATACAGTATGTTGTGCGTATAGTTATTCTTACCGCAGCTACTAGACTGTTCTCTGAAACAAAAATGACACTGAGGAGAGGAAGGAACTCCGTCTTCAGCTGTGAGGGACTAAACACACCCAAATAATTATCATCTTGAGAGTCAATTGGTTTTCATTGTACTTAAAGAACATTAAACAGGCAGCAAACTACAAACAATTTCGGTATGCTGTCACAGAAATTACAATTTTGTGATCAAAAACAAAAAACTGGGCTTTGATGACAGAGGGTGTTGACATGTTTTGCCGTCTCAATTCATGTCACGTGCAACTTATTGACATGCCATTATGTAAGTGGTTGTTTATATTTCTCACCTTATTGGCACCGCGAGAAGATTATCAGATTACAAAAACATGGCACGTGTACTGTGGCCAATAATATAGAGAATACCCCGAAATGTATTCTCATTTAGTGAAAGAAATAACACCACAGTCATTGTGTAAATGTTTTTTTTGTTTTTTGTTTTTTTATGTGATTGATTGCTTTGTCAACATGATGAATGTGTGAGAGATTTTAATTTCATGAAAGGGTTTAGTCATTTTTTTTTGGAGATCATGAAACCGCTTACGATGCATACATCTCCCCATCTATACACATCTGTTGCTTGGAAAGATAAATCTCTCCATCCCGTCTCACTTTTTGGTTTAGAGGATTAACATTTGATCTGCTTTTCTGTTTTTAGTAGCTGTAAAAACAAAACAAAAAAGGTAACGGGTCCAGTTCTAAATCATCTACTTGCTCTTGCATTAGTAGCTGAAACTTCTCACTCAGTCCTCACTCATGTCAATCATTTTGGACTATACTGTCTGAATTTCCAGCATTATTTCCTTCACTGCAATTCCAGTTACAGTGAGTGTAGTGGCATTTTCACCCACTGAAATGTTTAACAAAAACATGGGAAATTCTTGACAAAGCACAGTCCTGCAGATGGTTTTACACTATTGCACTGATCAAGAGCTGGCGGTAACGCACAAAGGGAAATGCAGCAATGCGCCATCAAAGGCAGTGTGAAAGAAGACTGCAAGCTAGTAAACATTGACGTAAACAATGCATGATTTAAAATGGACTTTGCAAATGTTTTATGAGGAAGGAAATGCACTCAACACATTTGCCTCAAGGATACACACAATGCGTTTTGTTGAGTATCACTGAATGTAAACATAACATTTGTTTGTTTACTAGAAAACTCCATAGGGCATGTTTAATCTGAGAAACCGGCTGGTTACAAACATAAACATGATCTCTCTATATGGGTAGAAATTAATATACCTGGCAGTCTTGGAGCTGTCCACCACAGTGACAGTGCTATCATGGCTGACCCAGGCCAGGCGGTTACCAGAGGCTGAGAAAGAGACAGAGTGGACCCAACCCCCTCCACCTGACAATGTGAGTAAAAAAGGCAGCGCTGGTTTAGTTCAAAGGGTTACTGCAAGTCATAAGAGGACTTTTATTATCACATAAAAACACAGATACAGACCCGCTCCTCCAAATTCTGCTAGCACAGCGCCAAATGGCATCTTGCTGCCCCAGGGTGTGGGGCCTGGTTTCTCTTCCACCTCCTTAATGTAGGCTGAGAACACCCTAGAGGCCAGAGAGGGAGGGGTGGGGAGAATAGAAGCAAAAAAAAAAAAAAAAAAAGAGAGTGAGAGCGAGTGAGGACGATGGCAGGTTTTCAATCATTTCATCTCTTGTCCCTTAAGATTTTTCACTATTTATGACATTCACCTGCATTTGAAGTCACAGGATCCAGCAGCCAGCAGGATGTTGTTGGGATGCCAGTCCAGACTGAGGATGGTGGAGCGTACTGGCTTCTTGATGTGCTTGCTCACCCACCTGAAGCATTTGAAAAAGCAGACATCTTTAATATGGAACGTGAAAAAACTTAAGCACTTATTCTACCCAATATTTATGTATAAATTCAATGATCAATTGAACTGATATACCAATGTTATGTTTCAAATGGGAAACCGCAACAAATCGTGAATGTAGTTCAGCAAAACTGTTGGTTTTTATTGTCTACTGTCAAATTAATACAACCATCCTTGTGACTAAAAATAAAAATAAATATGAAGAAACAGGCAGCCCTGGTTTGACAGACGGTGAGACTTATTACACTTGGAAAAACTGAATCAGAACTGACTGACGCAGTGCTGGAAAGGAGAACCTTTCAAGCCTCGGAGTGGATCTTTATCTGTCATTTGGAAATACAGTACTTTGGTTTCAAACCAGGTGAGGTATAGATTCAGTGCCACATCTGCCTTAGGGTTGTTGCTGTGTCCCAAAGTAATACATTTGTAGTTCATGTGGCTGGAAGTGACAACACACTATATGTTAAAGTGCAAAAAAGAACTGATTAATACTCCCAATCACAACATTAAGCAAAATAATCCGAAATATCAATTTGGCCATAATCTTGTGTCTACTGTTGTATTTAATTTCAGAATGTCACGAAGGTACAAATAGTCTCACCAGTCATTCTCAGACTCAAAGTAGCAGACAGAGATGAGTCGAGCACCACTTCCAACTGCAAACTTGTTCTCCAGTGGAGACCACTTGACGAAGGTGGCAGCTCGGTTGATCCTGAGGATGACCAGTGTTGGCTTCCATACCCCTTCCTTCTGGGACCACACATAGGCATTACGGTCTGCTCCACATGTCACTATACGGTCACTTTTGGGAGCCCAGTCAATACCTGCAACACAACAAAGACAGATTATGTAATTACAGACTGATTTTTGCCACAAATAATGAAGTGAATTATGACAGCACACTCTTATACATATATTATTCAGAATCAAATGTGTGTCAACTTGTGTTAATGATAGTTCTAGAAACACTTGTTTGTGGGTTACTCACAGGAATACAAGTCTAATGCAGTCTGATTAAATACCTGTTATGTGTCCATTGTGCTCCTTCAGCTCATGGGTCTTAACCCACTGGTTGCCACTCTTCTTGTAGATATGGACTTCATGGTTATTTGGACTGATGGCTATTTCTGCAGGGGAAAAAGCAGCAGGTTAGCATAATGGAAGTACAGACAACAAACAAGCTAAGCCAGTTTCTGGTATGTGCCATATACCACGCTGAACTACTCAATGTAAAAACTTCACAAATCCTGAAAACAAACAGTGGAACAATACTATTTTTTTTGCCTGGAGTTGCACTCCTGTTAAAATAAAATATGATATTGTCATTTGTTTTCAAAGGCATTACCTATAACAGGTATGCAATGCACAAGTTGGTAATGTTAGTGATACACTCAAATCAAGCAAGGGAAATGGTTTTCTTATAATAAAGGAGGAAACATTTGAGCCTTACGTGTCCTGTCGCGGTTCCACGCGTGGCAGGTGATGGGTTCCAACAGAAACTGATGAAGGGACATCTTGTCTGGGTGTGGTCCTTAAGTGGAACTCTGCGAAGTCACACAGCAAAACTTAGTTTAGCAACTAACGTTAGCCATTAAACAAATCCTGAGCCAACAGCTGAACTTTACTTCTACCTGCTTTAAAGCTCACATATGACAGCGTGTATAAAAAGTATGTTTGATGACTTATCAAATGGAACAACTTAACTTTATTACAACGTTACTTGGATTCCATTCGTTAGCTTGGGTAGCTAGCTAATGTTAAGCCCAATCAGTCAAAACATTGAAAGGCTGCTTCAACTGGCCAATATTAGCTAAAATAATAATACCAAGCTAAATGTAGCCAGCTAACTTTCACCATAGTCTCAATTTTATTTACCATTGCATGCCAAGTTAAACACTTTTATGAACTGAAGTTGCTTAGCTAGGTACTTTAAAATTGCCATGACTAGCTATCGTTAACGCTAGTTGCCTCACTCGGTAAATCGTTAACAGCAAAACATTACTAGCAAGTTAATACCATTGCTAACTGTTAGCTTACTGTTCACCGGTGTTAAATAGGCCAAATGTTAGCAGCCAGATTGGTGATTTTGAGAAATATATAAACGTGTATCCACACGTTTAACAGACGGCCTCCCTTTTCTATGTCAGACCCCGGTTTTTCCTTGAAGGAGATGCCTTTCCTCCCGGTGATAGCTACGCCATTAGCCGTAGTCCGCCTGCTAACTTAACGTTACCTCTTAAGTCCGGTTCTCCGGGTGTGCAGTCTCAGTTAGCCGGCAAGCTACGTTACGACAGCGGGGAAAGGTTAGATTGGGAGTGGACCTGAATTCGCGGACTCTGGTCAGTCGACACGAATTCGTCCAGGAATGTTGAGGGAATGTCAAGACGGCCAGTAGGATACGACACCGGGAGCATCCGGTAGCTAACTCTGCAGCAAAACCCGTGGATGCCTGGCTGACAGCTAGCTTAGCCTCATCACGTTAGCTGTATTACATTCAACTGAAAAAACTCGTTCACATCGACGTCTCACACACAAACTGAGACGATTGCGAAAGAGCTCCTCTAGTGGTTCACACATAGAAACATCAAAAGTGGCCTAACCGGTTACAAAACACCACCATCTAGTGCATCATGTGGACAAATCTCCCATACAATTCAGCCGGGCAGTGGCTTAATGGCTGACCCACAGTGTGTCAGTTTCAGTCTTGTATGAATTGAGTTAAATAAAAGAATCCCAGATTCCCAGGACCCCTGAAAGCCCCATATGCACTGGGGCCGGATTTATTAGGCTACCTGATTTTAAGGTCCTTTTTTGAACAAGGTCCCTGTATAGTCTAGTTTTAAGGTGATACTGATATTGTGCTTACATTGTGCAGTAAGTCTAAATTAATTAAAATGGATTCATGTAATATTTCAACATTGAAATACTCAGAATCAGCCCTACTGGCCAAATATTTGTGCACATACACATAATCTGACTCTTGTTTTTGCATTTCTCTCAAATTACATTTCTCTCAAATTACTTACACACACACACACACACACATATATATACACATATATATATATATATATATATATATATATATATATATATATATATATAATATATATATATATATATATATATAGCAGCTAACGAGGACAAAGCTGAACAAATAAATGTAGAATATGTATATATATATATATATATATATATATATATATATATATATATATATATATATATATATAGACAGAAATTATACACAATATGTGTATACACATGTGTGTGAATAAATAGGTATACATACAATATAAAGCAACAATGATCAAAAACATAAGTAAAATGTACAGAGGGTGGGAGGAACAGGGGCCCAGAAGCTCATTTTTGCCCCAGGGCCCTTAAGAAGGTATTCGGTTCTTAACCTGTAGGCCCACATCCTGTGCTCAGGCCTGCTCTTTTCACAGCACATTTGAAGTCCACATTAGTGTGTCATTTTTAATAAACTGCAAATAAGAGTATGATCTCTGCATTATTCTGACAATAATGTCACTTATTTCTGCTTGAGAGTTTATCATGATCAGTTTTTCACAAAGTAAGTTGATGGCATGGTGGTCCAAAGAGAAATAGACTAATTGTATTTTAAGCTTATATCATCTCCCACAGAAATCAGCTCCTCATATCCAGTTTTTCGTAGGTACCATTCAGTGTAGTCAGCCATTAATCATCATAATGGAAGTGGTAAGGATTTTTGTACAGAAAGAACATTTTACAAGCAGTGTTAACTTTATTCTATCATTTTATAGCATTTATTTGAAAACAGTAGACATCTAAACCTTTTAAAATCCAAGGAAGTGAAGAAAATTCAGAGGCCTCAAAATTACAGGCAAGCAATGTCCATTATTTCTGCAGTTAAAAGAAGCATGGTGGCTGTATTGTGCAACCTTTAAAAAAACAACAACCTCCAAATCACTTCAGATTCATTTTAAAGTAATCCTGCTATTGCCTTGTGGGTAAATGGTTCTTAAACCAATCAGAGGAGATTTCAATTAGTACCTCTCCATCGCACCTGGTAGACCTCCAGATTAACTGCTGCTGGCTGCAAACACCAAAACACATGTAGATTCAGATTCTCGCTTTCTTTTTCTGTGGCATGTCATCAAATTGTTAAATGGAATCATTAAAAGTAGATGAGCAGTTACCTTCACCTCCACCGTACTTCTTACAAGGTAAACTACCCTCTCAATTTACAGGACCTGAAATGATCAGTTTACGGTTGAAAAACAACTTGTGTGTATTTGTTTGTTCAGATGAAAGTCAAACTGGGCAAGATGGGAAGATCTACCATATTTACCCACCTTTCAGCCCTCTACCACCCCCTCAATTCTCCTTTTCTCCTGGAGATGGCTCCGCCCAAACACACTCACCTCTAACAGGTACATGCTCACCTAACATCTGCCTCCATTTTGAATATATAGAGAAGTGAAGTTGTTCCCTTTTAGACTCAGTTAAGTTGGGAAAGTGTTGATTGTAGAGTTGTCTGTCTTTTAATCGATAAATAAATAAATAATTGTAGAGTGTGAATCATGAATGTAAATTCACTTATTTAATTCCACTGGTAGTTTTGTTTTTTACATGGAATAGGATGACATGCAACAATTATTCAGGAACATTTTTAGGCACACTTTGTCTTTTATGGATGATAATGATGCTAATCCAACCTCTCAAACAGCACTGATCAGATAATGTTAAGGACTTATAGTGTGTCTTCATCTTCAGTTGTGAGAAAACATGTAATTATACATTTGAAAATAAGCATTCCTTTTCTTCCCCCCATGTCTTCTCTTTAGTGTCTGCTCTCCCTCAATCTACTCCCAAACTGAATTTTGTGAGCTATGAAACAGAGCTGTATCGCTGTCCAGCTCGGACAACATGCCCCTCTTGTCAGACTCGGGTCACCACGCAGGTCACCTACAAAGTCGGGAGGCAGGCGTGGCTCATGTGTCTTGTGTTTGTGTTATGTGGGTGAGGAGGGACTCATTAAAATACCTACATTTGGTTATCTTTTTACCCAGCATCAATCACACACATTCAAAAGACATAGACTGATGTTTAATTTCTGTCTCACAGGTTGGTGCTTGGATGCTGCCTGATTCCATTTTTTATGAACTATTTTAAGGATGCCTATCACACTTGTCCCCGCTGTCGACGGGTCCTCCATGTAAAAAGGAGGACATGCTGCGAATGAACACACACAAGGTTAACTACCAGCAGGCTCATGTGATGGCCAATAAGTTTTTTCATCTTAACAGGAGTTCAATTGCAGTAAAATGTATGTATACCTGTCTGAAAGTCATTCAGGATAACTTAAAATATATAAATGTATAAGTTTAAATGTGTAAAATATTAGGAGAAGACATGTTGGTTCCTGTTATGTAGACTTTAAATATTTTAAACTATTTTAATCATGTTTTAAATAAATATTTTCTGTCAGTCTTTTTTCACATTTTCTATTGTATAACAGAAAGCAAACAACAGATGAAAATGCTAAACTTTTGCTCCAAATAAAAAATACTTGCAAATTAAATTAAAAAGAGAAAAAAGAAGCTGAAAAAAGAAGAAAAGAGAGAAAGAAAACTTCTACTTACTTTCTATCTGCTGATAAAGACAAGGAGATGTAGGTCAATGCTTTGGGAACAGCTAGTAAGTGGACCTGGAATTATTTTTCATTCATCAAAATATTATATTCAAGAATGCACGTGTGCTTAAATTTGGACTTCATTTTCACAGATTTTACAATCGCCACTGCAGTGCTCTGTACACAGATTCCCACTTCTACTCTAGTCATCAATACATCCTGTGTGGATTAAGCCTGCATGTGTACTTGCACCGAGTGTAGTAAACGTGCCCTCACTGACTTGACACCAGAGGATTAGAAGTGTGGGTTTATTTTAGATCTTTGAGCCTCAGAGTAATGAGCATTTGAGATGCAGCAAAACCCAGGGTAGATGAGCACTGGTGGATCCCAGCAGCAACACGCTGACTGCTGATTCCTGCATGGCCGAGGATGCATCAGAGGATCTCGCCTCCCCCAGTCAATCAGTTTCCTCCTTAGTGGCCTCTTCTTTTTTCTTTCAGCACTTTAACAGCAAAACTGAACTCCTCTCCTATTTGATCCTGTGTGTTGCCAAAATGCCATTCATTCCATCTGTGTCCGTTTCACACTCTGTGTCAGGACTAACCGGGAAGGAGAGACCTATCAACAACACTTCATTTACAACTACTTTGACCAAGGTCCAAAGAGAAGACAAAGCCAACAGCTCAGTGAAGGAGCGACTGGCTTCGAACCTCAAGCAGCTGGGGAAGAAGAGCCAACCCAGGAGTCATCTGCCAACCGCCACAGGAGTGTCAGGGACAGAGCTGCTTGCAAAGAGAAGGGAGAGATTGCTGCCTTCATCACAAACAGGTAGCTTCTTAGCCTCCAACTCGGGTGCGTCCCTGTCTAAGACGCAGCACAACAAACATGTGAGCCAGAGCTCTGTGAAGACTGAGCCAGAGATGAAGACGAGGGCCAGGCATCACAAGGAGGTCCGTTTCACACTGACTCTCACACCTGAGGCTGTCCTGCTGCTGCAGCGGAGGAACAATGAGAGAAATCAACATTCAGCGTCCAGAAATGCCAGAAGTGGAGGAGGCCTTTCCGGAAGCGCCTCAGATTCCAGAAGCGGGAGGGAAAACGTCTCTAAAAGGCATCAACCAGCAACACAGAGACACAGCACTCCAAACAGCAGAGTCACTGCTAAAAACAACAGTGATGCTGAACTGGGAGACATAAGCTCAATTGTGAAAATTTCACTTCTGAATGAGCAACATAAGTATGATGATGTGGAGTACGAGGAGGAGGACCATGGTGTGGATGAGTGCGTGGTGCTGAAATGTACAGAGTGGCTCCGTGGGTTGGAAAACACACCGGTAACAGTGGGACACAGCCTGACTAAGAGTGCAAGTGGTGTGAAAAGTTTCTAAAGATAACATGAGAAGTGTTGCTTAAATGAGGTGTCATTTTCCAACCTGAGAATGAACTGCAGTTTCTGTTTGTGTTGGCTAGTTGCTATTTGAAGATGTGCTTGTGTTCTGTATCCCCTGATCCCTGCTCCATGTTTCTCACTGGGCCTAGTCGCGCTAAGATATTCATCCATTGCAACAGTTTTTATGAAATGGATTTTGGCAAGTTCATGAGATGTTCTGTTCCTGCTGCTTTGTTTGATTCATCCCCTTTCTTAGAGTCGGAGGGGAAGAAAAACTTAATAAAAAAATAAAAATCATGCAGTCTTGGGATTGAATATTTGACTTAGTAGAGTGGAATAAGATTGTTTTTCAACCTTAAAGCTATCTGTGTCTATGCCCTGTAAGTTTTACAGCATGCATCTGATGAGTTTACATCCATACTTTTATCTTAATAATTTATATTACACTTGTTTCTGCCAGGCATTAATACAAAGGGAATGTCTTTATGCATTGGCTATTATATTTTACCTGGAGAACTAAGAAATCTGAGTTTTTAGTTTTTTTTAAACTAAAATATTCCCCATAATATATAAATTCTGTACATCTTTCCTTTAGGTGGCTAATATCTCACTCACTGTAAGTAGCTTTGTAAGGTCTTAGCTTGGTGGCTTGGTTGGCTTGGTGGTTGCTGTACATTCCCTTGTGCACACAAGTGTGCTTAGTGGCAGCTTATCCACCTGGGAGTCAAGTGTTACAACACGTGTGTTTGTTTATGAGAGAGAGAGAGAGAGATTCTATGTGTAATGTTTAACAAATAATTTGAAATAATTTAATTAATCACATTAGAAATCTTATTTCATAACATATAAAACAATAGCTTTCCAGTATTATGATCTTTTCCCCCCAGAATTATTTCTATATGTGTTTCATTTGAGGCCTGTTAAATAAACAAGATAAAGACACAGTGCATGGTTGATGGATATACATAAAGAGATGGGCATCATTTCCAGCGGTTGATTCGTCGCAGCTGTATGTAGGCCAGGAACATGCAGATCAATATGATTCCCAGCAGAGCCACCTGGTTCTGCCAGAAGCCCCACACAGAGTAGTCGATGCCCTGGCTTTTAAGGAACAGCTCCCCTGGGATACTGCAGCACAGACAATAAAGGCTCAGTGTGTGTGTGTGTGTGTGTGTGTGTGTGTGTGTGTGTGTGCAGGTTATTGTGTTTTAAGGAGTGGATATGTTATTGCTCAGCACTCACATGGTCGTGTTGCTGTAGAACAACTGTCCTGACATCTCGTTGATGAATGCAGCCTGAGAGAGACAAAGAGATTGGGCTGAACAACTTCCTCGCTTCTAGGGCTGGGTATTGTTCAAAAATCTTCGATACCGGTACCAATACCGTGACTTCGATTCCGGTTCCTAAACGATACTGGTTCCTAAACAATACTTTTTTCGATACTAATTTTTTAGAACAAAAAGAAATTTTACGGCACAAATCTTTTAATTTATTTTTCAGCTCCTACTACGCGAGCCCGGTCTCTGTACGTAACAGAGTTTTTCCTGCCTGCCTCTGCGACGTGTAACTTTAGACAGCCAATCAAAAGCATTATTAGATCTTGGTAGAAGCATGCTGCATTCTTATTGGCTCACTGATGCTGGTAATTTACTCCTTAGGTATTGAAATTGGGTATTGAATGATGAGGCATTTTAGAAGCCATTCAGTCGGTGCCTAAAAAGTATTGAATTCGGTACCCAGCCCTACTCGCTACAGATAAAGACAAGATTAAATTCCTCTTTCTCACAACCACACCCTTCTGCTCATGCTCTGCCTATTTTCCATATCTTACATTCAGTCCATATCTGAAGATACTGATCCATTTCAGCCAGGAGAGCCAGCTCAGCATACTATTGAGATTGACAAGAAAACCACCAAAGACCTAAAATGGGAGGATGAAGAAGTAAAAGAGGGAATAATACACATGTTAAAGAAAATTCTATATATCTTCAATAGTACACATTATAATGTCAATCATGTATATTTTATGTGTGTGTCGACATCTCACCATCATGAAGACAAAGGGTAGAGCAATGAGGATGTTAGCCATGGCAAAGGAAGATACACTCGCTGAGACGAGGAAGGCCAAACTGACTCCTGACAGACTGACCAGAGACATGGTCAGGGCGAAACACATGAAGGCTTCGAAGGCAGGCTTCAATCCTGAAGGAGTGATAAATACATTTGAACAAGAAAACAGCAATGAGTATGAGAATGGACATTTGCTTTGAGCAGGTTCCCCCTGGTGGGTTCAGATGATGGCAGTAAGGTCAAATGAGAGGTTCCTGACAAAAAGAGATCAACAGTAGGAGCATAAATTCAGGAAGACATACAAAACTGGAATCAGGCAGCTCTCTGTCATCTAGATTTTCTTTCTCCAAACTTGAAGCCCCTTGGGGTAAAGCAAAGCCTGTGCTGAAAGAATTATGGACTGTTTCCTCCTTATTCACTAAGTCAACTGGGAAAAATGACAAAGGACCTTCTTGGATTTGGATCTATGCAGTTCTAAAGTCAGCTGATCAGGTACTATAGTCACCTCAAGGACTCGAATAAAACAGCACATGTTCTTATCTGCATCAGGGCAGTCTCCTCATCTGCATGATACAATATGGTGTGTATTATTAGTATGTATGTTCTTGTATGTGTGAAAATTACCCATCATATAGTAGGCTATGGCTGAAAACACAAAGATGGGGATGATGCGGTTGGGGATGAGATCAGCAAAGATCTTGGACAAGAAGTAGACCGAAGTACGGTAATAGCCACTGGAGTTCTCATGACTGCAACAAATATTAACAAAGAATCTCAACTAACACATTGTGACAGAGTTAAAAACATGGGATTGTAAAGGATTTACAGTATTCACTGACAAACAGATACAATTTATGGACACACTTTTAATATACAACACTGTATGTTAAAGTAAAAGGTTTGTGATATTCAATATTTTCAACTTGTCAACAATGAATTGATCGTTCTAACAAGTGTTGGCTGTGTAGCCAAGATCTGGTATATCTTGTACCTCAGTGCTGTAGAGCATTATTGTTTTCCATAAACTGTTGAAATCACACACAATCAGTCACACTGTCGCATGGGCTGACATGTTCCTTCATTACAATGAACACACACACTGTAGTTTATTTTGACTCAATCCCACATACACTGTCTAAATGTGTATTAATCTGGAGCTGAAAAAAGTTCCCAACTAATTCACTTTTTACTTAAAATCAAAAACTATATGGCCGGTTTTCAAACATTCATATAATCTGTAGGAACGAATGGGCTCAGGCTGAGTGCCACAGACAGAAAAGGGAAGCAGTACTTAAAGGGTAACTACCATTTTTTTCAACCCTATTTTCCTATGTTTTTGTGTCTAAGTGACTGATGGGAACAACAATCTTTGAAAATGGTCCAGTATTAAGCAAGATTGCTGCAGTTGGCAGCTGCGAAACAAGCTACAATCTAAGTTAATAGGGCAATTGTCCAGCTTGTATTTATCTTCACAAAAGTGCTTATTTTGCCGCTGACAGGCTAAGATTAATATTCTAAGTGTCTGACTGAGACAGACAAACATTGTTAGTTTTGGTCTTTTCATTGGATTTGTTTATAATAAGAAAAATATAGAATATCTTATCCTTCAAATACCATTAAAAAGAGAATGTGATTCACATAGATGTATCTAGGCATAAAACATATTTAGCCATGCACCTTGTGCACTTCAGCACACAAAACTTTTATCTTTCACTCACATGAAGATCGCCCTTTCATTGATAAAGAGTTCAACAGCAGAGAGATTCCCAAACACCATGTTGATGATAAGGAAGAAGAACGCTCCACTCCTGTAGTCCGGAGAGAGAGAAAGGGAGAGAGAGAGAGAGAGAGAGAGAGAGAGAGAGAGAGAGAGAGAGAGAGAGAGAGAGAGAGAGAAAGAGAGAGAGAGAGAGAGAGACAGAGAGAGAGAGAGAGAGAGAGAGAGAGAAAGAGAGAGAGAGAGAGAGAGAGAGAGAGAGAGAGAGAGAGAGAAAGAGAGAGAGAGAGAGAGAGAGAGAGAAAGAGAGAGAGAGAGAGAGAGAGAGAGAGAGAGAGGGAGAGATCTGATTATTAATTCATAGGAGGCAAAGGTCACCCAGACCTGGGTTTTATCCCCATAAACTTGCGAGTATAACGGCATCAAAAAAGTTGTTTCCTCATCTTGACATCATGGCTTCTTGTATAATTTACTATATTTCAAATTGAATTCAGCCAACATACTCTAGCGCTTACATATTCTTCTTCGACATTTTTGTCATTCTTGACAATGACAGCCCAAGCAATTATATATGCATCCTTTTCTGAAATGGAGATACCACATCACCACATTTTCCTGTCTACGACATGTAACAATGAAAATCTTCAAAACAATAAAGAAAAAACCTTTGATATTATCTTCTGTTTTTTATTAAGTTGTTCTGTTGTAATGTGACTAAGAAAAGGGGACACATTTACAGTAGGAAGAGGGGAATTTAGAGCAAAATAAACTTATTTTGGCTGTTATGTTGCAGGTTATGCATACAGTACCTGTTCTGTAAAGCCTCGGGCAGTGTTAAGGGCATTTGGTAATAAATGAGTCCCACCAGAATTGCAAAGAAGATGTTGAGAGCCAACTGGGCATAAGAGGTCTGAGGGTTCCTCAGAGAGTTCTGCACTGTCCTGCCACACACCACACGCATCTGTCTCTCACACACACATGCACACACGCACACACTCACACACACACACACACACACACACACACACACACACACACACACAGAAAAAATTTTATGAGCATGATGACAGTTATAAACAGGGTTCAAATAGCGGGCAGCCATGCACAGCTGGCTGGCACAGTCATTAAATTCTGCGACGTAACATCATAAACTCACTTTAATTTCGGTTTCTCACAAAATTAATTACAACTGAGGTTTTGATTTTCTCAAATGGATAATTATTTCATATTGTTTTTTTATGTAAGAAACATGTTTTCTCTAACGTTTTAATGTGTTTCTGAAGTTGGCTGACCTGATAGAAGAAAGAGGTAGCATATTCTGCTGCCTTGTCATGACCTTTGGCCCCTTCAGCAATGTGCTGGTCCACATGGCCCAACTCCTCAAGCACATTCTGGCACAGTTGGGACTGTCTGTACTTGGTTGCCAGTGAGTTTTTACACTCTACTGTGGAGAGTCCATTATACATCGCCATGTTATAGAAAAGGACAGCATAATAAACATTGCCTTTTTTTAACATTTTCATTTACTCTTCTCAGGGTTTGGTGATTTGCAAGTGAAAAACATGATCTGGGCGTCTAGGCATAAATCTAAATCTGGTTAAAGGAGTAGTTTGACATTTTGAGAAAGATTTTAAATGCTGTAACTATTTCTTGGAGAACAGTGACTTCCTGTCAGTATTGTCATTACCGTGAGGAGCCAGGCAACAAACTCCATAAAGTCAATCCGGCCAGCTGATGTTCCTCAAGGAATTGTTACAACCCTCCTTCTAGGTGTTATGCTAAGTTAAACTAAACGCCTCCCGACTCTAACTTCCTACTAACTCCACAGACATGAGATTTAGTCAATGAGAAAACAAGTCAATTTATTTTAGTCATTCTAGTATTCTATATTTCAAACTTTTAACATTACAACCAATTTTAGCCCAATTCGACTTTGACACCTAGATGTATTCTTACCCAGAAATTACCAAAAGCCATGCCTCGAGCCTCTGATGGTTCCACATACCTAAACTGTGTGTGTGTTTTGTGTAGGTGTACCTGCAGTAAGTGATTCTAATGTTGATTTTGCCTCTCCATTTGTGATGTCCATGAAGAAATCAGCAGGGTTGTCGAAGGACTGAATTTGGTAGCCTGTACAAAACCACACACACACACACACACACACACACACACACACACACACACACACACACACACACACACACACACACACACACACACACACACACACACACACACACACACACACACACACACACACACACACACACCCAAAACACATGCAACACTGTAATAAGTGCCTCTATAAAGCAAAGAATATCCTGACAGGGTAAATAAAGAATTTGAATAGAACAGTAGCTCACCATGTAGACAATCAGTTTATTTTTCATTTTATATAAAATTAGTAGAATATTATAAAAGAAATTAGCTAAATGTCAAGCATCAGGACTTAATATACAATATAATCAGAATATATTACTATATTACAACACACACACACACACACACACACACACACACACACACACACACACACACACACACACACACACACACACACATACCAAGGTTTGTAAAGTATTCCAGTGCATGGTCTGCTGCTCCTGCGTACACCACCTCCCCCTTATGCATCAGAGTCAGATGGTCAAACTGTCTAAAGATGGAGTAGCGTGGCTGGTGGATGGAGAAGATCACAGTCTTACCTTTTCTGGACAGCCTGGACACACATAACAGATGTGTTTACATCCATAGTTACAGAAAACACAAAGGCAGCAATAGACGGTAAAGATGTTACTGATATGCGAGGCATCAGCAAAAAAGCTCAAAGTTAACAGTACGTTAGTAACTGTTTTCAGTTGTCATTTGTATCTTGTGTATATATGTAGTATGTGTTGCCTAATGTGAGATGGAATTAGTAATTGTGTTGTACCTGTGCAGTAGATTGATGATACAGTTTGCAGTGTTAGAATCCAACCCAGTGGTCGGTTCATCCAGAAATAGCAGAGAGGGAGAGGTGATGAGCTCCATCCCGATGCTGCACCTCTTCCTTTCACCCCCAGATACGCCACGCAGAAACTCTGTCCCTATCTGCACACACACACACACACACACACACACACACACACACACACACACACACACACACACACTTGGGTGAGTGTGGGTGAAACTACTAAATACTCCCATTAATGTAACTGAGTAACTTGTTTTTGAGCATGTAGTTTTTAGGCTATTTTAATGTCAGTATTTTGGACTTTGCTACAGTTGAAATACAGTACATCATTACAGAGTACAAATAAATGTCTGCCACCCATAAATGTGGGACATTGGACAGACAAAGAGCCGTTCACAGTTTGTCAATATAGAGGAAAGGAATAAAATGTTTTTTACCATTTCTGCACTTTACTTTATAGGTTGTCTCATATGGGGAGGTTAGTGAAGTAATAAAGATCAATTTTATTTTATTAAATACTTTTAAATGAACTACTGTATACATTTGCTCAAGTAGACTTTTAAATAAGTGCTTCTGCTTATACCTGAGTAAGTAAGATAAGTTAGTTAAGTAACAGTCTTTAAGATTGAGTAAGACGTCGCAGCACTCGTTCCAACACTGCTGTACAGTGACTGATGTACAGCTATTAGCTTGTGTGTGTATCACTGTACCTTAGTGTCTGCACAGTCTGTCAGGCCCAAGTCTTGTATAATGGCATCTACTCTGTTTTTTTTATCTGAGGAAGAGTGATGCCGAGGGTTGAGACGCAGATTGGCACTGAACAGAAGATTCTCCCTCACAGACAGAGTGCCCATCAGGATATCATCCTGGAAGCACATGGATTATTTAGGCAAAAAGTATTCAGAGGAATCCAAAGCATAATAATGTCAAAGAATGTGTGTGTATGTTTGTATTTGTGTACCTGGACCACATAGGCAGAGCTGAGCCTGAGGTCAGACGTGACGGCTTTGCCATCCACCAACACTTTTCCTTGCTTCAGTCCAGCTGGGTCTTTTCTTCCTGCAATTACGTCCAGGAGTCTGACAAAAAAACAAAAAAAAAACAAACTAATATTCATGGGGTTGTTTATGCATGTGAGACAGTGCCTGTGTGTTTGCATGTACATGAACATGTTTCTTACGATGTTTTCCCACTTCCGGTGGCGCCCATGATGGCATTCATCCCAGGTCTCATGATGCCACTACAACAACCAAACATAAAATCAAGTCATTTATTTACAGAGAATACTTCAACATCTAGAATAAATTCTGTCAAATTACCATGACATACAGCAGCTTTAAACCTTTAAATGGCAACATTCTCATGTTTATGCTTTAAAGATTTACATTCACAAGTCAATAAATCACTGGTTACATTTAAGATAAGATAAGCCTTTATTGTAAAAGGTTAACAGTTAATAGCAGCGAGTCCAGTATATATGTAAACCAGGGGTCTTTAACTTTTTTAGGTCAATGACCCCTTAGCTGAAAAAGAGATGGAGCAAGGGCCCTTTACTACATTTTTTTTTTTTTTTAAATTGAGTACCTACAATAACAAGTAGGGCAGCCTAAAGCCCATAGTATACACATGCCTTTTTAAGGTGCATATACAATACTAAGCTATTAAAATAATAATTATTGACATATTCATATATTTATACATCATGTTTAATGTTAAACATGTGGTAGGCACAGTGAATCCTTAAACTGAACTGTATCTGTGGATGGCTACCTTCATGGCTGCCCTATACCTGTAGGCCAGTAAACCTATTATCAATGTTGTTTAAATTAAATGGGTTGTTTTTTTTTCACAAATAGGCAGATTTATATGTTAGATTTATGTTAATGTTTATTTTCAGACATATTTGAATTTTTTTTTTTTAATAATACAAACTTTGGTGGCCCCCCCTGCAGTAATTCTAAGGACCCCCGGTTGAAGATCTCTAATGTAAACAGTGTACACCAACATAATATATACTGTGATTAAGTAATGATACTTTGTGTTGTCTGTAATAATATAGCAAAATAGAAATATAACATAGTACATGATGTGGTTAGACAGTATAACATATTAACATAGTATAGTATGATATAGTACAGTGTATGGTATGAGGTATAAGATGCAATGTAATAGTATTAATAGTAAAATAATATCATTAAAAATGATTATATAAAAATGTCTAAGAGTATCTAATTCATGAAACCATGGAGACATTATTGTTTTTGATATTTCTTTATTATTTCAACTTCAGCGTTATACGTCACGTCATACAGGTTGCCCTGGCACGCTAACATACAGTCACCACTGAGTTATAATGCAGCCAATTACATATTATGCAGAATGTGTGTATGTGTGTACACACAGGTATGTGTATACACATACACACATACACACTCACAGGTAAGTATCATGTCCTACCTTACATCGTTGAGGATGTATTTTTCAGGACCTCTCTTGCGGCAGAACCTCGTCTCATGAACACAGTAGTGCAAGTTGCTGAATGTGACAGTTGGCCCTCGTTCCTGGAAATACTCATCAACACCGGGAATAATCTGCTCCCCCTTAGACATCTTCAAAAACAGCAGTGTTACCAGCAGAGAGGAAAATGAGTCCGAAAGATGGGTTTGAAGAGAGAGAGAGAGAGAGAGAGAGGTAGCAAGTTTTCTTGTGTAGTCGGACAGAGAGACAGGTGAGAGAGCATGTAATCAGTAAGTTTCTGTTATAAACTCATCTAGTCTTTGGACTCCTGAATCCTTAGCCGATAGACTTGTGACTGTTCACAAAAAGATACTCTGGCATTGAACTTTCCCCTCAAAAACTGCACCCAAGAAGCACCACCAGCTATGTGATAAAAGTTGATGATAAAAAATGACCATGTTTATACAGTGTACAGTGCTGCTTACGCAGTGCAAGTTTTATCCTTCCATCCATTGTCAATATCTTTTTATCTGTATTCAGGGTCATAGGGGAGCATGAGGGGCATTATTGTTTGGCGATAAGGACTGGCTCACAACAATTCCAAAGGTGATATGATGAGGTTGGGGGAAGATGGGGTTAAGGTCAAGGCTTTCTGCAGGCCAGTCAAGTTATTTATGGGCCTGGTTTTGTCACGTTGAAACAGAAAAGGGCTTTTACTAAACTGTTGCGACAAAGTTGAAAGCATGTCTTGTATCATTAAGAATGCATAAAGCAATGTACCTTTTGAAAAGAAGTTAACACTACTCTTACAAATGAAACGTTGAATTAATAAGCAATGACTTGTACTCTCTGCTCAGGGGTTTGGCTTCTACCGCCTCAATTGGTCTGCTATGCAGCTTTTGATGGCTAATTTTGGGTAATTGGGCATTATGGACTTTACTGCATCAGATTTCTAACTTGATGACTCTTTGCCACTTGAGCTACTGTAGTAGCTCTGTACTGTACAGCTCTTCCTTAAAAACAGATATGTTTAAGTATTTTGTATATCTTTTCATATTTTACTATTGTAAATGTCTCTATTTTATGACTCTTGACTTGTGCACTGTATTTATTGTTATGCACCAAAACAGGAGACACATTTCTTGTATGTGCAATAAAAATGTTTCAGATTTTTCAGATTTCTGGGGTTACAGGGGGCATTCAGCATGATCCCATAATTGTCACTTGGCCCCAGTGGCAAGTTCTATAGTCTTGAAACTAAGGATTTTCTTAACAATGAAAAGCAACCTCAGATTGACATGGCTAGTGTAGACAGGGGTGTTAATCAGGTATAATATAGAGCTTTTATAAAGTAGCCTCATAGTTTTGCTTGATTTGTTATTACAGTTTTTTTTATTTGATAGTGTTTATAAATATGCGTATTTTTAAATAATGGAATGTATTGGGTAATATCTATGTATGCTTTTAAATAATTCTTTGATTTTGTTAGGCAACACAGATTTGTATGGGAGAATACAGCATTCCATGTTCTACCATCAAGTCTGTCCATTTATATTTAATATGCATTATTGTTCTAGAGAATAAATTAGTTTTTTGATGAAGGTGTTTTTTGCAGAGGATGGTAAACCTATCAACAGTAATGTTGTTGTTGCCTTGGTGTCCTTATATACTTTGTTTTGACCATGGCCTACATTTTCATGAACAGGCTGGCCCCTGCTGTACAGAATGCTGTATGGCAGGCTAGAGAGAACGTCGTGAGTGGGATCAACTTTATTTTTCTCTGACCTCTCTCTTTTTTGGCGTTGTCCAATCAGGCTTCGTGTTTAGCACCAAGTACGACCTAGAAACTCCCTGCAGCCAATCGCTTTTCAGTACAGCGAGAAACTGGGCGTGGCTAGAACCAGAAATTCTTAGGTGTTGTCATCGTGTTCCTTTAGTTTGGTGTGTTTTACACTGGGCGTGCGGGCGCAGTTTAAGGCGTTACAATGCGACTTTAACAGCAATAGTTTTTTTTCTTTTCTATAGATTGTTAGAGTTGTGTAACGTATTTATCATATAGTACACAGAAGAAAGACCGTTAGGTATCTCCAGGAAACCAACAATCCTACATTTCACACGAAGGCTAACTTTAGCTTATAAGCTACTAGCTAGCTAACGCCTAACGTTAGCTATGGAGGAGAAGAAGGAGGAGAGAGAAGCGGAGATCCAAGAGCACGGCCCCGAACACTGGTTCTCCAAATGGGAACGGCAATGCTTAGCAGAGGCTGAACGGGATGATCCAAACGAAGAGGAGACGGAACAAAGCCAACAGAAACTGTGGCATCTATTTCAGAACTCGGCCACTGCGGTAGCACAGCTCTACAAAGGTCCGTACCAAAGATACAGAAGTTCATGTCAAGCCAGCTAACGTTAACTGTCAGAGCTTATGAAAGCTAATCATGCTAGCGGAGAGAGACACAAAGGGCACTGGCGAGGCTAACAGTGTTAGCAACTCACAGCTGTTTCTCCACAGCATAACTAGCGGTGTTTGTTTCAATGGTTGTTAGGTGACAACATAATGTGTATTCTCTTAAATTGTGTATACAATAGATGGTTCTGCGGTTCACTTGTCGATATTGTGACGCTGTTTCGTTGCTTGCCGATGGAAGCTAACGTTAGCCCGCTGCTAACTCGAGCAGCCGGTCACCGTGTCAGAGTGTGGGACAACGGGGCTGAATCTGGCTCACAGTGGCCTGAGCTGTCAGGTCTTACAGAGCTAGACGCATTCATAAATTGATCTCAAACTACCGGCTGAATCACCGGTGTGCGTTATCACTGCACATACTTTCATCGTGTTTGGTTCTAACATGGCACACTAAAATGTTTTTTGTCCACCCGTTAACAGTTACCTATCTCGTCAAAATGGCGATACACAGGGAGGAGTTTGCTGACTGAAAACAACTCGTTTGTTGACGATCTAATACGCAGCGATAGTTAATTGTCGCAGTGGTGTGGTGGATTTTGATAAGTAACGACACAAAGAAATTGTATTCCAACACAATCCTATGGACTTTTGCAGATGACTGCATTGTTGTTACAATCCAGAACAAAATGGCGATATGGTTAAAGTAAACGTTTTCTTGTTCAAGGCTCGTTCTGCCCTGCAGAGTGTTTTCAACATAACGCTGACATTGTGTTGCTTGGAAATAACTTCGTTTCCTGTCAGCTTCTGCTATTAGCTCGTACTGAAACGGGAAATAAACGTGGGCCTTCATTTAAATCGTCTATTTAAAATGGTGACATCATGGTTGGTTAGATTTGACCATTAAGTTATTTTTTCTGGGAGTAAAGTGACTGTTCAATGGCTTTGTTCCCCAATTTCCAAACAGGCTCTTGACTACTTGTCAAGTGCAGTCATTGTGCATACTTTGTCTAGAAATCCTGCTTGGCAAAATGCTTCTGCTTCCATGCTCCCCTTAATGTAAGCATATGTTCAGACTGTAACATGGCTGTATCTTCATAACATGTAACACCAGTGAGTCATTTGTAGAGGAAATCTCATGCACAGCTCCTGCAGATTAGATGCAAGGATATGCAGTCAATATTATGAAAGGATGATTAGTGGAGAACTGCATAGGGCCCTGAGCTTTTGGATGTGTATGTTTGTGGTAAACCCAATCCTTAGCTGAAGTTAGCAGTTCTTTGTATAGCTGTTTTTTGTTAACACCTCTGTTCTGTATCAATACTCTTCATACGACCATTGCAATTCATTTTTAGATATAGGTAGGTATAATGAGACCTTGGATGTGTTAAGGGAGTCATAAGATTAAATCTTGAGTTTGAAAATGCTCACCTCTAAAAACACCATCCCTTGTTAGTTTCCTCTTTGGGTCTACACAAGTGAAGTTGTAATTTAACAGCCAATTTATGACTGTTTAGGCTTGAACTTCTCTAAAGAAGAAATTTAAGCTTGAAGTGGAGTGTGGGGTTTATGTAATAACAACAATGACAACATCATTGGAAAGTTATCATGACAATCTGACTAACGTTTTGAATTTAATTAACAGATAGAGTATGTCAGCAGCAAGGCCTCTCTCTCTGGGTGCCCTTCCAGAATGCAGCCACAGCTGTCACTAACCTGTATAAAGGCAAGTAACTTTGACTATTACCCATCTTGTGGTTTACTGTCTGTTTTAGTTGCATTTTATATGACGTCCAGGAAGTACTGTATGTAAAAGAGGCATTATTATGAATCCCACTACTTTTCTTGGCAAGACACGCCCTGTGTAGCATCCAAGCGCTAGTATTGTGCAGGCGTCCATGCTCGCACGTTCAGTTCCTATCCCCTGACCAATGGGCTATCCTAAGCACTTGAGGTCAATGCCTAAGCTGCTATACAGGACGTATCTTGCCAAGACAAGTGATAGGATTCATAATAACGGTAAACGAGATGTGTAGATGGTATTTGTTGGTGGTGTCCAGGTTTACTAAAAACATTTGTCCTTGTGTGTCATCAGAGAGTATGGAGGCCCGCCAACGGAGCTATGATCTGGGCATCCACTTAGGCCACCAGCGCAGGAATAAGGATGTGATTGCATGGGTTACGAAACGCAGGAGAACTATCAGGCGCGAGGACCTCATCAGCTTTCTGTGTGGCAAAGTTCCACCTCCACGGACAGCTCGCGCCCCTCCAAGGGTTGCCATGGTGTCTGCAAGCCGACCATCACCCCCAGAGACAGGTAGCTCTGTGGAGACCGACCTGCAGCCTTTCAGAGAGGCCATAGCACTGCATGGTAGGTCAAAATGCCATTGTTCAGGAGAAAGCTGTTGCAATATAAGAATGAGACGCAAGAGTTTAATACACTTTGCTGTTTGCTGTGGTTTCATTTTTTTGTTCTTTTCATTCCAGGCCTTAGCGGTGCCATGGCAAGCATTTCTGTGCGGTCGGGTCCTCCTGGTTCACCAACTCACCCTGCCCAGTCCCTCAGTCGTCGTAGGAATGGTCTTCATGATGTGGACCTCAACACCTTCATCGCTGAGGAGATGGCGCTCCATTTGGATTCAACAGCCAATCGTAAACGAGGCCCTGCCCCCTGTAGTGATGTCATCACAGACTCACCTACTCATAAACGTAACAGGATGCTCTGAACTTTTCCTACACCACTAATCCCTCCGTTGTCCTCTCCTTGGTGGCCGACTGGACAGCTGATGAGGACTGATGCCTTGGCCAACCATTGAAATCTTCCTCCTTTTCATCTTAGTTGCAATGCTACAAATAAACTTAACTATTACCAATCCACACATTTATTCCCTTTATTTTTCTTTCAACCCCGTGTTGTCTCACACATCCTTTCTGTAGCAGTGTTGTTGTTTTTTCAGAAAATGTTCTTTCCTGTTTGTTTGATTGCCCCCAGTAGATTGGACAGAGAAGCAAGCACACATCACACTTGAAATCCTTAAATTTCAGATAGTTGAGTTTGACATGTTTATTTGGCCAGGCTCCTTTGTTCTTCATATCCGATAATCAGATGAACCGGGCTGATGCCTACTGTTTGCAGTTCTGTTCTCGTCATTCCTCTTGCAAACTTTCTCCTCGTCTGTGGAGCGCTGGCCAAACCAGACTGGACTGAAACCCGGGCTCCCCGGGAGGCTAAACCACCTCCTCGCTGTGTGGCCCGACTCAAAATGCTTGTAAGCGTGTGTATTTCATTCTGCTGCTGCTCTGTGTGTTTGCGTATCTGACAGCAGAACTGCCACTTACTGTGTTGTACTTGTCTTTGCCTTTTGAGAAAGCTGCTACAGTATCTCTGGTTGTTGCGCAACTGTGTGTGGGGGGGGGGTTGTGCGTGTGAGTGGTTGTACGTGTGCTTGTGGATGCAGGATTATGGCAAATCCAGCACCCACTTGACCGAATTATTTCCCGTTTTACTTTCATCCTATTTTATTTTTTTTTCTTTAGTTGCTCTTTGCAGCCCAAACCAGGGTTTTATCACAAAGCAGGTCAGTCCACTTTACCATACTACTACAACACGATAATGGTGACTGTCATTTCTGTCAGATGTAGTTGACAATTTGAGTAGTGAGGTAACGAGATAAGCAAGATGCTTTCCAAAAAAAGGAGTTGCTCAAGTACTCATATCCTGCATTCTTATTTGCAAGTTTCAAATCACACTGTTGTTGTCATAGGTATTGTCATGTTTACAAATAATCCAAATATACACTGTTTTCCTGTCTTCATCAATATACATTTGACAAAGCTGTCAAAGCCTGTGTTGTACCTACTTTGTTTACATTTGGCCCTTTGATAAGAACATAAACTGGTGCATTGTCATTTTGTCTCTTGTATTTAAGAGTTACAACACTTGTGATTTCAGCTTTAAACCTAGAAAATTACAGGGGGCAGTTGCCTGTGGTATTCTACTTTGCTTAGCCAACTTATGGACTATTGGGTGTGATGGTTCAGCAAGGCTTTGGGCACTTGTTTTGCTTATTTCGCACACTGCTTTGTGATACAATCTTGTGTAATGTGTGTAAATAACATGTAGGTGCTGTTATATGTGGTACATATTGTAAAAAGAAGTGCAAATCCATTGGGATGTCCATGTACAATAACAATTCTGACATTAAAGAAAATACAAGCATTTCTCTAAGTTGTCTGAGTTTACTACAAGTTGGATTTGGTGTTTTACTTTACACCATCTGCTTGGCAAGGTCTTATTTCAGTGCAGGATAATCTTTACTCCCACATGTCTATGAATTACCCCAGGCCAGTCTCAGAAATGAAAGGATAAAAAGGTGCAATTAAGTGGAAAAACCTGAGTTTTAGCTATTATCTATTCCTGTGCCTGCTCAGATAACAAATGCGTTGTTCATTCTCAGTTCCTTAATCATCCCTTTCTTTTCTTGAAAGAACTTGATATTCAGTTATTCCTCATCAGTTATTTATTAATCAGTTGCTGAAGGGAGAAGAATAAAAGATCCACTGAAAGGCAAACATAGTGGTTATATATCTTAGTTATTGTTACTACTGTATAGCAATTTTGTGTAAACAGGCTGTCAACAAACGCCTAGTCTCTCATTAATAAATGTTGAGACTAGTGTGCAGTTCAACCTTGCAAACACATGGGGGCGATGCAGACTACTTTTTTTGTTTCGCTTTTCCTTCTCATAGGAAGCTTGTGCTGCTAAACACATTGACAGGGGCCCTACAATTACGCGTTAATAGATAATAAAATATTGAACATGCAAATGAGATTTTGATCAGTACTGTTCTAAATAAAATTTTGGCTGTAAACCTTTTATATCAAATTTGGAAGCAATGACATGAGGAAATAGAACCATAGACTGTCAAAAAGTTCATAACACAGCCCAGGAGGGACTTACTATTTTTGGGTAAGGTTAGCAACAAAACCATCCTAACCACAAGGCCTTGAAGCAAAATTATTTTTCTTTTTCCCACACCTATCTGTCCAAATAGGGCACAACAGTTTCCACCTACACTTTCTTTTAAACACTCCTAAACATTTCCTCCAATCTTTACCAGATTTGGAACATAAAGCATACAGGATCAATATGTAAAAAGTCAATCTGTTTTTTTCATACCCCAAGACGTTTTCCTGTAATTGTGGTGCCAAAATGTTGTTTGCCAGTTCTATTTGTCAAAATTTAGACGATGCATGCACACCTCAACTAACAAATCATCTTTATGATGCACAATGGCAACATGACCGTTTACACTGACCATTACTTAGCAGCTATCAGTCTGACACTATAGTTCAGCAAATTCCTCCTTTGATTTAGGAATTGTCCAAAAATCCACCAGCTTGTCTGTCATTACATATAAATCTGGTTCCCAATGCAGATTAGAGATTAGATTTTTTTTTTTTTTTTACAATAAAATTTCAAATTAAGCTATTATTAAATTTGAAGTAATCATGGTGGAGTGCTTTCTTGTTCTATGGTCCTTGCAGTCCTGGAGGGACTGCTTAAATAAGCCAAAAATGATGTTTTCCTTTTCATAGCAGAAGTCTTTGCAGGTATTTGGTTTCATGTCTATCTTGGATCTGACAGCCAGTTTGACCTCAGTGCCAGCCCACACACAACAGCTCTAGGAAACTAAGCACAGTTGTCTATCTCCATTAAATCACTGCCAAAGAACCACCACACCTAAAGACAGTAACAAATGATGTGACACAGCCTTTGATTTGCTGGAGGAAAGCTACCAGGTCAACAGCACTTTTGGGTCAACTTTTTAGGCTCGCCCAAGTATACGCCACTATTTGATCTCCTGACTCTACCACTCAATTACCGCAGAGGAGGATAAAGACCTGCACTGTCTATTCCCAACATCCAGAGAGAATATCTGTTCTTACTTTTCTCAGCTAACACTGCACGGTTGTTTTTGTTTCATCATGTGTCTGAAGGCTCCAAAGGCTGCTATTTGATGGAACCATGGAAGAGGAGCAGAGCTGACCGCAAGCTGTTTCACACTTCAAAAGAAGCACTGTGCATGTGTGTTTGTGTGTGTGAGGGAGAGAGAGAGAGAGAGGGAGAGAAAGAGGGAGAGAAAGAGACATGACGAGAAGCAACAAGTGTCTGAATGTTCCAGAAAACCCCTCGAAGATGGCCATCTGGGCTGCGCTGGTATCAGCTCACACATGTACTCATAAACACACACATATAGGTGTCTCCTAGAATGCCGTCTGGTCTGAAAGAGAGTTGGTGGTGTGTCTTGTGAACCATTACTAACACACATACATAAACGTCCGTTCCATCATAGCAATTGTGTGTGTGGGCTTGACCATTAGGGAGTCTTCAATGGCAGACAGCTGGCGATCAATGATGCACTAGTTATCCTACGTGTGCATGTGCGGGTGTGTGATGCCGTACACAGCATAAACACAATGGGGAATGTTAATTGCTGCACCAGCTTGCGCTAATTGATAGAGGACAGCATGCTTATACACTCACATACACACAAACACATTAGCACATGCACATAAACAGAAGCCAATCAGGCAGACTGAGAATGTGTCCCCAGAGAGATAGAGCAGCCGGAGAGCAGGGGTGGGAGATGTAGAGGTGGTGGAGGAGACAGGGAAGGAGGAGAGGAGGAGGAAGAGAGGTTAAACCCTCCCCAGAGACGGCTGCTAGTCAGGGCTCTTAGTTTTGTGCACATAGGCTACGGTAGGTGAGCGGTGCGTGGTGTGCATGAAAACACAAGGTCTGAGAGATTGTCTCCTATTTTTGGGTCTGCTATGTTTTTGTGAATGTTCCTCCTCTTCAAATGGAGACCCCCTCCCCTCTCTCTCACCCTCTATCCTTTTCTCTCAAACATAAACATGCTTGCTCGCGCGCGTGCACACACACACACACACACACACACACACACACACACAACAAGATCTTCAGAGCTCCCTGCGTACCAGCATGTCCCTGTCTTCCACAAATGCCATGAAAAAAACCCCCACGAGCTGATCACCATAGCAACACGTTATATATCTTCCAGCAATATTTATCCAACCCAGAGAGGAGGGGTTATGGTGGTGATGGTGGTGGTAGTGGGGGTGGATGGAAAGGGGAGGTAGAGGTGGTGATGGTGTGTGAGGGAGGGTCGTGATGCAACTTCTCAAAAAAAAATCAAATGGTCATTATAGAAGAGGGGTTGCAGTTCAGGCGGGTGGCCACAGGGCGGCAGCAGTGTCCAGCGCAGCAGGACAGCAGCATCACCAGCCATCATCACTTTAAGACCAGTGGCATTCAATCATGTGTCACACACAGCTTACAGGCTTCAGGTTTTCATCCCAACCAGATAGTACACCAGCTTATTTCCCTTTTTCATTAGAAGGTGTGCCCATTAGTGAAATTGTCTTTTGTGGTTTCAATGTCTGCGTGCATCTTCACGGTACATGAGTGACAACCACTGGACTAGACAAGACAGGTCCAAAAAGAGGTAGCAGTTCCTTTCCCGTCCTCAAAAGCAACACCAGTGGGATGCTGGGAAAAGAGAAAAGAAAATGAATGGTGGTCCAGAAAGAGAGCAGGAATGATTGCAAGGTCCCCCTCCTCCCCAAGCATAAGGATTAGATGTTGCGCTGCTGGCTGCAGATGGGTTTGGGCTTGATTCTGTATGCGAGTGTGCGCAGTGTGTAATGTGTCAGTTTGTGTATGTCTGTGTGTGTGGGTTTATTTTTTGGGCTAAGGAAGCAGGTTAAGCAAGGGGGGGGGGGGGGGGAGAGAAGAAAAGGAGGAGGGTGAGAGGAGGGAACAGGATGAAAGGATGTAGGTGAGAGGAGGCCTAAATCCTCACTGAGCTCGAGGGAGAGAGCAAGTACAGACATGGGGAGACTAATGATGTGAGAAAAGGGGAAATGTAGAAAGACAGAGGAAAACAGGAAGAGACTGACAGTGTGTGTGTTTTATATGAGTTAAAGACATATAGACAGGAAAGGGGCTTCAAAAAAGTGTAAGTGCAACACAAATTTCCTTGCTCAGAGGTTTATATAGCAAAACCCAACAGGACCTGACAAGAGTCTGATAGGATCAGCTCTGCTACGTGTTCCATAACTCATACACACCTACACGCTTGCCCTCACACACACACTCACAGTCCCACTTGCCCTCTCTTCAGCACTGCTCAGTTTTTCCAATATTCTGTGTTCAAAGTGGTATTTCATGTTGGTATATTTCAAATTTTTCAGCAGGCTTTACCTGTTGCGACTATGTGTGCCATTAGCCTTCCACGGTGCCCGACCTGTACTGTACCTCTGTGGGTCGATTGCTCAAATTCAGGCCTTCATTGGACTCTTTACACCATTAACTTGAAAAAGGGCCTAACGGTTTTAACCATCACATTGTTGTACTCTTCTCTTGGAGGTCAAAGATGCGTAGATGAGGCCAGTTGTTGGTAAGTGCCAAGGGGGTAAGCAAGCATCCGCAAAGCGTACCGCCTATGGAGACATTTTGATGCTACCTAGCACTAACTCACCGTTAGCATTCCATTGACTGCCATTCATTTTGGCGTCACTTTGAGAGCGAATAACTTGAAGCGTTTAAAGACTCTATTTGTCCATTGTTTATTTCTAAAGAAACATGACAATGTATAAAAGGCTCCATTACCTTGTATCTCAAGTTATGCTTCCGTAGCAACCGTTTTTGTAAAAATAGGCTAACGGTTGTGTCATAACTATGCGACTTTCTGTTGCATAGTAGACAAATTACCGTACAGTCAGGAGAAGCTCGCAGGCATTAGTTGTTTAAGTTTAATTACTAATCTTAACTAGCATTTCAGTTAGCAATAATTAGCCTGTGCCTATGTTATCTACTTACATATACCTACGCTCTCAATCTCTGCAAGATTTGGAATGATTGAGATTTCTTTTGGCAACAGCTACCAGAAGACTTACAAGACAGGCAGATAGGTTGCTCATGTCACATCTACGTTGGCAAGCTCAGTTTGAGGCTGTGCAGTAACGCTCAGCCATCACCGGAAACTTCTAATAGACTTCACTGGTGTCCGTGGAAGTCTACGGCATCGCTTTGTCCATTCGTTTTACTGTCTATGGTAAGTGCTTGTCTTTTAATAATGTAATTTAACAACCACATGCCTTGTTTTTATTGTTTAGTCTGTGGTGTTGTGAATTTGCCCTTTTTGTCTTGTCAAATGTGGGGATTTGCTGCTTCTTTCAGTTTTATACCATTGTCTTCTTTTAATTATGTTGGCAGGGGCCTGTATTGGATAGCCAACAGTGGAGAGATGATAGGAGCTATACGTTTTGTGGCTAATGGTCAGCGCCCCAGCCTCTAGACCGCCAGGACGTGTCAGTTTAAATTACTGTAATTTTATTATCTTTGGGGTTTTGACTGTTGGTTTAACAGGACATGCTGTTTGAAGACGTCGTCTTGGGCTCTGAAAACTGTCGATGACCATTTTTCTGTTTTCCATTTTATAGATAAAATAATTAATCATTTAATTAAAAAATCTATTAATTTACAAAGTATACAAGTTTAAAGCTGCTATGTGCAATGTAAAAGGGGTCACTCGTAGTGGCGAAACTACAAAGAATCCTATCACCCAACTCTGCAGTTCTCCTAAGCTCTACGGAGCTTTTTAGAACTCTGGTTTCACAGCTTGTAACTTTAGTGTTTTTATCCAGTTGCACTGCTCTCATCAACCTCATTTACAGCAGCAGAAATATGCAGCTATTTTTTCAGCAAAAAAGCTCTAAAAACCCAATGTGCTCAGCAACTGGCAGACAGACAGAATTAAGGACTAGCTGGTGAACACAGTGGAGCATTTAGCAGCTAAAGAGCCAAATTTCCCTCAGGAGTTGGTGGAGACCAAAACAGAGCTAGATGAAATATTGGACAGAATGTTGGACATTAACAATAATCAGGTGGCCAAAAACATGACTACAAGTTAAAGGTGTCGGTAAAATCGTGAGAAGGGCGAGGTGTGACAACCGTTTAAATACCGGGATATGGCTGTGTTTGTTCACTCGGTTCCCCCACAACTTTATAAGGTGTAAATATCTCAGTGTTGTGGTTTTGGCTTGTTCTGCTGTCCCAAAGTGGTGATTTTTTATTTATTTTTTAATACTGCAGCAACCCAAGAACCTGCTGGTGGACATAAAACTTCAATGAGGCTGTCCAGCTGAGAAAAGAAGGTCTTTTAAGCCTGTTGATGAAGAGAATTCAACAGCAAGGTGATAGCTGAAAAGGTCCAGTGCAGGAGGAGTTTATAAACGTGTGTCAGGAAGTGACTCAGGATGAGGAGGCAGATCATTGACCTGCCTGTGCTCAGCAGGTACGGCGACATGCTGATCTTGAGTGAGATTACTGCCTGAAGGTGGGAGGATCATTTTCAGGAACTCCTAAATCTGCTAGACATTTAATTTGGGAGGTAATGCTCAAAGATTCAAACAGGTCTGAGTCCATTTCCTCAGTGAAGGTCAGTTAGAGAGCTTGTTAGTCAAAAGGGCATAATTTTCATTTCAGCTCTAAGAGAGACATCTACTGGGATCTGCTCAAAATTATATTCTTCAACGACGACAGCATGATGCTCTTAATGGAATACTATTCATGTGCGTAATACTGCACAATCTGTGTCTGGCACTTAATGTGATATACTGACCTGAACAGTGAACTGAGCAAGGGAAGAGCATTTTAACTGAGACCAAGATGTAGCATCTATGCTGGATTTACTTATAGTTACCCACTGCAGGTAATCAGTATTCAGATCTTTAAGTTAAGTAAGCGTAGCAATACTAAAGTGTAACATACTGTTACCAGTAAAATTCCTGCATTCAAAATGTTAAAGTACAAAAAGTCAAAGTAGCCTACTCATGATTCAGAATGGCCCATATATATCATATACATTATAGGGGTGTGAATTTTCACTGGTCTCACGATTCAATTACGATTATCCCAATGGCGTAGTACTTAAGTACAATGAAAATATGAGGCACTTGTAGTTAACTTGAGGATTTAAATTACTTTAATGCTACTTCATACTTCTACTCCACTACATTTTGGAATCCAAAATTGTACTTTTTACTCTTCTATATGTATTTTCCAACATTAGTTATTAGTTACTTTGCAGATTTAGATCATAAATATAAAATATGAAATATTTATAGTAAATAACCAATCAGCTAATAAATTGTAATGCATTATTATGGATTAAGATACCCAGCAGTATATAATGTAATTGAATGCATCATTAACCTTGTGTTGTCTTCCTGTCAGCCTTGAAAAAAACACTTTTTATTTTGACGTTTTTGACGCCTTTTTTTCACAGTTTGTTTTTGCTTTTTCCAACGTTTTAAATTGTAAAATTTTTCCTCTACACATGTTCAGCGCTCATTTCTACGTCCCATTTTTTCTGATATAAAACAAAAATTAAAAACGGGTCAATGTGACCCGAAATCAACACAAATAGTCCAAATTGACCATTCTGCATAATGAGTACGTTTACTGTTGTTACTTTAAATGTATTGATGCTAATACTTATGCACTTTTATGTAAATTTTACTTGTAGTAAAATACTTTTACACAGTGGAAGACCTGAGTATCTCTTGAAAGTAATGCATTAAAAGAAATCCCTGAAACAGCCTATTCACTCTTCCTCAGTGGATTTCTGTCTGTTTCTGATTGTATTGGTGATGCAGCACTGCCCTCTACTGGCCAATTAAAAACATGCAGGATATTAGTACCGGTGGCGGTACCGGTTAATTCAAACTATTTAAATTCAAACTAACTAACTAACACACGGCAAACCTATAATGTCATAAAGTTACACTGAAAACATTACTCCCGTTTTACAAACTAGTAACAGTAATACAGTTAGCGTTAGCTGCTAATATGTAACATTAGCTCTATTAGATTAGCTAACGTTAATACCATGGATGTAAAATTAAGAGAAATACACACCAAAGCTAATGGCTAGCAAGCCAGAGATTACAACAACTCACTTGCGATAGACACACCAAATGACAGTCGGAGCAGTTAGGGAAGCAAAAAGTTTAAAAAATGTATAAATCTATCTACCTGATGAGTGGTGAGCTTCGGACTGCTTCAGGAGAAAGAGGTTGAATTTGGGTCCAAAGTGAGGCAGAGTTCAGAGAGATAGTAAGAAAAAACGTCCTGGAGATAAAGTCACCGATAGAGGGCGCTGTATTCACATTTAAGATAAAGATAAGCCTTTATTGGATTGATTTCCAGAGAGGAAATTTGGTTTTTGCAACTATGGAATGTAATTTTATTTCATATTAAATAGATAACTAAATACATAAATAAATATGCCTATGAAATACACCCTGATTTGTCTGAATCTGTGAGATAACCACACCCCCTTCATTTGAATAGTAAAATAAATAAATGTGGACTTATGAAATACAAGTCCCCTGAAATAAATAAATGTGAATATATATAAAAATATAAACTATACAAGAACAATTAAAGACATTTACAAGACAAGTTAATTTACGCCTTTAATTTTGGAAATTCTGAGTTTTTTTTCTCTGAATAGTACCTCCCCTCCCTCCCTGTCCACTCTCCTGTAATTTATTTATTTTGTAGCCTACCACGGCCCTAATACGCCATCATAGACATCAGCTGCAAGTAGCTGCAGCTAGAACATTGTATCAATTGTGATAGGTATCCAGTAATATCTACTACTTAACTGTGATAACTAAATGTCAAAGTGAAACTTTCTCTCTAATGATCTTACTGCTCTGCTGTTTCAACAACCATTAAGTATGAACCACCGGCCGCAGAGTCTCTGTCTGTTTCTCTTTCTCTCATATGTTTGAGGAGAGTTGAGATTGCCATGGACACTCTATAGAGTTAATTGAGGGTGATAAATGATTTATATAAAATATTAGTGATGACAAGTCTCCTCATGAAATTACACCTGTGGTAAGTGGAAGGTGCGGGGGAGGATGAGATTTATCCTGACATCCTGCTGTGCTTAAAGAATGAGATCTGAATGGTTCAAGCCTATCTTAATACAATAGGCCTTTATGTACTGTATATTGAGTTATTGGTCACTTTAATCATTCCTCTTCTCCATGCAGGCTGTGAAGAGACCGTGACTCCAATGTAAGAGAAGAGATCTACATGTAATTTTTTTATTTTGAAACAAGGCTTTGGCAGTTTGAGTTGGTGGGGATTACAGTCTTTTTGTTCAACATTCAATCTTTGCATTTTCTAAGACATTGCTTTCTTGCTGAGCTGTTATGGAGGGGTGGTCATTTTGGACTAAAAATAATTTAGATGATATCCAAGATGGCTAAAGTTTACCATGCATTTTTACAAAGAATTAGAACTGGGGATTTTGTCCCCCATTTCTTACATTAGAGTCACACTTGGTTGCAATGGCGAGTATGGACGGGAGGGATGATAACAGTGACCAATAACTATTTCAATATATATGGTCATGTGTTTAAAATCTGAAATGAACATGTTTCCTCAGTGTTGAGTGGACCTTTCTTGATAAATCTTTCTCAGGCCAATATGAGAACCACCAACTGATTGAAAAGGCAGTTCCTGCATGAAGCGTGGGAACTGAATGTGAATGAATGTGTAGGAAAAGTCTGTCCATCTGTAAAACGGAGCAGATTCCATGACACATCATCTTTTTCTGGAAGTAGGCCTATCCCACGTCTCCATCACTACTAATACAAGTCATTTTTTGGAGGAAATTGGTGCAGTGAACATGGACAGGAAGTGTGAGTTTGTGAAACACTTAGAGCTCTGCCTATCTTTACATCTGTGTGCACACCTGGATAATCACTGCAAAAAGCAGCCATGACTGTGAGATTGTGGTGTTAGTTTTGGAAAGTTACAATAATTGGGTGATGCAGACCCTTCTGTCCGAACATCTGAAAAGAGCTTTGCACCTTTTTCAGATTGCCCGAGCACTTTTCTGCAGTACATTTGAGCCTTCAGCCTCCCTGGGAAAGTCTGTGAAGAAGACTGTTGATCTTCAGACTCAGGAGAAACTACATTAAATCTGTTCTGACCATAGTGCAGTGGGCCAACATTTTTTTCCTCACACAGATAACAGAGAAGTCCAGGGAATTTGTTAATCCTGTGTAAATGTGTTTTGTGGATTTAGAAACGGCTTATCCCTGTTTTCCCTGAGGTTTCCTGTCAGAGAGTGTGAGGTGCCATAGTCACTGATATGAGCCTCCAGTCCTTTTACCCTCAGAGAGAGAAAGCTGTGTTCACTCTCCTGTCGTTAAGTCAACCCTAAACCCAGGAATCCCACCAGGGCATCTGGAAGAAGTTGGAGGAAGTTTCCAGGGGAATTTGCTGGGAGGAAGTCATGTAGCCAGCTTTGAACAGAATAAAGTTCATGGGTGGATGCATGGAACATTTATTTTACAGCCACATAATGATTTTTTCTCAATTATCTATCAGCCATCTCCTCAGCTAAGTCAGACTTATAAAATGCTTACATGGAAAGCCTTCAGATCAGCTTTAAGACAATATCTGAACTCGTGCTCAGTGTGTTGTTGGTGGGAGTCCACCTTTAATTCCTCAGCGTGGTCCGTCTAATGGTTGAACAAAGACTTTTGTGCTGCGCTGCTGCTTGAATTAGGAATTCAGAATACATAAGTGAATATCCCAATGTGGTATTAAAGTGATGACCTCCTTATTTATTGCTGACTTCAAAGCCAGGCCTCACTGAAAAAGGACTCCTTGACTTTCCTGTTCTTTTGAAACTGATCTATAAAGTAATGTAACACTTTAATATGTGTACGTGACTTATCTGTAATTCATGCATAAATAAGTGCAAAACTCAGCATGAATTAATGTATGAATAAATGCATGACATATGAACTCATGAGGGTCCATGCTAATTATGGCGTATAATGAGTTGACTTCATACTTGGCACAAAAAAATCTAAACTTAAGATCATTAACATATGTAACTGATAACCTACATTAGCCTGTTGGGTCAAATGAGCTCAAGCCCAAGTAAGGAATAAATCACTTATTTTGTAGAGTTTGACTCGAGTCTTAAGCCCCTTTTCTACAGAGATCCCACAATACTGCTGTTAAGAAGACCCCTCATTACACTCGCTTTGCTTTTTTACACGGAACCAAACAAAGCCGGCATGATGCTGCCACAATTGTGAATTACTGTAAGATAGCATGCCAGCATGACATGTAACACAATAGTGTCAGTATCTAGTGTGTGTGTGTGTCCGTGTAGTCACGCCATGCCGGCTGTCCCTTTTACACAGACATAGATTAGGCTCTGTAACTACCATAATTGTTTTAGCTCTAAATAATAACAACAATAACGGACACAAAACACTGGGGTAATTAATAGGTAGAATCATGTGACTTTTTGGTAATGTATGTGTGAATGAATTGAATGAAGTGTACCTCCCTTAAGTAGGCAGTGGCTTAACATTGGGGAGATTTATGTTATGGAGAGACTCACACATGTTCTGAAAGTTTGATAAACAAATGAAAAAAGTGAACCAACAAAACGCATCAAAATGACCCAACTGCATAAAGAAATATAAGACTAAGTTGTATTACGTTTTTTGTGTATCGACCTCAAAAGAAAACAATAAAATCATACAATTTAGAAGGCTTTAAAAAAATGTGTAGAAAACTGCAGCTACATTTGTTGAGTTTTGTTGGTAAGAAGAGTCTGTGAATTTTAAAAGAGTTGGTCACCAAAAACTTTTTTGTGTCAAAGCAAAAACGATTTACAGTTCAAACCACAAAGACTGTGGTGCTAAATGCGTAAAGAGGAAAAGTGAACTGTAGTTGGCTTTAATTCGTGCTTAGTCATGCATTTATTAATCATTTATCACTGATGATAAGTTATTTACTTTACTAAAAGTGCTCCCAAAAAATGGCTGCTTGTGTTGCAACTGTGTTTCACAGTCATCTAAGTTTTCTCTCCTTCGCTGTGTTCCTTCTCGACAAAAATCTGCTTTCATGACAAGATGCTAAAAAATGTGTGTTTTCACAGTGATATCACCTAATGTTACTTTCATAGTGTGACAAGTGTGTTTTGACTGTCAGCTTAAGTTAAAGCCTGAACTTCAGGCCAGTTGTGTACGAATGTGTGTATGTGTGTGTGTGTGCATGGAGGCACTAGGATGCTGAGTCCACTGGGGTACAAACTCTATTAGGCTTTTTTAAGAGCTGTCATATGCACACAAACGACACACAGATACAGTTTGAGTGCACTTTCTGCAGGTACAGAACACTATTAAACAGTGTCTCCCTCTCTGTCTCCCTGCTGTAGATCCCTAAGATGGCCGTCACTGACGTCAGCAGAGTGCCAGTGGGCTGGTGACAGTGTTTCTGCTGCGGTTACAGGTATGTGACTGACTTCTATGTGATGAAATGAAACCTGACCGATACAAAAGAAAGTGGACAGCTATAGTCCTGAGGGGGCACTAATATTTAGTAGAAGTCAAATCTTTGGCCGTGCTGTCGCACCTCTTACGATTCTAATTTGACGTCTGCCACATTTCACTATCCCTTTTAATTCCTACCTGTTTTTTCTCTCTCTCTGTTCAGCAGCCTCTCTATCACTTTCTTCTGCTCTCTAAAACTCTTTCTTTCTCTCTCCTCCTCCTACGCGCGCCCCCTCACCTCTTTTCTCTCGTCGTTTGATCAGCGGAGCAGCATCTCAGCAGGAGTATTTAAGGAAAGACAAGGCTCCTCTGCTTTATTCTCTCTTTCTTACCCCTCTGTCTTACATCTCTCTGTGCTCTCGTTTGCTCCTTTCCCCTATTTTATTCTCACTTTAATATTCCGTCTTCACTTCTCTTTCACCAACTTTCTTATCTTTTCCTTCACAATGTGTGATTTAATACAGTAGGCCTAACCACCATGCATGTATACGTGTCTGTGTGTATATGTGTGTGTGTGTGTGTGTGTGTGTGTGTCTTTAAGTGTGTGAACAGAAGAGTACAGTAGTAGTGTTCAATTACACAGCAGGAGAGTTGCCTCTGAGTCATTCAAACTAATCTGGCCTGAAGGTGCAGCTCCAGAGACTTGCGATGTGTGTGTGTGTGTGTGTGTGTGTGTGTGTGTGTGTGTGTGTGTGTCTCTGTAAACTTTAAAGGTGTGTATGTGTGTGTTCATGTACAGAGTTAGCTCAACGTAAATATGTAGTTATTATTATCTCATTATTTCATAATATTCAATGAAACAAATAAAACAGGAAATGTTACTAACACAATTGGACAAGTAGCTTCTTATTTAAAGGGTACAGCTGGCATATTCGTTATTCTTCTTAGTTTCAACAAATCCCATTAAAAGACCAAAACTAACAAATACTTTACTCCTTATTGCAATCAGGTGTATATCCTATTCCTCTGTGCCATACACCTCAATTTCTGTCCAAAAAAACTACATCAAAACGATTGAAATGAGCCAAAATGTTGTACTGGATGACATGTTATTTGTGAACACAAGCAGTTTAGCATGCAGTTTATTTTGAGTCATATACCATCCTGCTGCAGTAAATGCTGACTAGAACTCACAAGTGCAACAAATGTGTATTAATCCACTGGGGAAAGTAGTCACCAACAAACACATTATTTACTCCTGTTTTTGATGTTTGCTAAAAACTACAGTGCCCAGCTGTTTTAGAAAATGAAACTATATATTTGTAAATCATTTTGAAGACTTATTTGTTTCAGTACGAATGAATGGACATGGAGCTGAATCACTGACAGGGTAATCTATAATATATATATTTCGCATTCCACTTCCGGGATTGCTCCGGTGCTGCAGGAAATCCCACCGGATGCATGTATTTTCCGTTTCCTTCTGCTTTCTTTGTGTTGGAATTTTAAATTCTGTGGATTTATGAGGACTATGGTTAACTGCTCCTCAGATCTCTGCATTGTAAATTTGAGACAGCTAGCTAGACTATCTGTCCAATCTGAGTTTTCTCTCGCAAGACTATTTAGCACCGCCCATGACGATTCTGATTGGTTTAAAGAAATGCCACTAAACCAGAGCACGTTTTCCTCCCATACCCAAATGCCGTGTGCTGTAGCGAGACTCTCCTTCAGCACGCTTTGGAGGAGGGTCTGGAAAAGCGAGACTACTGACAGGGGAGGAGGAGATGGAGTAGTCAGGTAAGTAGGGTAAGTACTGAGAGTCTAAAGGTGCCAGTATAATCTGTCAGAACTGCTTGTTGGATGATTGAATAGTTTAGTTAGGTGGGGTGGGGGTGGGGGTGAGGGTATGAGGGGGGGTCTGTGTCCGACCTTCTGTGAAGCTTTCTGAAATCGATAATCCAGCATTCACACCAACTTTAGCCCGTAAGAAAGCGCCTTTTTGTTTCGTTGTCAAGGGCATGGACAAATGTACTGTATTTTATTTAATTTTAAGAACATGTTGGATCTTAATACTGACTAAAACCCTTGTCAAACATGTTCAAAAGGGTTTTCTCTTATAACATTGTTCAAAACACATGCAATTTTATTTTAAAAAACGAATTAATAATAATAATAAAACAAAGTTTCCAAAGATAGGAAATATATCCGTCTAAATGTTGGGAAAATGTGTACATATGTGCAGCAGCTTCAGTAAACAGCAGGAATAAGTTTATTAGAGTACTGCGTGATACTGTCAGGCAGAGTGGACTAAGTCAATTTAAAGCTACTAAGAAAGAAACAAAAAGGAAAAACTGAGTGAGCATTTGTATGCTATGTGTTCATATTTTAAACAGTAGGAAACATTTTGTAATCATCTGAATGTTGTTTGTGTAGTCTGTGGTGGGCAGTGATGTGTGTATGCACAGTACAGTATATAAGCAGGTTGTTGGGAATTTGTTTCTCAGGGCTGAATCCCCACATTGAGGCTCAAGAGACGTTACACAAGACAAAATTGTTCATTGGATGTGACAACTATTCTCACTGAGCTGCAGAACGACGCCTGACAGCCTCACACACCTCATCAAGTATTTAATGCAAACTATGTTTCATGCATGGCTGTCTGCTTGTCCTGTTTGTCTGTGTGTGTGTGTGTGTGTGTGTGTGTGTGTGTGAGAGAGAGAGAGAGAGAGCGAGAGGGGGGGGAGAAAGGGAGTGTGTGTGTGTGTGTGTGTGTGTGTGAGAGAGAGAGAGAGAGAGAGAGAGAGAGAGAGAGAGAGAGAGAGGGGGGGGAGAGAAAGGGAGTGTGTGTGTGTGTGTGTGTGTGTGTGTGTGTGTGTGTGTGTGTGTGTGAGAGAGAGAGAGAGAGAGAGAGCGAGAGGGGGGGGAGAGAAAGGGAGTGTGTGTGTGTGTGTGTGTCTGTGTGTGTGTGAGAGAGAGAGAGAGAGAGAGAGAGGGGGGGGGGGGGAAAGGGAGTGTGTGTGTGTGTGTGTGTGTGTGTGTGTGTGTGTGTGTGTGCAGTTGAACAACTCTCGATAAAAGCAATACACTGGCAGAGGATAGCAGTGCAACCTCTCACTCTCCCTGACACACACAAACAGATGAGGCCTTCAGAGTTCAGCTGGCTCTGCCCATTGCCGTGGGCAGGGAGCCTTTGTGGGGTAGTGCATTGTGGGTATTGTTAGACACCAAGGCCATTATGAGCATGGAAGATAGAGTGAGAAGATAACAGGCAAGAATTACGTGAGAGTAACTGACAGCACAGATGTAAAAAGACAGAAGAGATGTACTGACTGTAAATCAAAAGAAAATGAATGTGGCATTACAGTTTATTTTTTATTGTATGTTTTATTCAGGGAACAATTTACTACCATGGCTACAGAAAATACTTGGCTTTGAGGTGTCTGTGAGGCGCGGCACTGACACACACTCACATTACACAGCAAATTTATGCCCTGAATTTAGGCCTGAGTGACAGTTTTGCTTGTTTGAGCGCTCACACTGGAGGACTGCTGAGTGCAACAACAGGACGGTGACAAATGACGTGCTTATCAGTAAATCCTGAAAAATCCAGTGAGTGTCCTTAACATCAAGTTTCAGGACAGTTGAAAAGGAACAGACAATTATTGTTAGAGAATGACATTCACTTGGCCTCATATATACGTTATTACTAAACATGGAAACATTTCAAGTGAAGGACAAGAGGAAATGGTAACGGGGTGGTGATGGCGTAGTGGATATGACACATACCTTTGGGGTGGGAGACCTAGATTCGATTCCCACTGTGATACATCAACCAATGTGTCCCTGAGCAAGACACTTAACCCCTAGTTGCTCCAAAGGCGTGCGACTTCTGACATATATAGCAATTGTAAGTCGCTTTGGATAAAAGCGTCAGCTAAATGACATGTAATGTAATAATGTAATGTAATGTAACGTGAGAAACTGGATTAGGGACACAAGAAGAGTTAAAGCAGTGTCTAACAGGTTAAATGTAGCTGGCTGGCACACATTTGCCAGCAAGTTATAAGCAAACCTTCCCTGTCTGTCTTAGTTAGGCTATATCAGCTAATTTTCTTGATAAACGTACCCTTTTAAGAAAACAATGAGTAATCATAGGTATTAGGTGCTTTCAGAGTGGGTAAAGTAGCTGTAAGGTCCAAGGTCAGATAAGACCAGGGATGATCAGACATCATGAGAAGGCGTAGAGGACTGGGAAGACATGTCATTACTGAGCAAGGTGGAGCACCAGAGCTGCTGTTGGGGGGGATTTCAGAAGTGCCTGGATGTGTTGCCAACAGAGACAACTGTCTCGACTTTAAAAGCTGGAGATGCACTTCTTTCACAATCAATGCACAAACAGGCATGATAGTATAGTTTTGAAGGCAGGATAAACAGGCAAAGTTCCAGCTTAGGAGTCTGTGCAAGGTGTCAAGCAAACAAAATGCTCAGCCATGATCACATTTCTGGACTCAGGATGACATGACAGTATAATGTGGAAAATGTGAAACAGTGCGCACCACTCCTGATAGGAATTAAGATATTTAGATATTTTCCTCCAACCAGATACAGATATCAAAGGCTTTGGGTGTTGGTGTTGATATTGGAGAAGTGACCCTAAAACATCTGGTTTTTTTTCACTTAAAATGCTCTTTTGTTAATATGTATATTTAAGCCAATGTAGGGAAGCTCTAAAACATGGAAAGGCTGATTTTTGTTTTCACAAAAATATTGTTTTCCAGTAGTCTCTTGAACATTATAATGACGAAAAACCCCTGTCAATATGCTCCTCCATGGCTGCCTTCACTGTCAGTGAATCCCTTCCAATTAAATTGAAAATATAGGTTTCGATAACACAATCACATGCAATGAAGTGCCATTTCTTAGCCTCTCCTGCTTGCTGAGAGGTCCCTGATTTGCATTGGCCTCTCTGCTGGCCTGGGTTCCTAATTTTTCTCGCAGCTACAGGTGTCCCACTGAGCCAGGTGTCAACCCAAATGGCAAACATAATCAACTCCTGCAGGTGGTCTTATAACTCACATGTCATCAGCTTCTGTATGCTTTTAGCTGCCCCCCCTGGGAGAAATGTATTCAACAAGACTTCAGATTTATGCACAGTCTCTACTGCCAGGGTGCAGAACTCAGTCATTTAAATGATTACAGTCCCGTTTTGTTGGCATACAGCATGAAACCATGCACCATTCTTGCATCCAGTCAGAGGATTTGGGTTCCTCGACAGCTGTGGCTCACACTAGAGCTGACAACACAGAGATAGCAAACAGCATGTCTTGGGAAGGATTTGGATGGCTGAGCCCTGAATGCTAGGTCACATTGTACTCGTACCAGGAAAGTCAAACGGAAATTTACACTCTTTTTGTATCCTGTGGGGATTAGGATAGTGGCCTCTAGCTCTTGAGCCAACTGACTTGCGAGTGGCTGCAGCTGAAAGGAAAAGCAGTAGGAGACTGGATGAAGCTGACCTGCTCCTCAAACTGGGATTGAATCTGTTGAGCAGCTCGGATTTCCTTTCCTCCTACAACTTTTGTCAAAGGTGACTTAAATTTTATATGGTAATGTTGGTCGGTCAGACGATGTATCCAACTGACTTTGGTGCCATTATCAGGTCAAAATCTCTATTTATTTGCTCCAATACTTTTGTTTATGACTAAATACATGCAAAACTAAGGACATCCCCATCAGACTCAGCTGTACTTTGTGTTTAGAGTTCCAGTGTCTTACTTACACACTTTGTGGACAGGAGGATCTTGGGATTGAAACACCGGCCCTCTGACTAACGGCCAACCTGTTCCTGCACCTGATGTCCATCCTCCCTGTCAACGACTGAAGGACAGGGAGAGGTTTGATAACAGTCAGGAAAGTTTTACAAACCTTTTCATTTGTTGCCAAGAAAACAATAAACTAGACCAGGGAACCACTAAAGCAGTGGCACAAAACAAAAACCTGGCAGCAAATTAAACCAAAACTATACTATTGCTAAAAGTAAGCTGTCTGGGAAACATGTTCAAAGTCTCAGCAAGGAACGAAGCTCCCACAGTTTGTATGTCCCAGCAGACAGGCACAAATAATGTCTCAGTGGTTAAGTAAGGAAGATCCGACACAGGATGAGTGCCTCCCACCGGCAGCAGACATTACAGTCTGCATGAAACTCTTCAAACACCTTGGACAGCTCCTGCACTGCTGAGAGATCCGCAAATCAGCACCTCGGACAGAGACACAGCAATATACAACCACTGTGCTGTCCTCTGCAGAGTGAAAGTCAAAAATCTGCTAACTTTATGTCTCTTCAGCAACATTAATCACTTGGATGTGTTTACAGCAGAAAAGACATAATGCACGAAAAAAGTAAATTATGTGTATTGTTGTAGTTGCCATAGTTGGAGCAATTAAAGCGTAAACCCATATGTTGGAGCCCATATCAGGCCCAGTGGTACGTTTCCTTTGAAGAAAGAAGAAATACGTTGTGCTCCGTGCCTCCTGTTGAGTCTCCAGTTTGGCTTTTACTCGTGGTGTAAACATAATTCAATACGAGCTCGTACAAGGATTCTTCTTGTATTGTGGACTTACGGGCTTTTCTCCTGTCCATGTGCTGAAGTATGGTGTTTAAAAGCAGCAGGGTTCACCTCAACTGCATAGATGACTACATTTTTAAACATATATGTGGTTACAAGTACATCATTTATGGCCTCAGTCAACAGTGCTGAAAGGTCGGTTAACTCAACTGAAAGACGTGTTTGACACTGACAAGTACTGTAAGTACAAATTGCAAACTCAATTTAATTTTATAATTTTAAGAAAACACAGAGTGAAATGCAGTGTGAGTTTCACTACAATTGTCAACATTAAGGAAGAATGAATTTTCCCTTCAGCAGGGTGGTATCTGACAAAACAATTTCATTCATATCATCATATCACATGTCAGCAGATGTTTGCTCAGTTGTCATGAAATTGCAGATGTTTTAAGGACATAGGATCGAAAGCTCCAGAACAGCTGCCAATGGACCTTGTGTTGAAATTGTTTTGTCAGCTGCTGTAATCGAGGTCAAGAATTCACTTTCAACATTACAATCTTTTGAAAAATAGTTACAGAATACAATATTTACTCTTAAGTTGTGTTATAGACTCACGCCTAGTCCGTGCAGGGCCTTTCTGTGTGGAGTTATCATCTTCTCCCTGTGTTCCCGTGGGTGGCCTCTGGGTGCTCAGGTTTCCTCCCACAACCAAAACACAGGCGCTGTGAATCAGTCAGGGCATCCGGCGTAAAACCTATGTCAAATCAAATATGCAAATCAGATTTTTCATATACCAAATAGATGGAAACCGATTATTTGCAGGAGCAGCCGAGAGAGGGAGACGTTGTGTTATAGAAGTTCAATGCTAAATCAATGGAGTACTGTTCTAATGTACAGACATGATTGTGGCATCAATCTTTTCATCTTACTCTTGGAAAAAAAAGAGAATAAGCATATTTCCCAAAATGTCAAAATATTCTTTTAAAGCCAACACGAGTATTTCTTCTTTTAGGGGGTGTGGTACCAGAAGTTGGAATAAGTCACCTTTGCTAATTTAAATAATGAGTAACCACCACAACTGTAAAATCATACATATCTGAAACTTTGAAGTATATGTTTATAATCCAAGTAATGTTTTTTTATTATACATTTTTTTTTGTACTATTATTGATTTTTTAATTGTTTGACTGGAGTAATTTTATTGAAGCTGATTAAGGTATTTATAGTCATGTCAAGTCAAGTAGAACTTTATTTGTTGCAATTAGCTTCGCAGCAGTGACACACACAAGATCAATACAAATACAACATACAACAATCAATATTATAGTGTTGGTTTGTTGGCAGTATGACATCACCCGGTCATCTGGACTCCTGCATCCTTTATTTATATAATGGACCACAAAGAAAATATGTATTGTACTTTATTGTGTCATCCTTGTCACTTGTCTATGATTTAATGTCAACTGAACTACACTGAGACTTTTGTCCTTATCCTCTCTCACCTCGCAAACTTAGATTGGAATTGACAGAAAGATTTACCTTCTCTGAGCTGCAATTTATTCCTACAACTTTGATTTTTTTTTTTTACTGGGCCAGCAGATGACAAGAACACTAAACATTGTTGTTGATGCTCACATTCACTCATAAGGGTCAGTGATGTTGTAAACAGGAGTCTTTGAAGAGATGATACTGCTGGTAAATTATAGGCACAGCACTGACAGATTACTGTTTCCAGGAAGTAATTAGCAACAAGATTAAAAATTAATACCATCTTTTACAGTGAGCAATGACCAAAATATTACCAAATGCCAAATTCAATACTTTCAAAAATCAAGACACCAAAACAAATGATACAATGAAGCTTCTTCATATTGGAACATGGCTTCATATATGACCATTTAGTCACACACATGCACAAGCTGTCCTCCTCCGTCTGTCATGGGGCGTTGCGGTTGGGGGGGAAGTGGGTGATGCTGAGGGGACGATGCGGCGAGCACTCTCCCCCCGGGGAGTGCTGAGTGCCTCTCTCTCTCGCTCCCGCCTGGAGCGTCATCATTTATAGAAGAGACAAAATAAAACAAACACAACAAAACGCCGTGAAGTCTAAGAGCTGCGGCTCTCACATTTACAAGCTCTCACACATAGAGATGGTAGCTGGAGATGCACATGGAGCAGAGTTTGTCCAACTCCTTGTTCCTGCCTCTCAGCATCCCTCAGCAAGCAGCAGTCAGGTGGAAACCCTCTATTAGAATAACAACAATGCATCACACTGTGCATGTGTGAGTCAGGCTGGATGTAACAGTAATGGTGTGATTAGCCAGGTTATTAAAGCTAAATTTACTCTAATTGTTCTGCATCTATTTCTGCACCTGGAAGTACCCTGATTAGCATTCAGCTATTAGCATAGCCTGGCAGAACTATTTCTGTGTGTGAGAGAGAGAGAGAGAGAGAGAGAGAGAGAGAGAGAGAGAGAGAGAGAGAGAGGAGGTAAGGCAGGGGCTTTAGTTTTTATCAGTCACACATGACATCTCTCCACTGTGTGCTTATTGCAGATTTATAGCTTTCTACCAGGGAAGCCATGTTGCTTTTGTTGCTCAAACTGAGCTGACTGACAGAGACTGAGGTGTCAATCAAACATCATCTGTCAGCCAGCAGAAAGTCCACCACCAAAGCTATGAAAGGACACGTTTATCTCCAGTGATTTAGCACTTCCATAAAGTTTGACAGAGCTATTCTGACTTTTATGACTTAACAAGAGTCATGGTCCACACACGCTGTTTCCATAATGGCACTCAATGGACCCTCCCTGCCTGGAAAACGTCTGGTGTGGAGTTTCTTCAAACTCCACACCACGCCGTATTAACAAAGGCTTTGTGTCTCAAGCTCAAGATAAATAACCCTGGTGACATCACAAGGGACATTTATCCTCGGACTTAAAAAACGAAGAGGCTCAACACACTATACGATGAGTAGAACTTCTAATGACAAGAAAACAGACTTTCTTGTGTAACATGTCACTTTAACAGCTTATAAAGATTTACAACTGCAGACACGGTGCCTCATCAGCAGTGTTGAGCTGTTAACAAGTAGCTAACAATTAAGGAATTACAATAGGAGCTCAATGTGTGGGCATTAGATATTTTTTTTTGAACATCACAACCTCCACGAAATCGTTTTACTATCAGAATTTGATCCATTCGGTCCGATAACATTCCGAAAGTCTAGAAGAATCGCACAATTAAATAATGTAATCCCCATTCAAGTCAGCGGTTTGCCAAGCCGGAAGTAACCGGCTGGGCTGGCGGAGGGCTCGAGTGCACCTGCTCTATGGGCCGCGCAGTGTGGAAGTAGTGCTGATCCATCCAGGTAGTTTTTGGCTCCAAGAAGGCCTGGTGCGCCACTGAGCAACTCTCATAGGAACGAACGGAGCTCTGCCTCAAATGCTGTAAGCAGCGCTCAACATACATCCATGAGCGGGCTCTGTGGAAAGGACCCAACTATACACTAATAAAAACATAGTTTTAAATAATATGTTCCATTTCCGCCAATGGGTCCCCCTACATCCTACACTGCTCCTACACACTGGTCCTCTAAATGTTAAGTCATTCAACCAGGCAATTGTTACTGAACCACAAAACATAGATAGATAGATAGATAGATAGATAGATAGATAGATAGATAGATAGATAGATAGATAAGCAACAAGTGGCTTAAAAAACCCTAAACTTGATACACTGTGTAAAAAGGCTGTGCCGTCAATCAAACATCATCTGTCAACATTTACTAAAGCCTGCAGAAACACCACCATCAGAGCCCAGAACAAAACGTCTTCTTTGACTATATATCAACACTGAAGGCAAATTCAGATTTAAAACTGCCCATCCCTTCCACCCTCCTTCCCCTGCTGGATGAATGAATTTCATGGTAAAATGCTGTCAATCACCATCAAATCAGAACATGGACCTCGACAACACACAGAGGCTTGAATGTCAACGTGTTGAGAAAAAAATAAATGAAAAATTGTTTTTCTTCCACCTTTTTCTCAAGCTCAAGATGTCCAGGGAAAATGTGAAAACTTTTTCACGCCAAAACAAACACGCATGCATGCACGCACGCACGCACGCACGCACGCACACGCACACACACACACACACACTCTTTCTCTCTCTTTCACAAAGTGAGTGCTGACCGCTGGAGGCTGAGAATAGATGTTCCAAGAAAGATGCAGTTGATGTAACTATTATTTTTCCTCTCTTTCTGCTCTGCTCTCCCCTGGTTCATGTTACACCTATCTCGTCTTCTTCTCCCTCCTCCTCCTCTGCTGCTGCTCTCTCATTTCTCTCTATTCATCTCCTCTCTCAGTCGCTCTTCTTCCTCCCCTTTCCTCTCCTCTGACTAGGCTCAACTCACTCCAGTATTTTTAGTATTTGTGAGTAGGCGTCGCCAGGTCCTTATGAATTTTCATGGGTTTGTTTAGTGTGTAGGCTGACACGCTGCTCTCTCCCTTTCTCTCCATCTCCCCCTCTTCTTCTATCTATCTAGCTCTCTCACATATACAATTACAACAGTTTAAGAACACAACTGTTCATGCAAACACACACACACGTGTTAAGTGTGTAGGCTGGCTGCTGGTT